>NW_016690185.1:9351465-9395768 GCF_001604755.1 Lepidothrix coronata | reverse complement strand
CTCCTTCTCCTTCTCCTTCTCCTTCTCCTTCTCCTTCTCCTTCTCCTTCTCCTTCTCCTTCTCCTTCTCCTTCTCCTTCTCCTTCTCCTCTCCTTTCCGATATTTTGAAAAATTACTTTGGAATTGAGGACAGAGACCAGCCTAGGCTGTTTGTGATGGCCTGGATATTTTCAATAAGTGCTTCAGTAGTGGGCACAAGTCTCCATCACATGGCTTAACTGAACAGGATGGGAGGGAACCCATTCGCAGGCACACTGGGAGTGTAATAGTTTGTCTGAACAAAACCATATACTAGAAGTCCTGTCTCAGTGTGGTTGGAAACTTTGTTGTATATCAAAAGAAATCCAGACAAAAGGGCAGTTCCAAGAGAGACACTACAGTGGCAGCCTAATGCAGTGTGACAGACTTGAGTGAAATACAATCTATAGTAATAATTTGTTTTATTAACAAATCTTGCCAGGTAGCTGATGGTTCTATTAGAAACTGACACTTTCAAGGTTCCTACAAGTAGTATGTCACGGAGCATCAGTTAACACCTGCTCATCTTTAGTTTTTATAGGCTATTTCCACAACTTAAATAGTAAATAAGATTCTAGATTTTCTGCTAGCTAATGAAACAAGTGCTGTGTCCATTTAAAAACAAATATTTTATTATACTAATTAACTCAAGACCAGCAAAATCCATTCATCCCAAGAATCTTCATTACTCTTCTTTGAGTTGTTACAGTAGTTATAAAAAAGTCATTACTTCTCATAGCATAAAAATATTTTCCCATTAAAACAGTGGCCTGCTTTTAATAAATCCCAAGGTTATTGTTGGCTCTGGATTTTCAGCATGTAACCAAATGAATATTTTTCTGTGTGCAAGTCATGAAACTTAATATACTGTGTAAAACTGTTCAAATCCTTCAACAACTCGTTTAGTCTATTCAGATGTCAAGAGAGACGAAGCTGTATTTTAAACTGTTATATAGTCATGATTGACCTTTCATTCATTACTATTATCTCCACAAGCAGGAGACATTGTATTGGTAACATTTCTACTGGGTTGCTGTGGAAAGAGAAATTTGCCTTCTGTGCTGTCAAGAGGATAATCTACTTCAGAACTTTACCTGCAACTCTTGTGCATTTTTTCAGATAGATAATTACAATATAAAGGGGAACATTTATTCTTTCTTTTGCAGCTGAGTCAGGTAAGTTATCAGTTATCTGACTAGTTTCCTAGGGATAAAATTTAATCCATTAAAGTCAAAGAATTGCATTTGCTACTGTTTTGATTTCACCCCATGTTTTTAAACTCAAAAGCTATTCCAAAAAGGTCTGTTTCAGTCAGTCATTTCTGCACCTGAAGGAAGAACAGGTTTGACTGTTCTCTCAGCTTCATTCCACATGGAAGGCTTTTTATTGAGCCTTTTTGGTGAAATGTTTCATTTCTTTTCTTTTCATGACAAAAATATTTCATATTTACAGTATGAATTATCTCTTGTGTAATTCAAGAAAACACCCTTATTCTGGAACAATACACAAACCACAGCTATCTTATGCTGCATGTCCCACCATTTCTGAATGCTTCAGCAAATGCCTGGAGCACTTTCCTGGGAATTCATACTGTAGTGGGTATAACCAAAATTAAATTATTAATTATGGTAAGGGATTTACTTATGCCTAAGTGGCATAAATGCACAGAGAATCCCTTCAGCAGTCTCCAGCTTGGATGTGACAATGAGTTGGATTACAGAGATACTCTTACCACCATCATTTGTTTGGGCTTTTTTAGATTAAAGTAGCCATATCTGTTGTGTTTAATCCTGGACTCAGTATCATCAGAAATATGGTAAAAAATTTGACAGCCAGCTAGGAATTAGGCTCCTCTCGATATGCATCTCTGTATCCTCACAATTTTCACAGGACCTAACAATCTTTTTTTTCTCAGAGCTCTGAGCCTCTGTACCTTTAAAGATACCTAGTTTACAGCACCATGGGAACCTGATGGCTGAGAAAAGATACAACTGAGCTTCACAGCATCTGGATTGAGTCTGTCATAGGATTATAGAGTATTCAAACTACTTTCCCCAGGAAAGGCATGTAAAATTTGTACAGGTCCCTTTTTAGGTGCCAAGCAGGTATGTTAATCATCCCTGACAAATCTGAAAGGACAGTAGAACTAAATTAGGCATATATCTTTTTAGTTAGCTATACTAATGACAATATCATGTTTCAGAAAATGTAAAGCCTAAGGAGATCATAATGATTGTCATGTTTATAAAATCCTATTTATAGGATTTATAAGAGAACAGTGTTAAAGAAACTCACTGGGTGATTTTACATCAAGCTCATAACATTTCTTTGAACTATGGTACGTATTATAGAAAAGTATTTAAAGGCTTTAGATGATTCAGAGCCTATCAGAGGTGAGAGAGAGTCTCAGAAAAAAGTCTTGCCAAGGGTGGTTCTCAATACAAGCTGGAAAGATAGGGTGCTGGAAAGGGTGGTTTATAACAGAAACTCACCTGTAATTTTACAGTAAATCTGGGACCACCTGCAGAGATGTCTGTCCCTAATGTGAAATGTCACCCCTCAAGTTTGATTGGCTTGAGTACATCTCCTCTGCCTGACGTGGCTGCTCAGGCAGCTTTTGCTTGCATAATGTCTGCAAAGAGAAAGGCTGACCAGTTCCTGGATTCAAAAAGAAAGGCATAATTATATATCAGATAACTTTAAAATTACATTTTGAAGATCAGTTTTCCATTTTTATATTTCTAAAATCCTTCTTACCACTCATGAATACCAGCGAAACCCAGGTGGACTGCAAGCGCTCAGCACCTCAGGACCAGCTGTATAATGACCAGTAACCCATGGTGACTTTGTTTTTCTCAAATGGAAAGGTTTGGTGACTAAAGGCTCAGTCTATGGCCTGCCTCTTAATGGTTATAAAACTTGCCTGCCTATAGAGTCAATTTTCTGAGAATAAACCCAGCACAGCACTGCTGCCCAAACCAGCTTGTCACCAAGCAACTCCTGCGAACTTCCCTCATCAACAGAGGGCATTGCTGCTGGTGGAGGCAATACCCAAGGAGCTACCACAATGGCTGTCCTTGTCATTCCTCAAGAAATTCCTCAGCTGGTAGCCATTTCAGCAGAGGAAGGCTTTCTCCTTCTTTTTCTGCAAACCATTTCCAAGGATTTCTTTTAACCCTGGCTGCAGCTTCCCTCTTTATGCTAACAAAGCAGTGAGCAAAGGAAGCAATCTTCAGTAAGCTCTGCTCTGAAGGGCTAGCGGAAGTTGGATTGCAGAAATAGGGAAAAACTTGACGGGGAAAGCAGTGTAGGGTGTGGGTGCACAGGTGGCCATGCAAGCAACAGCGAACTGACACTAGAAATGCTGGCAGCATTCCAACCTGAAGCCAAACCTGCTGATTGCTGCCTTCTTCAAAGAAGTCTAAAAGAGTAAATAAATATCTGATAAAGAAGTCAAAAGCACTGTGTCTCAAATATGAAATAAGACGTTGAGACCTTCTGCTACAAATCCTTCTTTAGCGCTCCTCTATGAAGTGGCAACACAGACATTTGTAAAAGGAGCTCTTCAGCAAAAAGAAGCTCTGGAGTGCAACTAAAGCTGTGTTTTATTAATTGCCCTTTTTTTTCGTTCATGAAAAAATGTACCATACTTCAGAGTTTTTGTAAGAATTAATTAAGAAAAATAACATTATAATCTCAGGCAGTTTACAGAAGTAGGTTAAAATTAACATGACTGTGTCTATTTTATGTGAGGACACCTAGAAATGTAAACTTCATGTTCCAGACAAACCAGAAGGAAAGAATTAGAATCCTTTGCTTCGATCTAACCCCAGATTATAATTAATAAGATGCCATTTACATACTTAATATATCATATTACATTGGGGCAGAGGTAAAGGTTGTTTGGTAGCTTTTCATGTGAAAATATATATGTTTCTATATTGGTTTTTTAATCTTATATTTGTAATATTTTCTGGTTTTACAATGTTTGTTTTAGGAATACCACAACAGCCTCATAAAAGGATTTCATGCCAAATCACTGCTATGTATGTACTCTCAACCTCACTAGAGATTTTATCGGGGAATATGTATGTGTGTTCAGTCACTTGACGCAGAACAGCTAAACAGCAACCAGGAAACTTATTTTCAGTATCAAAATGTAGTTACAATCTCTTCCCCTAAAAAGGTGTGCTTCCAGACAGGCATCTGGAGAAGTCCATCACTGCATGAGACGTCTGTAACTACATGAAGTCAGTGTCTGTCCCTGCAGTTATCTTGGAATGTGGTATCAGCATGATATTTCAGCCAAAGGATGATATACAGCTCAAAGGTCTCTTGCATTTTGACAGATTTCAGTTCAGTTTCAGCAGAGCCATGCCCCTAAATATTTTGTATTTTTTGAATCATCCTTATTTTTTTAATTTATTGTTTAGAAACATTGACTATTTTCCATTTTGAAGTGTAGCCGCTGCCCATTTCCTTTATTTGTCTTTGTTTTTAGAATACACCATTTTCTGCAATGATCTCTCTGCCAAAAATAAAAATTATTTTCTCTACTGACTAATGTCAATACCTTTGCAAAAAATTTCTCCTACAGAGAATCATAATTTAAATAACAGGCTTATGAGTTCAAACCAACTTTATAAATGATATGCAACTAGACAAAAATATTTGTCAATGTAATTTCATATCTCTGCTTTCTCTTGTGGACATGGATAGATTTGTTTTCCAGCAGCATCTGAGGCAATGGCCTCCACTTTTTACATAGGATTATTTGTGTCAAAGCAATTTTGCATGCTTTTCAGCTGTAATGCTTAAGGGTGGCTGAGATCTATGACATTTTGCAGTTGCATGCTGGGACAAGTAGTCCCCCAGAGGGCATACTTCCCATATTAAAGGGATTACAATCTCCCCATTTTCTGCATATCTGATTTAGACCTTCAGCTCCATGCGAGCCGCCAGTGCAATCGCTCAGTTGGGCAACATTTGGGTGTTTCTCTCTTAGGTTTTCCAGCCTCTTTTAATATACAATATCTGTTCTGTTCAGATCTTGGCTGTGTTGAACTTTCTTTTCTGGAACTGCAAAATATCATAAGTTTGGCTGCCTAGCACCACTGCCTAATGTAATACTCCCTAACCCGTCTTCAAAAAGCCTGCCAAAGTCAGATTACTGCAAACATGAAGATCAGATATGTCTAATATAACTTTAGAAAAACCATGTGCTGTTTCCGCATTTCTATTATTGTTCTGGAAAGAAAAGCAACAAAAAAGGATTTGACATCTACTGTCTGCTCTGGTAGTTGTGGTGTCTACTTAGAAGAAATACACATAATGCATATGTCAGTCCTGCAGGACACCTACATTTATTTTAATACAAATTCTAATTAGGCTGCAAGACTCATTTACAACCCTATATTACTTTCTTCAGAAAAGGAAAAGAAAACCTAAAATTTTCAGAATTTATTAACTTTCTATATTGAAAGTACTCATACCTAACACAACCAAAGACTTTTGCACTACAGTTAAAGGAAATGCTTCCTTCTATTTCTCTGTCAATCTAACACAAAAATTGTCACAGCAGTGGCTCAAGAAAGGTGTATGTTTTGCCAATGCAGAGTGTTCTGATTCTCACTGAAGTACACACATCGTATTATTGCAAAAAATATTTTTAATTATAAATGCAAAAACAATTGAAAGTGTGTTCCATGTATCCTCATACAGAAACCTCCTGACTTCAAGAAATTTTCTTAAGTTAACTAAGTTCAGAGACATTAGTAAGGTTGATCAGATGAGGAACTTCTTTCTGAGATATGGACAAATTCTCCAAACTTCATGGATCTGTGAAAAAAAACCCATCATAGTAATAATGCTATAGCTCAATATCATGTCCGCAGAGCCAAAAAATAACTCTCAAAGTCCATTCTGCTACAGATAAAACTTTTTTCTGTTATTAAAATGGATATTACAATGAACTGTACAGCCAATAACTAAATCACAGCTCTGCAAAATATCTGCAACCAGTACAGTAATTATCCTATAGCTACGAGGGTTCCCACAGGTTCTTTTTCAAGTGTGCAGTCAGTTTTCATGAAAAGACAAGTTCAAGAGAAACTAACACAGTGGTGCTGAAGCCAGCAAGAGGAATGATTATTTTGAATCATTTCAGTTTGGAAATTATTGCTATAAAATCAGTGGGACTGACTGAGGGCAAAGAGAGTAAACTTTGGCCATGTTTGTTTGGCACCAATGAACTAAAAACCTCACTGAAAAGGAGAATTGTACCTCTGTAATGTTTGGATTACCTTCCCTTTTGCACTTCTTCTGAGCTCTGAACACCATTCCCTTAAGGAAAGTAGTCGCCTCCACAATGCTTTGGGAGAAATCGGAGCTTTGTATGCAGATTCGTCATCAGAAGAAATCACACCAAAAATACAACCCCCTGCAGGGAGTGTACAAGGATGGCAGACTGATCCTGGGCATTTATTCTCCAAACAGTGTTTGGTCCACAGTCCTTGAAGAGAAAGGGACCTCCGAGATCATCAAGTCCAACCCTTGATCCATTACTGCTGCGGTTGCTAGACCATGGCACTAAGTGCCACATCCAATCTCTTCTTAAAAACCTCCAGGGACGGAGAATCCACTACTTCCCTGGGCAGCCCATTCCAATGTCTGATTATCCTCTGTGTAAAGAAATTCTTTCTAATATCTAACCTAAACCTCCCCTGGCACAACTTGAGACCATGCCTTCTTGTCTTGCTGATAGTTGCCTGGGAAAAGAGACCAACCCCCACCTGGCTACAACCTCCTTTCAGATAGTTGTAGAGTGATGAGGTCTCCCCTGAGCCTCCTCTTCTCCAGGCTGAACAGCCCCAGCTCCCTCAGCCTCTCCTCATAGGACTTGTGCTTGAGTCCCTTCACCAGCCTAGTTGCTCTTCTCTGGACCTGCTCCAGGACCTCAATATCCTTCCTGAACTGAGGGGCCCAGAACTGGACCCAGTGCTCCAGGTGTGGCCTCACCAGCGCTGAGTACAGGGGAAGAATCACTTCCTTGGACCTGTTGGCCACACTGTTCCTGATACAGGCCAGGATGCCATTGGCCTTCTTGGCCACCTGGGCACACTGCTGGCTCATGTTCAGCTTCTTGTCAATCCAAACTCCCAGGTCCCTTTCTGCCTGGCTGTCTCCAGCCACTCTGTCTCCAGCCTGTAGCGCTGCAGGGGTTTGTTGTGGCCAAAGTGCAGGACCCGGCACTTGGCCTTGTTGAACCTCATCCCATTGGAATCAGCCCAACTCTCCAACCTATCCAGGTCCCTCTGAAGAGCCCTCCTGCCTTACAGCTGATCAACACTCTCCCCCAGCTTAGTGTCATCTGCAAATTTGCTGATGATGGACTCAATCCCCTCATCTAAATCGTCAATAAAGATATTAAACAGAACTGGGCCCAACACTGATCCCTGGGGGACACCACTAGTGACTGGCCGCCAACTGGATGCAGCACCATTCACCACCACTCTCTGGGCCCGGCCCTCCAGCCAGTCCCTAACCCAGCACAGAGTGCCCCTGTTCAAGCCTCAGGCTGCCAGCTTTTTTGGGAGTATGCTGTGGGAGACGGTGTCAAAGGCTTTGCTGAAGTCCAGATAGACCATATCCACAGCCTTCCTCTTATCCACCAGGTGGGTCACCCGATCATAAAAGGAGATCAGGTTGGTCAGACAGGACCTGTCCTTCCTAAACCCATGCTGGCTGGGTCTGATCCCTTGTCCATCCTGTAGGTGCTGTGTGATTGCACTGAGGATGATCTGCTCCATAACCTTGCCAGGCACTGAGGTCAGGCTGACAGGCCTGTAGTTTCCCGGGTCCTCCTTCTGGCCCTTTTTGTGGATTGACGTGACATTTGCCAAATTCCAATCATCTGGAACCTCCCCAGTGAGCCAGGACTGTTGGTAGATGATGGAGAGAGGCTTGGCAAGCTCTTCTGCCAACTCCCTCATCACCCTTAGGTCGATCCCATCTGGTCCCATAGACTTGTGGGGATCCAAGCAGCTCAGTAGGTCACTAACTGTTTCCTTCTGGATTACAGGGGGGCTGTTCAGATTCTTATCTCTTTCTACAAGCTCCAGAAGCCAGCTGTCCTCAGGACAACCTGTCTTACTGTTGAAGACTGAGACAAAGAAGGTGTTAAATACCTCAGCCTTTTCCTCATCTTTGATAACTATATTCTCGCCCATGTCCAGTAAAGAATGGAGGTTTTCCTTGCCCCTCCTTTTGCTATTGATGTATCTGTATAAGGACTTTTTGTTATCCTTCACAGAGGTGTCAAGATTCAGTTCAAGAGATGCAAACAAGACAATTCTGGGACACTTCTGGGAGTTTCTGCAACAAAAGATGCCTTTGCTCCTGAAGCACTGGGCATGCTATTGGCATGACATTCTTGCCATGATTAGTGCCATTTCTTAAAAAGTTTAAAGTTTTAAATTTTAGCCTAAAAAGTGCCATAAAATGGACATGCAGTGACTGAAAAATATAGTGCATTGCTAACAGGATAGCTAGCTCTTCAGGTTCCAGCCATCTTCTCCCCAGGCCCTGGTGAGTGTCATGCTGACACCACTACAGAATTTAAAAAATGAATCTTTTATAGTTTGCATTGCCTTAACCTCCTCTCCTTAAGTGCTTGCCCTTCCTCATGGCCTCCTCACACACCATACTGTCAGCAGGGTCTGTCATGGGCCCCCGTGTTCCCTTGTACGTGGTTTGAAGGTCAATCACATATGCTTATATGTGTCTCAGATCGGTTCTCATTGGTGAAAAGGCAGCCAGTTCTGCAGTGCTAGGAAAATAGCAGCTGTCTGGCTGGAAACAGGCAGTTACACTGAGTGTACCCAGGAAGAATAAGAGCATCTCCTCTGAGCTAACCTGCACATGCTGCCTATTCCACAGCCTTTGTTGGAGTCCTTATTTCCAACTACACCAGCGGGGACTTACTAAGCAGGGATCATTACATCCCTTGGGATGCATTCGTATAATCCATGAAAACAGGACTGTAGAATTCTCCATGCCTTAATACTGGCCCTGTAATCTCTAGATAAGTACTGCTTCTATTAGCAAGCTATCATCAATTAAAACAATATGCTCAAAAATATTTAATCATCCCCATGATAATCCCAGTCAGCACTCAGTTTCTGAACTCTCTGGTCAAACTAACAAATACAGAAAATAAATCAGTGTTTAAAAAACAAATAAATACCAAAACTGGTTTTGTGATTAGACAAACATTTCAGTGCGTATATGAATCTTGTTAACATGACATTCAGAGTATAAGACAGATACGGATTTTTCCACGTTAAGGTCTTAGGATATCCCATCAGTCCACTCCTCAGACAATTAGCACATTAGCTAAATTTGTTGACAGGCATTCTATGTGAGATTTATATCTTCTTTCAGTCCAAGTGAAATATTTGTCTTTCTTCAGCATTTTCCAAGAACATACAGCATGCTTGAGAACTTTACTGTCCTATTTTGATAACCAAGTCCAAAAATAAGCTTAAAACTAATTGCCCAACCCAGCTCTCATGAAATGTCAAACTGAAGCTGGCAAAGGAAGATAGATCATAAAGGTGGCATTCTCATGGAGCTAACTGGTGCCATTATGCTTTAGGCTCTCTCCATTGCTACACCGTGTACCCTTACTTGGATTGGTTTATGACTTGGCTGCCAAAATGTTTTCTGGGCGAAACTTGGCAGATAAAGTCTTAACTTAAGCGCAAATAAGTTTTAAAACAAATTCCTGAAAAAAAAAAAAACAACAAAAAAAAGGAAAAATCTATCTACACTGAGGCTTTGAGCAACACATAGTCAAACTGAGTCGATTTGGTAAGCTACAATACACCCATCAGAGCCCTGATGCAACCCCTGAGTGCTAGCTCTGCCTATCCTGCTAGTGTTCCCACACAGGAACCAACACAACAGCTGAATCATGACCTGAAAAAGACAGGTGTCTCCCACCAGCTCAGCTGAATCAGATGTGGTCATCTGAAAGAAGCCACCATGCTTGCAGGAGGAGACGACTGAAAAAGCTTGTCCTCCTTGGAGCAGGTGCAGGCACAGGGGTAAGGGCTCAGGATCACAGTCTTGCCCCCACTCACACGAACCTGTGGCAGAGGTGGGGCCCAGCCCTTCCATGGGAAAAATTTGATGGTTCCTCCTTTAGTGGGATTTGCAGACACCCTACTAGGATTCACATGCTCTATGTTCACAGATTAAGTAGAAAGAGTCACAACAACCATACCTTCTTCAGGAGTGTTTCTCCTGCAGAAGTGTCAAAGAAGTCACACACTTGTTAAACCTCTTAGGATTCCCAGTACAAGACACACTGCAAGAATTTCTTGTTTCACTAATAGACCACCACACAGGGAAGTAAAGTACTTCAAGTCCTTCAGAGTCAAAGAGACAATTAAGCCACCTCCCACTTACCTGCTCTTTTGATGGTGTGTTTCAGGCTCAGTGGACAGGTTTCAGCTCTATTAAGATATTTTCTGATTCTCACTGACCTATCCCAGAGAGACTGCAGAGCAAAGAGTCTCTAATCTCACCTGATTAGCTGAAATGCGCAAGGAACTCTTTTCCTGGCTAGAGTCAGATGCTGCTTACTTGTACTGCAGCAGTCATGCTATACAGCAAGGATATGTGGTATGACTGGACCATCTGTGTGAGGCTGTGTGGAAGGTTGGGAAGGACTCACATGTACTCCCACCTTGTTTTTATTCACCAAATATGGTAACTCTTCATTTAAGCATTTCCAAAATGAAGTGGTTTGCTTTTCTGGGTTAGATATGAAAAGGACATTAAACAATATTCCATTAAGCAAACAAACAGATGAAACAAAAAATAAACAAAAAAATCAAACCAAAACCAACAAACAAACAACAAACAAACAAAAAACAAACAAACAAACAAACAAACAAACAAAACCAAAGCAAACCAACCAGAGAAAAAAAATGATGACATATAGCCCACAGTCTGGGCAATCTGCTTGTATATGAGGAGCATTTTGAACATCTTATCTTCCTGGAGAGGGCACTCATTCACCTTTGAACAAGACAGTAATTCTGAGTTGTCCTTTCTGTCCCCATGAAAGTTTATTTGCTTCAGCCCACCCCAGAACTCCCAATATCTAGGTGGTTAGGAGGTGCACAGCCTCAGTTTAACATTCCTGCTCTGACTCGAGCTAAAAGGAAAAGCACCTCCATAGTCTCCTTCTGAGGAGCAAACAGGAAGAGCAACAATGGGTAAAAATTCTAAATTCAAACCACATAACCTTAGTTTCCATTTTGGCCATTGGCCTGAATGAATTCTCATAGACCAAATGTAAGTTTTGACAAATCTGTATAGATCTACAAAGAATACCTGTTTTATTTCCTCGGCATTGTCCAATGAAATATCATTGCATTAAGTCTGTGAGAAACAAGTTCAAACTATGACTTTCATAGAAGATTTAATGAGGTAACATTGTTCCAGTACAACTAGAGGGTAGATTTATAATCTAGAAGATCTAGAAGAATTGAGTGTAAATTTATATTAGCTATTGGGCATCTAGCTTTATAGTATTGTCAAGAAATTATGAATTTCTAGGAATGGCATATAAATGTGTACAANGAAACGTCAAGGTAAATGCCTGATTCTACAGTGGGTATGTAAATTAAGAGCTGTTGCTAAGAATCCAGCCATTTCTGTTCAGTACAGCTCTTGAGACATTAACAATTATTAAATTAAGCTTCTGAAAATGTTTTACTAGGTCTCTGTATCAGATATATCTTTTGACCCAATCATCTAGTCAAACTAACTGGCAGTAGGAAATACTATTTCATAGATCTTACAGTGCAAGAGTTCTCAGAAATTGCTTTTTTACCAGTTCCCAACACTCAGATAGAGAAACACCTCTTTGGAATTCACCCAGATTTACCTCTTCAACTTTTTATGCTTGTTTCTTCTTGTACATATACTGAAAATAATGCTATATATGTACTAAACTATAGGTTTTTCATAGTTTTGTGTTGTTGTACAAAGACATTCCAAATTTGCAAATTTTTTCTTGCAGAAGACACCATTGTTAAAAAAAAAAGATCACTTCCATTTTTTGGAATCATAATAAGAATTAGCTTCAGCCATGGGTGACATTAAATCAAATGTATGAATTAAAAAACTTGAATAAAGAAAACCCTGATATCTGTATCTAAGGAATTTCATGGATGCCACCCTTAAAGATAACTGTAATACAAAGAAATGGTGGGGTTAAATGTTGAACATATTATAAGAAAATGAAGTTGATGTGTGTAATCTAATATAAACACTGTTAATTGTTTGTTTCTCTTGGTTCTCTTATGCTGGTTCTCTCTCCAAGTTAGTTGGGATTCATTTCACAGAAAACCAATTACTTCAGGACTCTATTAGATTTGCATTCACTGCTCTCAGTCAGCTCTCTTATATTTATGAAACCTTATTCATGATGTGCAAGAAAAACCCTGAAGAGAATTGAGATCTAGGGGATTGGCCAGGTTAAATAGAAACTGTGGAACTGAACTGCTGCTAAAGTCAGTCTTTTCAAGACTGCATGGAAATTCTTTAGAGGCACTCAGAGCTTAACTTGCTGTGGCTAAAGTGGCAGTATTCAAATGCTTAGGACTGGATGGAGAGCTTAAAACTGCTCCTCACCGTTTTAGGTTTCTGTTCTAGTTTGTCATCAGTCAGGTCAGACATTGGACTTCAATACATCCCTGCACATAGCTGACTTGAGCAGAGATACCACTGGAGGATCGGGACATGAGTCGGGTTGAGGAGAGCCTTCTGACTTATTAGGACCTCTGAAAGCTGGACCCTGATCATCAACCGCACCCTTACAAAATGCCAAACGTCATTCTAGCTCCTTTGGAGGGAAGCTGAGTTACAATCTTCTGATAGAAGACCAAAGCAGGAGCTTAAAATAAGCTATAATTATTAAGCTTGACAGCTTTTGAGATGGCTGTCATTTTGTCTTCACCAAGTCAAAGCAGGACTGCTCAATATTGGTATTTTCTTTGCCTTTGCATTTAGTGTCCTTTCTCTCACTTTCTCTCTCAATGTAATAAGATAAAATTTTGTTACAAACTCTGCTATAATTTCTCAGTAATCTGAGAGGATAACCACAGCTGCAGTTTTGAGGTTGCCAGCAATTCCTGCTATTGGCAATTTTCCCTCAGTCTTGTTAAGAAAGTTGCCACAATTTTACCACAAATAGTAAGTCTGTGGCATACTCCCGAATTTGCATACAATTGCCTTTAGCTTACCAAAGTGAACATTTCTGTTAACAATAGCTCTCTAAAACTGGTCGAAAGTAGGGCTTCAGCCAAGTCAATCTGGTTTACATTATGCAAAGTATTTTAATGTGAAACGTTTTAATAGAAATTATCACTAGAGCCACTTTGAGATCATGTCTCCTATCTGCAAGACTTGAAAAACTGATTGTATACTTGCTTTTTGGATTATTTGTACTGCTTTATCCACACAGACACACAAAATCATTGGAAGCACGTTTAGCCAAAATTTAAGTACAAGTTATTTTGTTAACATTGTTAAAATGCATGTTCAGCAAATCCATTTGGCTGTATTAGCTCATAAATTTATGCAGCTTGAGTCGTTACACTCTGTTACTAGTGATTAGAAGAAAATCTGTACTACGTTGTATTTGTGTTGCCATTTGATTTCACAGGTTAAGTAGATGTTATATACGAAGTCAGTTACAAAAAAATTTAAATCTATTAATTTGTAGTGATATTTAGAAATAGATAAAACTGGTTTGGTTAAGGATTTTTAACGAAATGTGCTAAAACTTCTGAATTGATTAATTTGGACAAAATGTAAGTTTGTGATGACTTATTTTTTTGAACACAGCTGAAACACTGTGAATCATCATGATTTTCTTTAAATTATTTCTTTTGGTATACCTGTAGAAGTATAAAATTGACTCTCCAAGATAAATTACAATTTCATTAATGGTTTTAAGTTGGGACATTCTTCCTGTAATCCACAAATCTCAAACTTTCATTTGGGTTACGTTTTCAAAACAACCAAGCATTAAAAATTTTTCTGTAAAAACGAAATATATTTTTTTACCGGACCTGTTTTTGCAGCAAGTCCAGTCATGTCATGTAGTTTCTCAGAGGCACATGAAAATCAGCTGCATCACTGCATGTACATTTTGCTTACACTCATGCTTCATCTTGTTTTACGAATTAGCATGTCTCTGAGAAAGATGGAACAATGTAAACATTCTGAAATGCTGTGGTTTTGATATAAAAAAACATTGTGCCTGGTCATATAGAAAGAGTCTCTAAAATACTAAGGAAATAATTTTTTTTTAATAACAAAAGCAATCATCTATTCAGCAGGTTTTAATTTTTTTCAGAGGAGCTTGACAGTATATCAAATTGTTCAGTCATTAAATGTTGACACTACAATAAAGCCACCTTCTCTCATGATTATATCATTCTCTCTGTAACTAAAAAGACTTTAGCCCAGCCATCCATTTAATAGTGTTTTCTTTACTAAAAAGTGGTATATTTTACTGATAAAAATGGAACAAGTCTATTCTTCAGAATGAAAGCTAATTTTCCAAACCTCTGCTATTTTAAAGGCTGGCACAATGGTAGATCTACAAATCCCAGATAGTTGCACTGGTGTTGGATGTCCTTGAAACAAAACAGATGCTGGAGCTTTTTTCCAGTACTGTTCAATGTGAATTTTTGGATTCTGGAAACCAATTAAAAGTGATAGGACAATTATTGGTAGCTTTCACCTTTTAGCCTCCAACTAGAATTAGACTGCCTAATTTTTAATGGATACAGAGGACAACCAGACTCACTATTCATTCTCTTCCTTCTGACAGTGGAATTCTAATAGAACAAAAGTGTTGTAAATAAATGGACAAACACTGAACTGAAAAACATGTAAACATTTGCATCCAGAATCTTTACCTTAGGACTCATCTCAATTTATTTAATATCAAGTTTATAGCATTAATGCCAGTCACACATGCATTTCATCATATGACATCCAGCTTGGACATGTTGATAGAAGACGTTGCTTTCACAAATCTTAAGACTAAATGAACAGATCACCAGGTAATGAAGGTCTTGATTACCAGTAAAATATTTGCTTAGAATGATTCATCTTCATAAGAAGTTATCTCTTCTTGACCCAAGGGCAAGCTAAATTTGGCACACAGTCCAACTGTGTTTAGACTAAATGTAATCTTAATTAGCACTGTTGTGATATTCTTTTTTTTGTATGTGGCCATGCTGATGACTTCAAAAATCCTCTGACTACTAGAACCAGCTGCTATATTACTGGTACTGTGGCACCCTTCACTTTCAGACTGAGGTTGAGGTACTCTCTTGCCTCTGGGCTTGAGTCCATCCCATACTACCAAAAAGAGAAAAAAAAATCTTAAAACACATATGAACAAACATATATTTGGATGGCTTTCTTTATCCAAAGAAAAGTTATGACCATATTAGTGAGTTAGGAGTATCCCCCACTCATAGTACTACATTTATAAGTCAAAACAGAGGTCCTTGGACTTAGATGTTGAACTTTCAACATGATTTTGACTGCACTTCACGAAGTGGACAACAGCAAGCTTTAAATATGCCTTGCAGGTTTCTGTAGACGGGGTGCAATGGTTCTACTGAGACACATGATGTTCCTGACCCCCAATGAAGTATTTAATCCTTACCTTCTTTCTCTTTTCCAGTTTTGATCCTTCCTCACAGATACAATATTACACCTATTTATAATTAAGTTGATTTAATTAAAAAAAAGTCTTTCAGTAGATCAGACTTAGGGTCTGTTTCTAAATTGCCCTGTTAATATGGTCTCCTAATCAGACTGCTGGTGCTGTGTATGAATTCCTTCTTTTGTCAGAATGATCCAGTATATATTGTTATGACAAAATTTTAAAAGCAGTAATATAATATTAATTTAGAAAGACAAGTATTTAGGCAACCATTCACTGTCCATAGAGCAAAATATCAAATATCTTTTCTTTGTCCTAGAAACTCAGAAGCTTGACTACAAACATCACATTGCATGTGGTCTTCTAACCAGATGCAAGGATCAACCCAAAGAAAACTCATGTAACAAACACTGAATGAGACAAACTTTCTTCTGATTATTCTGTCTTGTTTCCTATTCTTCAGGTCAGAATAATAATTTGTGATTCTTTTCACAAAGGAATTTGTTTTATAATCTGGACACAACAGCTAAGCACCATTCATCCTCTTGGTCACAGTTTTAGCCATTCATTGTAAGTTTTTAACAAAGAAGTGCATTCAATTTCCAGGGCAACCTGCTGCTTTTCTTCTAATTCACATCATCGTTAGGATAGTTTACCATTTAATCCAAACAGATAAACCATAGAGAAGTTAGACTGCAAGAGATTACAGAGAAGAAATTGGGCGTCACAGGCAGAAAACCATAGGTAAAGTCTGAGAACTAGTTTCTCATGAGAGACTATGCCTGCAGAACAGTTCTGTACTTCATCTCAACTGCTGCTTCAATCAATGCTTCCCTTGTACTGTTCCTCAAGACTAATTCTTCATACAATTGGCTGACACCAAGCAGTTAAGCAGACATTAAAAAGGTTGCTTAAGACTACAAAATGAGAAGTGCATATGGTTCTATCTGTTTGAGCAAGATAATTCAAGAGACTTCTTCCACTTCCATATTTCCATTTCAAACTTTCATTGATGTTGCATACCTATAATGTCTACACTGCTTCTGTTTATCTTCATGTAATACTTGCACAAAGATTGTCTACAGATAGATTTCCAAAAGGCCACCCCAGGGTGTCACTGGGCCATATTCACATCTGAAGCATCCAGATGAGATTGAAATTCAGTCTCTTAATTTGCCATTTTCAAGTGGTTCTGTGCTAATCACTGCACCTCCTGTAATTTAAATTATTTCTTAATTGCATTAGGAAGAAATCCAGAGCAAACTCTTCTCCCTGTTGCCATCAGCAGAAGCTGTTGATGGAATATGCTCAGTCACAGTGGACCCACCAGAATGAACAGACTGTGGTTTCCTGTTCCAAGGAAGGAAACAACTGGTTTTTCCCACAAGCACATAAAAGAGGCTGCCGCTTTTTAGGTAAACATAAGGGAAGGTGTGTAAGCCGTGTACTTCCTTTTGCAGCCAGCTTAGTCCTAAAAGACCAGGATTATTCTGCACGTATCAAAATGAATTCAGGCTCAAGTAACCCAACACGAAAATCCAACTACTGACCAACTGTAGCTCTTGAAATACATGCCATGCCTCTATTTTAAGCAATGGAAAATTCACCTGGTAGAAGTAAAAATTTTGATGACACCAACAAATAGAGATGACAACAATAGTTAATTCTTCTATATCTCTAGTTTTTAGCTATATAAACTCTATATAAAGATAGGCAAATATTTATACTTTTATGCTACATTTTCAAAAAAATGAAATTACTTTCTGCTTAAAATTAAAACCCCAATTGTGCATTAAAAATCAAAAGGAACTAGATTTCTGATGCTGCTCTTTCTTCAATGGATGGTGTAAGGTGTATACTGAAAAGCTTTAAAAAAGACTCCAGGAGTGATTATTTCATTCCCTGATCTAGGCAGTTAACTTTCAAGATATTTCCTTCAAATGTCATATTGCATATCCTCACCACCTAGCTTTTACAGATACAAGGAAAAAACCTCATGGTTCGGTTGCTTTAGATGATCCACATTGTCAGAACAGATGACTGACAACAGCCACCGAATCTATGGTGTAGTGTTTCAACGTTGGATACTCATGACTGAGCTGCAGGTACATAGGAGGGAGCATTCTCATTTGCATTATAACAACTTTGAAAAAAATAAACTACAAAAAATCTATGCTTTAAGCTTTTAATATCCCTCTCTAATTTAGCTTGCTAAATATTGCTGACTGTTTCTCATCTTACATTATTTATATTGCTTTAAATGTTCAGCATCACCTAGAAAAATAAGATGCTTGTACTATATCCCATCAAATCTCTTGCAGGCTGCGTGATGTCTAGGGAAAAAGGGCACAAAATTAATCTGCACCTGATTTCAGAATGTTACATGTCAAATTTGAGCTTTCTTGCATTTTAGGGCACCAGAGGCAGCTTTGGGTTACTCTGGTTTTATGCCTGCAAATGGAATTGCTATTGACTATTTGCAATTTATTTTGTAAGAGCTATGTCGTATGTTTCATTATCCAGTTTGCCTGCAGTTTGAGAAAAGTGCATATAACTTTTGCAGCCGCTGTAGTAATAGATGAATCAGAGGGATAGAAGCAATCCACAGTTTCATCAGGTCTATTTTTTAAACAGTGGCTTGTCCTGGTCCCCTACTATCATATGATTTTCCTCAATAATCTGTGAATGGTACTTTAGCTTTCCTGTACATACTTTTTTGGCTTACTTACTAAAAAGAAAAGCACCATATCCTCATTTGTTTTTATAATTTCCTTTACTCATATGATCCCCTTATGGTGATCAGGGACCACAGAGGACCTTGAGCTCTTGTGAAACTGTAAATAAGACTCTTGGTACAGCAACATCCCATACGGCATGCTTCCCCCATGCAGAGTCCCTACTTGAGTCAACAAAGTTTTGGCTGGTGAGTATAGGGGGAGTAGGAAGAGACCTTAATGATTCACTGGTTACCTCATTGCTCAACTGCTTCAGTGCTGGTAGGAGAGCAGGAGCTCATATGACATGGTGATGTAGGGGTCCTCAGTTTCATACAGCCTTGCAGTGTTAACCTCACCAGAGAGCCTCATAATCCTCAAGTGATACTCTTGGCTCTTCGCACTGTTGCCTGGTAAAGAAAGCAGAGAAATGCTTCCAGCAGGGAGCCATCACCCTTCAGGCCTTTAAGGGAAAACATATATGAAGAGAGGCATACAATCATGCATGCACACACGTATGACTCCCCGTATATCACAAAATGTCTGGCCAGAGCCATGGCTGGCTTGTGGAAAATTTTATCTTGGTTGGATTAAAATATACCTCAGTTCTTGAGCCTTTTTCCTTCATGAATTTAGTCATCTTGTTACCTCAGTGAACCGCATTTTATCCAAGGCCTTGCATGTTTGAAAAATTATATGGTTAAGCAAGACATTTCATAATCATTAATCTATAGTTAACTCAGCCTGCTGTATTATGCAATACTATGAGGACCAGCTGGGGCCCACTAACCAGAAAGCACTTTTATGGTTTCTCTTAAGGGCCATTAAATCAACGTGATGAGAGCACAGCTGGAAAAAATCCTGCAAAAATTTATCAGATCCCACACAATATGTAAAGGGACTACTTGGTGCAATTGCAGACTCAGCACCAAGCCCTCTCAGCTGAAACTGCAGGTGGAGGAACATTTACAGCACAGCTCATATATAGTCCTGAAAACGTCTGCTGTCTCTCCTTTTTCCCTTGTCTATGGAGTTTTCCATTTTAGCCTCACTAACTGCTATAATTGCTGAGGATCCCTTAGGGGTAGATTAATGGGATCATATGAGCAGCCTTTTAGGCAGTTGTCATGCTGCCTGCTTAAGCTGTACAAGGCAGAACTTCCTAACACTAATGCAGGGAACACTGGCAGTACTGCCTCCTTTATCTCAAGGACACTCTGACAGGGGCCTGGAAATTGCACATTTTCCTCCTTTACATTTTGAAACAGAAGGCAGAAAAGAGGAAAAAATTATTAATCCCTGAAACCCACATGTTTCATGACTGTTCACACATAATAGATTATGCAAAAGTAATTAAGAAGGAATGCTGTAACTGAGTTATGATGTCCTGCAGAATTAGCATCTGGTGAAATTAAGCAGATTAGGAAGCGAAAGGCATACTAATCAGAATAGAACAGATAAAAAGCCCCACCGCTATACCTGCTTTATGGATGTCCAATGGGTTTTAAGCCTCAGAGCAATTTCTTTAGCACCTTTCTTAAACGTCTGTTAAAGTCCTGATCGTAGGGGTTTGTTGAAGCTAATGTAGTTGTCTGTGGAATTAACAGCCTCTTGATTAGATCCATAAATGAATCAAATGACAATATGGAAGAAAGAGAAGAGCTACATATTGAAAGAAGTCTCGGGGTAGGGGCAAAAGAGAGGAAATGAAGTTCAAAAGGGACTTTGCAAAGCAAACAAACAAACAAACAACAAAAAAACCGCCAACAAAAAAACCACACACACACACACAAAAAAAAGACCGAACACCAAAAACAAGCACACTTCTAGGAGAATTCAAGTGGTGGTCCATGGGTATTTTTGCACAGTGGTCCGAAAGTAATCATGGCACATGCCTAATAATCACAAGTACTGGGCTGTGATTTAAATGCACATTAGAAAAATTCAACATGAGAGGTGTTGATCCTACCAGCCCTTACATTCAAATCTATGCAAGGCAGTAGGCAGGTGTCTTCCTACTTCTAGACACAAGTGGCTGGTATAAAGCCAGATAGTTTATACATCTAAGCTTATCATGAATGTTTTTTATTTATGTTTCCTTCCTGTTTTCTCCAAAATAAGTGCCCCGTACAGTCTGCTTCCCTTCTTTGCTCCTCTTTATTTGTAATACTGTGTTCCCTTTAAATAAAACACTTATGAAACAGCTGCTCTGTTCAGCACTGCAATACTACCAAATAGCTTAGGGTGGGAATTAAAATGAAACAAAGAAATAAAAAAGACAATGGAAATGTGTACATGTGCAAGGGAGGGTTTTGAAGTAGAAATGAAGACCACTGACAAATTAGAACTTAGCTATATAAAGCAGAGCTAACAGCTTTCCACTTGCAAAGCAAGCCATAATCTTAAAGGATCACATTTTGGCAGATTGCACATGGACAGAATAGCACATAGCATCATGCGCATATGAAAAATACATATGCATTTTTATAATAATCAGAGCTCAAATCAGTTCAGCAGTTTAATTACCTAGGTAGCCTCATCTCCTCGGATGGTAAGATTGACGGAGAGATAGACAACAGGTTAGCAAAGGCATATAGTGCCTTCGGAAAGCTTCATAAAAGAGTTTGGTGAAATAAACACTTGAAGAAAAGTACAAAGATCAGTGTTTACAGAGCCATAGTGCTGTCTACTCTCTTATACGGATCTGAATCATGGGTCATCTACCGCCACCACCTGCGTCTCCTAGAACACTTCCATCAACGCTGCCTCCGTACAATCCTAAACATCCACTGGTCAGATTATGTGACTAATACATCTGTTCTAGAACAAGCAGCAGTCACAAGTATTGAGGCCATGTTGCTGAGAACACAGCTGCGTTGGGCAGGGCACATCTCCAGGATGAAGGACCACCGCCTCCCTAAGATCTTGCTTTATGGTGAACTTGCCACCGGCTGCTGCAAGAGAGGAGCCCCGAAGAGAAGATACAAGGACTCCCTGAAACAACATCTCAGCCTTGGCCATATTGATCAACATAACTGGTCTACTCTGGCCTCAAATCAGGAGGCCTGGAGACACACATCTATAATGCTGCTGATGCTTTTGAGAAAGCACGCAGGATCACTCTTGAGGAGAAAAGACAACGCAGAAAGAATCGTGTCTTGCAGAATATACCACCTAAGGAGTCTTTCTGCTGTGCCTTTTGCAACCAGACTTGTCTATCTCATATTGGCCTTTTTAGCCACCAACGCGCTTGCAACAAACGTGGGTAGAGCCCTTCCCACATCTTTGTTCGCGAAGCCTAGCCATGATGATGATGTGTGTATATATGTGTGTGTATTTGTGTATACGTTATATGGATTATTTATGTCATACAACTTAATCTGTGTTATATTTCCTACACATATGATACTTAGATACACAGACACACAAATAACATATATCACATATTACCATGCTGCACTTTAATTAAAATTCAAGAAAGAAAAGTCTCACGGAGACATTTTCTTTTTTCCCTGTCACCTCACCCAGACAAGGCTAAGATGAATCTAGTTTTATGTAGCTTAGCAAGGCTGAAGGACTTGCGGAGAAAAGATTAATAAACCCCTTCTCTGAACCACTAAAGTCAATGGAAGATTTGTCACTGTCTTCAGTGGGTGCAGGATCAAGTCCTTCTCAGACTGAATAGGAAGACCAGGATCCAACATTCACACAAAAATCTGTTCTTGAGTGGAGAAAGCAGCACTTTTTGCTTCTGGGACTTCTTTACGTAGAAGGAGCCACGGGGAAGTACAGTATGGAGTGATGAGGGGAGACAGAAAAGTGGGTGACATAACGAATATCCACCTCCAGGCAAGGCACTCAAAAGAAAATTCTGCTTCATACTGTGCTGTCTTTCCTTCTTGCCCTTACATCTTCTGGAACTGCACTGAAAGCAAGTCAAAGTCTTTATGGAAAATCTCCCTTACAGACGTGATTCTTGAAGTCTAGAAGTGTAATACAAACAAGAGATCCAGGGCATGGTTAAGGTTGGGGGCCTCTGGTGCTCATATTTAATAATTCTTTACAATGTTATGTCTCCCCAATGGTATTCTTTGTGTGAGTGTAGAAGATTTTTACATTTTACACAGGAAAGAGTATTTAAAAACCTCTCACTTAGTTTTCAAAAGTGCTATTCGTTCTTAAACATATTTTGACAGGCTTGCTGCTCTTAAAATATATTGACGTAACCAAAGCAGAAATATCCTCTGCAGTAGTTCATGGTTCTTTTTACTGAGGAAGTCTGAAAAGAGTTTCCAAACGAAAAGCACAGGAAGTACAGAATTTTTGAATTTTAAAAACACAGAAAGTCAAGACTCCCTGAGGTATACAAAAATGTAGAGGGAGAAATTCTACCTTCTCAAGGTTTGCCAAATGAAATGGGAAAGAGGGGAATTAATTATTTTCAGAAACAAAAGAGGAAACGGAGTAGAAAAGCTTGGGTCATGAGCACCAAACAGGCAACAGAATGACATGTTGCAGCATGCATTCTCTCCACTGGAAATGCAGTCTTGCACAGGATGTTCTTGGCATATTGCAGTACTGTGTCTTTAGACGGAGACATGACACGCAGGAGGGACCAGTAGAAAGCTCTTCTATGATTCTATATTGACATGTGGCACACTCATAACTGTTATAACATGTCAGGTTTATCAAGTCTGTCAAAAATCACAGTAAAAACCCAAAGAGTTGCAAATATAATCCAGCTTGAATTGATATTTCACTATTAATGGCAACTAATGAAAGAGAGGACAGCCTCTGACATTCTTGCTACTTCAGCTTTCAAGAGGATGTCTTGCTGTGTTAATCCTTCTTCACAGCCAGACCACCAGAAATGTACGAAGTACTCATATCCCCTTAATAATATTTCAAGATAATATGTGGGTAATGTGGCTCATTCACCTCCATTAAATGTGAGCAGTGCTTCAATATTATTTCTTTTAATATTTCTCTAAATATTTCCTGATCATTTATATCAATCTGCTTCTTGCAATTTTGATCCCATCTGTTTAATGTCATCCAATTTCTTACACTTTAAAGATTATTTTTCAAGAAGGAATATTTTCTTTCTCTTCTTTAAATACTTCCTCCTCATCCTCCATCCAAAGTCAATGTTTTTAATTAAAAATAAACTTGATTCAGGGTTTCTGGCAAACTCGTGTTCATTCTTTGACATCTTATTCAAAATGAAAGAAAATCCCAAGGTCTCTGCAAGGATTAAATTTCAGAGATAGTAAAAAATTCTTACCAGAGATTTTTCAAAGCTAAAACTTTTTTTTTTCCAGTATTGGCCCAAAAGCAGTGAGGTGCATGGGTAAGCTAGGGACAATGGGCATTAAAGAAGAGAATACAGCAACTTCTTCCATAGAGAACAAAAATCTTCCTGAGCTCATTGATTAAAGTTTGGAAATTTAGAGGTAGCACTGGAAGTCTATGAAGAATTAGTTATTCTATTTTAAAACTCAAAAATAATGGTACAAGGATTTCTCCATGCTGTGTTCCTTATCAGAGAGATTCAAAGCAACAGAACACTTTGTTTCAGTATAACCGATAATTTAACTGCATCATTTGCTCACAAAAAAACCCCTCAACATGTAAAAACTTTTAAAATCTGATGATTAAAGAAAACCACAACCCCAAACCTGGTAGCAAATATATCCCTAGGTGGAAAAGTGCTTGTTTGTTGTTACTGGTTTTTACTGTCCAGTCTTATCATCTATGGCATAAGTATTACTTACAACTCACTAAAGGCTCAGCCTTCACTTTCATGGGGGTAGTTCATAGAGCTAGAACTTAACAAATTAAATTAAATAGGCAGTTGCAACCTCTTCTGGTTGTTATGGGTGAAGTGCAGATTACAGTTCAATGAGTCATGTCTCATATTCTCTCTCTGATGTTATATGGGACACTCAGGTGTCAAATTTGATGAAGTTCCCAGCTATCTGGTCATGGACATTCCCAAAGGACACGGGACTTTATGGTCCTTATCTATGACTCATAAAAAAAACAAACCCCAACCTGTTTCCTCTCCTAATTTGAATAAGGTTCCTCAAAAAAAATACAAAGCAAGAATAAATAATTCCCTTTATCTGCTTCTTTTTTCCCCTTGAATTCCCTCCTTTTGTCAAGAAAGAGAACCCACTTAACACTGGAAACCCAGTGAACAGAGTAGTCAGTTATGATTTAGAGTAACTGTCTTTAGCTGCCAATTCTGCCTGGGAGGCAAGAGTACCCAAATACCTGGCTACTTTTGATATATTCTATGATCAAATTATTTCATATCAAGTTATGTACAAACAAGCAATTACTTGGTCTTTGGATGAAGACATGAGAGAGAGCTAGTAACTCAGCCCCTACAGCATTAAGTGAGGGAGTTCACCACAGTGAGTCAGACACAGATTATTGTGTGAAAATAAAATAGTTTATTAGAATTCAGGTGAATTCCTTAATTGCTATGTGATAGCATTTATTTCTGATTTCCTTTTTCCTTACTTGGGCCATTGCAGACTTCACCTGTTCACTTGAAACATCAGAGAAGACAGTAGGCACCGCTATGTCTTCTCACATTTTTTTAAGGGCTGGCTTAGAGAATTTAGAAATGTAATCCAAGGTAGAGCGAGAAGCACTGTCTTTTGTCAAACTTAACTCATCTATGTGGGAGACCAGGAGAAGTGTGCTGTGGAGGATTGTGTCTACAAGTAGTGGAAGGCAAATATAGAAATCTGTGAGGAAATTCTTGGAACACCAGAGGAATGCACCTTTTCTACCTTCGTTTAATGAGTTGGATTGTTAAAGTACTTTATACTCATCAGTAGTGTTAATGTTGAATGTTTGGAATGTTATTGCCTTATAATATCCCTTTGACTGTCAGTTTACCACATGTCCCTCAGAGTTTGGTACCTCAATTCGCACCCTTGTTCATGATTGGTTGAAAAATGGTGGATTGTGGTATCTAATTCATTAGTAATCCCTTGTTTGAATATCTCTGCCCTTATTCTCCCTCCATTGGTTTGTATTTGCATGCTCCTCCCAAACTCCTCCCCTTTTTCCAGTTCCTTCCCTCTTGACCCTATTTAAGTCCAATTCTCCCCTCAATAAAGGACCATTTTTACCTCTACTCCGAAGTGGTCTAACCTTCTTTCCTAACGGGACGCATCACATCTATATTCTCTACATTGCTCACTGATTAATACAATATGCAGAATATTGTTTTTTGTGGATGCCATGCTTACATCTCTGTCCCTCTCTACTGTGCAAAGAGTGGGCCTGGATATAGGTACTATGGGTTAGACCACTACTGTGTCAAAATACTATTGAGATGCAAAAGGTCAGATTGATGACCTTTTTCTTAGTCCGAGAATCTTCCTACCACCAAGAAATGGACATTCCTGATGACATGCTGTTAACACACAAAGGAAAATCTGATCAACTGCCTCCTTCACACCACTTTGCAAATGGCCTTCTGCTTGGGAAAACACTGTGTAAGCAATATTTCTTTCCCGATATAAGGCACATTAGTCAAAACGAAAACCCAGTCCTCCCTTTGAAAGACTTCAGCCTGTGACATTTCCTTTTAAAAAAAAAATCAGTATGCTGATAGATTCTCATCTTGTTTTTACCCAAAATTTGCAAATATTGGTGGAATTGCTATGAGCTTATACCGCTGTAAATACTTAAACACAGTGTTGAGTTCTCATTAGAATTGATTTTTTAATCCATTAATTTACGAAATATTGTTGTGATGTGCTGGTCTTTAATTTAGCATAAGGACAGACCAGCAGGGAAGGAGCCAATGTAAAAACAACTATCATTTTTGCTCACAACTGCCTGAGATCTAGTACCTTACCCAAAAGGTTTAGTTGTATTTCGGCATTTGGTGATAAGGTGATAGTTTCTCAGTCTCAATATACCATGAAAGACAAATTGCATCATCTATCAATATTCTTTTATATGTATTGCCACATACCTTTGGTGGTTGTAGCAGTAATACATACACATAAAACTGTGGGGATTTCTATTCCTTCATTGGAGAGATAGAAAATATATTATATAGTGTTGCTATTAAACACATTGGCAACTAAACACTTGCCTACTTTACAAATTGAAACCTGAAAGAAAAGAGTTTGAAAGGAATGAATTAGAAGAAACATGGCTGAAACAAACAAATAAAAACAAAACAAAGCAAAACAAAAAACCCTAACAAAACTAAATTAAAAGTTTTCTCCTAGGTTCAGTAGATTTGGAGTAACTTCCCTTATGTAAGTCCAAGTAGCAGAAATAACAAGTTAGTTCAACATCTTATCGGTTGTAAACATAACTAGATAACAGAAAAATAGCATTATACATTCACTTCTGAGAAAACCACTTACAAAGAAATATTTTAAGGACAGTTTATACATTCTTAGTTTCTTACATGATGTAAGTACTGAATTAGAAACTTTCCCAAATGAAATAGAAATAGCATCAACTACCCAATTGACCTTTAAAGGCTTAACCCATAGGACTGTGGTTGAATGTGTTTGGGTGTTTTCTTCTAAAGATTATCAAATGGCAGCTAGAGACAGCTCAAGGTAGAGTATCTACTTCTCTCAGACTGTCAATTACATAATAGCTGCTCATCTTCAGCATTTGTTTGGAAGGAAAGATTTCTTGTCTGCTTTTTAAACTTTGTGTAAATAAGTTTTTTAGGCAAGACTAAAAAGTACTGAAACAGGAAAAGCCGTTCCCTAATCCACTGATGTCAGCTACATTACACTGTATAGACATCGTCAGGCAAGTAAAGTCAGAAACAAAACAAAAAAAGGCCACTTCTCTACAAGCACAACTGCATTTAGAGGAAAATTTTCAAGCACCATTCTGGTCTGCTTCCCTAGCAACTAGGAGAGGGATTTTTGTCTGGAAATTTCAGAAATCAGATTGCATGGCAAACAATCCCAAAGGTAACATTTATAATATGATTTTGTAGGAAAGCATGGGTGATCATGTTATTCAGTATCTGCCATTAGTCTGCATCTATTTTGAGTGGTTATTAATAACAGAGCAACAGAATTTCAGTGATGATATAGTAAAAGTCATTAACGTTGTCTGAAAATTATGAAATGAAGGACTAACTTGGACTGATCAAAGACTGAGAAGCCATCTGGGACACATTCAGAGCCTAAAAAGGATGCACATTTTCTTTGAGGACCCTTATCTATACTCGCACAAACAAGAATCTGAAAATCTGAGTTTATGCAATTTTTTTAAAACTGATGCTGAATGTGGCTCTAGGTTTCTTTATGTTTCTGCTTACAACTGTTCAGATCAACTTTGACAGAATATGTTCGTAGTCAGAAAATAGAATTCTATCCAAATAAAAAAGTACAGACAAATTTTGTTAAAGGAGAAAGGACTTCTAAAAACGTAATTTAAAAAAGTACAAAAAAAAAAAGAAAATAAGCTTGTTTTGGTGTTTTGGGGAAAAGTGTACTGATATTTCTTGGGCAAATGACTATGTTGAGGCACATTGCATGCTTTGAAAAATCAAGATTAAAAAAAGTCATTAAAAGTAGTTTTCAGCTTTTTTAACTGATGTTTTGGAACTAGAACTTACAACAAAGTTCTGAAGTTCTCCGTGAAACAGAATTTTTGCTGTCCATTCAGTTCTTTTTCTGACCCACACTGAGATATAGTTTTAGTATATGAAAAAGTTTAGCTTTTGAAAAATTCATATAGAATAATAGACAAACTCATAAGAATGTTAGAAATAATTTAGTCCATGTAAAAACTTGAGGAAACCTCCACAGTGTTGCCTTAAGAGACCACAGAGAAAATAAGCTCCAGGCCAATTTAGTGTAGGAGATAAGATAAATAGAGTACGTCCTTTAATCTCAGGTCTGAGGCCCAGGGAATACACATGATGCACACCTCTAGACAGTGGTTCTATGATTTTATAATAATGTCCATCCAATCCCAGATTTGTCCACCCCTGAGATCCTCCCCCAGCACATCCCTCTGGAAATTGAGTCTGGCAGCATATGGGACCCCTTCTTCCCCATCTTCCTCTTTGTCACAGCACATCCAGACCTTGAAGCTCCTTCAAAATTCTGGGCTTAAAGGTCACTGTGTCTGTGTGATATCTTCTGGTCCAGGCCAAGGTGCAAATGTTCTTAAACACAATGAAGGCCTACCTTGAAGGAAGTCTAAACAAACTAAAGGAATTTAGAAAGTTCAATGTGAAATGGGGAAAAGTGTTGGGTAAATGTGTAACTACTATATTAAGGGTAAGGGTAATACAGATACATTAAAATCTACATTCACTACACAACTACTTCTAAAATCTACAAAAGTTAAAAACCCCAGAAAGCTCTGAGGCATAAATAGCAATATCAGTTGACTCTAACAAGAAAATAAATTCATTTTAATATCCAAAGACATGACAGACATTTAATTATTTAGAATCACATGTGATTGCAAAAAACATTTGAAAACCACTTAAATGCCCATCTCTTTACTAGTTATATTATGTAAATAAGATAGATCTTAGGAATAAAAATGGTTGCATTGCTAAGAACAAAAATCTCTTTAGTCCAACATCGTATGTACAATATTAGCCAGTAATGGATGTAGTGAGACATTATAAAAAGATATCTTTTCTAATACAGCCTTTTCCCTGGCTTTCCTTCCAGTACACCATCACTTAGGGACTTATTGAGGCAGAGGTTGAAGCTTAACCATCAACAGTAATAGTCATGGATAGATCTATTTTCCCTAAACATACGTCATTATTTTTGGACTAATTTATACTGTGGGAGTCTGCAGCATCCTGTGGCCATGAAAGCAAACATTTGACAGTGTGTTTTAATTAACTAGACTGATTCTTCTGGCCCAAGTTTGAGTCTATTTCATCTCAATCCAAAATATTTCAGCTGAGGAGGAGACAGTGTTAGATTTTGGGTTTGATTTGTTGTTTTTTTTAAGAGCTTACTAGAACAAATAAGTATAGCAAACTAGGATTTTATTTGTGGATGTTTTTACTTGTAGCCCAAAAGTCTTTGTTGAAAACATCTCATGTAAGATTAGTTTTAATGAAAACCAGAAGAAAAGAAAAGTGAATTTCACATCCCACCATGCAGTCACTGAATCACTGGATCTTTAAAATTTTGTGTGTAGTGGACCCCAATTACATTCACTTTGGCTTAGCCTAAAATCTTGATACGTACCAGACTTTATTATCATTATTCCAGTATAGTCTTCTGCAATCCCCCTGTATAGGGGTTAAACATACCTACATAAGTGATAGAGAAGGGACTAAAAAAAAAAGAATTACCTCAGTCTGTTCAGACAGAGGAGGACAAAATTCAACCGACTCCGCAGCCTCCTCTAGGGTTTCAGAAATGGTAGGAAATATTTATTCAAAAAATTTTTATTATTCCAGAGAGAAAAGAGAGAATGAGGGAGAAGGTAGATATTCTCTAGAAGAATTTTTTTTAATTAAAATTTTACAGCAAGTAAGCTTCTTACATAAGAGGATCATTTCCCATGTAGCCCTGGCCAGCATTTATCGTAACTAGAATTTTTCATCTTCTCTTTTGGTTTTGGGTTTGTTTTGGTTGGGGTTTTTTTCTATATAATTAATGGCTGCCAAATAATATCTTACTATAACAGGTTGAACTTTCCTTTAGTACCATCAAACATAAAAATTAAACAGATGCTGTCAATTGCCTCTGAATGTCAGAACAGAAACAATCCCAAGACAACTATAAGAAGGGACATGATGTGCCAGATATGATGGACATGATATCCAGTCCATACATGGGCTGGATCTGACAGAGATCAAACATGCTGCTATCGTGTAACCAGGCAAAACCACTGATGAGCCTTTGCAGTCAACAAGCAGGCTTTCTCTAGCTGTAGGAATAACCATTTGGGAGACTAGGCCATGACTTCATCATCCAAGTCCCCTCTCTCCTACATGGGAGTACTAGCTAGCTTCAGGATACTGGTCTTCATCTTCCAAGATGATAATAATTTTAGATACTTTCATACAGGACCTTAATAAAGTGCTATTGCCCACATCATTTACTTCTGACAGCAGACCTGCAATTATGAAGTAGTAATATTGTAGTAAATGAGATACATAGAGATTTGCTTTGGCCACCAGTCTTTGGAGGAATGATGAGCAAATCAGTGCACAAGATGGACTCAAGCATTGCAATTACCCAAAGATCTATTGTCTAACTCCTTTGAAAGAATCTGGCATGTCATTTGGTTTGCGTCTGTTCTCCCTGCCTCTCTGTGGCCAAGGTATAAAACCTCTGAATGCAAAAACGTATGCTTGGAAAAATTATTGCAAACCAAATCCGCTTCAGAGTCAAATGTCACCACACAACAGAAAGAACATTGAGACACTTAAATTTCTTATTATTCTAGCAACATTGAGAAAGGGGCTTCTGCAGTCAGACTGTCCATTCAGCTACGTGCCACCCAAGTAACACTGGAATAGAGCAGCTCATTTCAAACAAACATAGTGAGGGGCCAGAAATTCTTAAATAATAAACTTCTTTGGTTTCATGGAAGTCAGCAACTGATTTATACATCATATGCCCATTTGAGTCCAAAGAGGAGGAGCCTCTATATAGCTCTGACTAGGAAAAGTTTGGAAGGTGAGAAGGAAGCTGGGTTAAAGAGTGAGGAGAAGAGAGACTGGAATTATGGTAAAACTAGAGGCAATGGAGTGTATAGAAAAGACCTAAGAATAATAATTGATGGAGTATAGGTGAGGTGGGAGAATGAGCCATCAAAGTGAAAAAGACAGAGAGCTTCAGAGAGAGATTACTGTGATGTAAAGGGAAGGAGACACACTTCCACAGTAGAATAAGCTTCACTTGTTCAGCTATTTGTGGAATAACATCACATTTATGGTGGTTTGGAGAGGAGATGGAACATTTGGTCCAAGTTTGGAATGGATGTGTGAATGAGGAACAAAGGACTTTACAGTCCAGAGAGGGAATATCCTCAGAGCATCCTCAGAAATTTTATAACAGACATCTTTCAAAGAGAAAAGTGGAGAAAACCGTCTCCTTGGCTCCCACTGTCCAAAGATATATTCTCCTACTTTCCATTTAGCTCATCAGTTTTGCAGAAATAACATAAAACTAAATCAGGCCCTTATATTTGTCATTTCCAGCTCCTTCTATTCAGAATGCAACTGTAAGAGGAACACACTGCAATTAAAGTTAACATCTTTTAAATAGTTCATTTCTTTTTTATAGGTCTAATATGCACTAATTGTCAGAACAACTAATTCGAAAACATGTAATGCCAAAGGAAAACGTTCAATACCTTTCTGTACAATACCTGCGTATTTTCTCACTCCAGGGTGTAAAACCATTTGTCCTTGATTCACACTGATTTAATGCTAGAAGCATCTTATTCCCTATTATGGGACTTGGACAAATAAAAGCAATACATTGTAAAAACAAGTAGTGAAGCTACTGCCAAAAGTCATCACAAAAAGATGATTTTATAGTATTCTGTCCTGTCTGTGTTGCCTCTCCTGGATCTCAAGTCTCCTTAGGGTCTGAATTTAATCTGCAGTGCACCTGTAAAACACAACCAATAACAACTATTTTCATTTTATATATACAAAGACACTCCTCTCACAAGGGTTATAGCCTCACTGAATTCAATAATATACTCGTAGAATCATAGAATATCCTGAGTTGGAAGGATCATCAAGTCCAGCTTCTGGCCCTGCACAGGACAACTCCAAAAACAACTCACTAAGCCAGTTACTTGACTTAAAGTACACAATAATCCCCAAAATTCATGGTTTAAGGTCCTACTGAACTGAAGGCTCAGCACCTTTCCTCTGCCCTCACAGCAAAATGTGTACTGTGCCATGCCAGAAATGGACTATATATCCACTTGCCTGGTCACATGTAGATCCTTGGAGATAACTTAACCTTTGGTTCAGCAGAGAAATAGAAAATAAACAACAAAACACCAACTCCCAACATCCCCTCCTCCTCCCCCCCAAAAAAGACAACAACAACTGAAAAAAGCCAAAACTCAACTGTGCTTAAATTTAAATTTGCTGGGTTGTTTTCCTTTCCTCCAAGGTCTGTCCCCTTGCCACCCCCCCCTCCCCACCAAAAAAAAAAAATCCATTGGAAGATCGAGTCTTGAAGGAATGTTAACTGTAACCACCCACCACTCCAGTGAGTGGCCTGAGCAGCTGCCTGGAGAGTCCTGTCAGGTGGGAATTTTTAATCCTGCTTCTTTTGAGACTGTTCCACTTTGTATAAAATATCTTCAGACTTATTTCAATCCTTGTTTAACACTATGGACAAAGCACCTTTGACCCTCCAGCCTGCCTGATCAGGTAATCATTTACAGCTGGATCATCTTAAAACTGGTCAAAGTGAGACATGAGTTGTTGCTGAGCACAGAAGATGCCTGAAAAACTGTTGTCATGTCCTTCCTCACAACTCCCATTTCCTGCTCTACAAAGTGATTGTTGTTGGCCACAGAAAATCAAGCAGATTATTTTAAGTATATGGAAACAAACAAAAGTTTGACAAACCCTTTTGTAAATCTGACTAAACAGCCCACAATTCAACTTTTAGCCGAAGCAATTTGAAATGATCACAAAAATGTAGACCTTTCTTTCTTTCTCTCTCTTTCTTTTTCTTTCTTTCTTTTTCTTTCTTTCTTTTTCTTTCTTTCTTTTCCTTCGTTCCTTCCTTCCTTTTCTTTTTCGAATATCCTTACAAGTATGTGATTTGAATTCTGCCATTAGAAATGCATTTCAGAGCACAACTGTACTGTTCATTAAGTGAATATCACCAGCTTTCAGCCATTTCACAGTCTTTTTTCCCAACCTGTAGTCATTTTTGTTGGCAGAGATACCTTTGCAGAATTTGATATGTAATAAAAGTTAAAATAAGGATATTTTTCAGTTTCCACTTGAGTGTGTCAGGAAACTGAGACTGAAAGATTTATAGTTTTGGGTACAAAACCTAGTTAAGAATTAAGCAAGGCAGTGCTTTTTTCTGTAGAAAAAACCCCTAGTGTTACAGTCAATAGGATTTTTTCCTGTCTACTTCTATGAGAAGAAGATGATCAGATTTCAAGATGTAAATGGAAAGGGGGAAAACTCAGTGATCCCACTAACTTACTGCTTTTAATGAGAAGGGAGGCACCTCACAAAGTCATAGCAATTTATTTGCCTTGATTAAGGAAGGTACAGTAACCTGTCAGGCATCACCACAACTACATCATTTGCACTCCTTCTCCAAATTATCTCATGCAACAACTGAAAGAGCTGCTGAGAGTGGTGACCCTGGAATATAATTTGTGCTTCTTAAACAGAAAGACCACTACAGGTAAACACCCTCTTTTCCTCTAGCTAATTTGAATCATTAAAAAAAAGGTATCTGTAGAGTTGGCCTCAACTGCTCTACAGAAACACTGGAATACTTCTGAATTAAATTGATAGTTCTTCAATCTAGGACAGTCACTGCAGCACGCACCTGAGTATCTCAAGGAAATAGCCTTAAATGAGGATTTTCCAAACAAAACGCAAATCTTATACTCTCCTATGTTTTTTCTGAGTAATTGTATTTCACATGAGAAAGCAAACAAGTGGGAGTTTAGGGCAAGTTGTATTAGTAGGTTTTCTTTCTCAACTTCTTAACACAGGACATCCTTTTTTTGTATTTACACATGCTCAGAGTACTATTGGTTACATTGCTAAAGTTTTTCCTTTCCAAGCAGACAACACACTTTATTTTTTGACCCTTTTCTACCCTCCTGTCTTCAGCTGCAGTGCTATAGTATGACACTGGCTTTGCTTCTCAAAAGAGAGAGAGGAAAGTATTTTTCTCTAGAATAATAGCTCCCCTTTTGGCAACAAACAAAGGAGAGAAAAAATACGTCCAGAGAAACTGAACTCTTTAAAAGTGCTTTTTTTGCTGTTTGATGACACAGGCACAAAGCCAAAATTCACCCATTGTACTTCATGTTCAAAATTTCTTCACACAGCTCTAAATTGCTGACAGCTCTTTAGCTACAGCCATGCTACCGGGCGCCATTATAATAGCTCGCCATACCATTATGATGTGTCAGTGTTTATGACCTGTATCCCAAAACTGGACGACACTCAAATCTATTGACTGCCTCTAAATCACTTTCTTGGAAAAGATTTAAAGTTCAGAGATTGCAACTAGAATTGCTATTGCTCTAGTGGCCCCGTCTAATCTTTTTTTCATTGAAAACACAGAAAGGTTACGGAATTGTAAAGCCCATGTGGAACAAAACACAGGAAAATACTTATTGTTCTCATATAGAGGAACACATATAATACCCACAGTTGTATGAAGGCCCAGAGGGCTTTTTTATTGGTGCATGGATGAATTTTTTATTGCTACTGAATAAAGTGTTCTTGACATAAGTATTTGACCTCTAACACTAGCAAGATTTCCTCTTGGTGGCCATTAGAATATAAATCCTACTTCATAGAATCATAGAATCATAGAATACGCAGAGTTGGAAGGGACCCATCAGTATCATAGAGTCCAACTCCTGGCCCTTCACAGGACACCCTAAGAATCATACCATGTACCTGAGACTGTCATCCAAACACTTCCAGAACTGAGTGAATTGAGGTGATTTCACTTACCTTAGCCTTGAAAAGCTTGCTGGGCAGAACAACCTTCTTTACAATCGGTGAGAAAAATGGCCAAAAGTGGGACAGCAGGAAAAGCAAAGTGAAGGGTTGCTGACTCCTTAGGGCCTGTAGGTCTTCAGTTAGCTTGCCTGGGTAATGTCTGTTCCTAAAATCAGGTAACCAGGAGAATAATATGCTTAGTCCTGGGTGATTACCTTTCCTTCATCAGCCCAAGCCTACCTATTTGCATAGAGCTAAACGCAACTACTGCTCTGAAGAAAGGATCAAATTGCTTTTATATCTAGTGTGAATGTTCTCTAAGGATTTCAGCAGTCACGTTAAGCTTCAGTTGACTGACGAATATGAAAGTTAACCTCTTTGTTAACCTACAGAAAGCCTTTATTGATTTCATTTCTTCATATTTTTTTGTGAACTTGGTATCCCTGTTCAGCTCATACTGGCTTCTGAGGACTTTTAATTAAGTCACATAATTCATTGGATTAAAAGGTATTTGTTCCAGTTTTGCTCCACAGTTTTCAGGAGAATTACCTATAGATACTGACTTAGAAGAAAATCGTCTTCTGATATTTTTCTGAGTCCTTCTTGTGTCTTCTCCACCACACCTCTAGTTCTCTAACACTTTCCATTTCTTAGATCTGATCACATCTAAAACATCCCTCATCTTCCCTCTACCTTCCCAGAGATGTTTTGTGATCCTGTGACCAACAAGATAGAAAGCCAGGAAAAACACAACATTATTGGCAAAAAAGCTCTATCAGAACTTCTGTCCAAGCAGTTCTAATAAGTTCTGTGTCTTTGGTTCCATTTTTCAATTATAACAGTTGTTAAGTCACACCCTTCTGAGTTATTTCAGTAATAAATCACTTTGTCCATCTGGAAAGTTCCCACTCTGTTCTGGCAAGCACTTCCAGCGGCTGTCAGGAGCCCGCACCCTGTTTATGAGATAGTCCCGCTGGACAGCAGAAAACACACACAGAGCATTGATCCACCATTGTGACACTTCCTGTACAAAATTCACACTGATTTCAGTGGCAAATTATACTAAAAGTCCGGTGGAAAAGCCAGGCAACAGGCAGAACACATACCTTTTTGCTGCTTTTCTGCTGAACAACGGCTGGGGTCACCTGCAGCATTTGCTTACAGGTAGCATCTAGCATTTCTTTAAGGAGGAAATTCCCTCACTCTCAGCCATGATAATTGTGCTCAACATATGTGAAACAGCTCAAGTTAACAGAGCTTTCACATGAATGTACCATGAGACCTCCAACTTCTCAAATAAATTTATTTAAAAGGTAATGAAAACTGGCTCCTGGTACCCTGCTCCTTCACCAGGATCTTTCCCTTCACCTTGGCTGTGTCAGGATGCAGAAGAAAGTGCTGACCTTCTATGTACCTACTCTGTAGGTGGAGAACCAAAGCCAGAATGATCTTACAGGGATCTGCTTCTCTTCCTCCACATGCTTCCTCTAGTAACTGGGACACTTTGGTAAGTCTTGTGTGTATCTTCAGAAACAGGAATGGGAAGAAAATCATGAAGCTATGCAACCTCAAAGATACTAAAGATACACAATAACTATCTATCATTTTCTATTGGGCAGAAAGTAGATACTGAGGTAAAAAAAAAAAAAAAAGAAGTTGAAAGAGTGGGCACCAGCTGGAAGAACTACAGAAACCCCTTTGACTCACATCAGCTACAACTAGCAAATACCTCATTGCTCACTGATAGACATGGCACTGCAGGCAGTACAAACAGATTTCTGTGGGGGCACAATGTATGACTCCCTTCAAAAAGATTTTAGATATAGTGAATCTAACTCTTCAAGCATGAAGGATAAAGCTAGCTTGTGCTGATGTAATTAAATATTGAATCTGAAATTAAAATATTTTCTTTATAAATATTGTATTTTTACTTAATCTACAAATATGAGACAAATGATTCTGAGGATGGGAAAATGCCATCTATTCCTACAACTAACATGGAAACACCAGAGAGATTGAGCAAGTTTGACCTGGTCCAAAAGAAACAGACATTTTTAGGGAGTTTCTAATCTTAGCGAAGAGCACTGAAGGCTTCTAAAACAGCTACAGAGACATATATGAAGAACAATATGATGTGTCATGGCTGGCTGGTGAGAACAAGACAGAAGAGGGCTTGCAATGGAGCGAGAGACGAAGATGGATTGATTTGAGTGATGTTTAAATTTGGTTTATTATGGGGCTGCGGTTGACAATGTTGCAAGCTTCTCACCTCCCAGAGAGATAGGCATGTGGGCCATTCTTTGATTTCATAAATCATCCAGGAACATACCCAGAGCATTGACCTTTTATGGGGAGGAAGCCCAGGGCATTCAGCATAATTTAACACCGGCATGTCGGACAATGTCCAGCACAGTTTAACACTCCTTAACCTCTGCCTCATTAGACATCTGTCCTGTCATTTATCTTTCTGTTTATTTTCCAAGTGATATATTATTGGTAATAACTAAGGAATGGGCACTAATGTTACTCTCCATGGAGCTGCCATTAGTCAGCTGGAAGTCAGGCCAGCATCACTCTGAAACTGGTACACAGAATAGCTTTTAAAGGATTTCAGATATTCTTTGCCAAGCAATTTCCTCCTGGCATGGGAGCTAGCAACCCTATTATATGATATTTTATTTATTTTTACTCTTTCCAGACCAGATTTTAGGAATTTTTAAAAGCAGCAAGTATTATTACTGTTGGTAATAAGACCTGAATAATTTTTTTTTGCAGCAGAAACTTCATCTTGTCTGTGACAACCATGGCTAAATAAGAAGCCAGCAGGGACATGGCAGGGTCTTCCATTCAAACCACATGTATATACATACTTGCACACCGAGAAAAATACATATACAAACACAAACACATATTCTCACACTCCTCCCTCCTTCCTAAGTCATTGCCATAATGGTAGACATCAAGGCTCCTTTCTAAATACAAGTATTTTAGCACATCTATAATTGACTGGATATTGGAGGTTTCATTTATGCTGCCTTTCTTTATCAAGCTGCAACTATTTTTCTAGTATTTGGTATATTAAGTTACATTCTGAAAGGGGAACAAAAAGCAAAGAAAGCATGGGGCCACAGTGAAGGGAAAATGAAGTATTACGAATTTTTTATGTGTTGTGTAACGTATGTGTTGTGATGTTGGATGGGAAGTAAATTCCAACAAAGATTCTTCTATGGTGCACATGGTATTAAGCATGAATTCAGATTTCAAGGAGATTATAAAGAAGGTACAAGTCCAAAAGGACCTGTAAATTAAAAAAAGAGGCATTCCAGATTTGTTTATACTGTGGGTATTTGTGAGTCAGCTCTATAACAGATATAACACCTTCAGAAAATATTGATCATGTTTTGTTTAGCTGAATATCAACATTTTGCTTTTAAATCCATCATCACATGAAAGATATTGAAATGTTCAGCAATAACAAACAATTTTCTATCAGCAGTATTATCATTGCGACACAGATTGAAGTAGTTAAGTAACTCACTGGCTGACCTGAAATGTCCTCTATTTAAACATACACGAAGAGACACCTTTAGAAAAGAAAAATCCTAAACAATATGAAATGTCCTGAGAAACTGCATGAGACAGGTATCCTTGAAATTTGGACTATGGTGCTGAGAAAGTGCAAAGTGATGGGAGGCAAGCCTGGTTGAGGCAGGCAAGCACAGCCAAGAAGGAATTCAATGGGTGGGAGGGAGTTCACCGAGGTACCAGAAGCTTTACTTTCCAGATGTACTTTATTTATAAAGCACTTAATCCTTTTCAAACTACCTACATCCCACACAGATTTGACATTGCTTTATTGCTTAATTAATACCATAATCTCAGGTCTTGTCTAACACCGTGGGTAGAGAAAAAAGCTACATCTCTGCACATGCAAATGCTGCCAGATCTAACAGGACACCGTGGAACTGATTTTCCTATCATAAACAAGACATCTACTCTTTCACTGCTTTGGTTCACGCTATGTAACTAGCCATTTAGCTGCACCTTTTTGAAAGTTGGGGTCCTATAACTGGAGTTTAAAACTTGAGGGCTACTGTCAGCTTCTTGACTCAAACTCTTCAGCTACTTCTTCAACAGCGACAAAACTGCATGTACCAGTGAGTCATAGGTTGCCTATGCATTACAGGATGCACTTATCAAAAAGGCAGAGTGATCAGAACAAATCCAGCAAAGCGTTCCTGGGAATATGAAAGTCACCAATATAACACCTTGTGAAACCTCAAATATTGTTGGCTGTTTGGGTCACCCACGTTGACAGAAAGGGAACTTGTACCAGAACAGGTGCAGAAATGATCCAAGCAACAGAGAGTTTATTTTACAAGAGGAAATTAAAATCCAGTGGCTTATTTAGCCAAGTAGATCCAAGCCTGAGAGGGGATACAGTCACTCTTTGTAAATACAGCTGGAGGATAAGCACCAGAAAAGGGAAAGTGATTTTTAAGCTTAAAGACAATGATTTGGCATAAGAACAAAGAGACATTAAGAAATTCAGGCTGGAAGTTAGGTATAGGTTTCCAGTTCTTAGAAAGGTGCATTTTTGGACCTGCCACCTTTTTGTAGCCTTGGGGTCAGAATTCTCCATTAGTTTGCAGTGGATTATGTAAGATTTTACACGACAGAGTCCAACAGGCCAAGCACACACTGTGCATCAGTGCCCTCTTCAGCTCTTCCCACCCTCTCCCAGACCACCAGGATTGTGAACCAGTCCAGACTCTACTTCCAACTCATGTTTCTGCCTTTTCTTCCTTTGGAAATCAGGGCATAAAAAGCACCAGGATGGAAATACTTCATAGGATGTCCATATTTCAACAGTGTCCCCGGATGGGCATCAGGAAGGACTCCCAGCTGTCTAGGTATGCGATTGAAAGATCTTGCAAAATTCTCAGTGAGAAGAAGCCTCCCAGAGTCCATTTCTGCCCAGCACACACTGTACTCATTGCCTAATCCTACTTAAGAGCAGCATTTAGGTGGTTGTGAGTTTCTCCTAATTAAGTGCCAAAAGTTTCAAGCTTTCTCCTCAGTGAGGAGAGACTCAACCTACCCTAAACTTGACGTAAATCTGATGGCGCTAGTCAAGCTACGCGAGTAAATATGGCTCAGTTTTTTTCCCCCATTAGTAATAAAATGTAAAGCTTTATTTGGAAAGTACATAATTAATAACATTGTCAACAAAATTCATAATTTCCCCAGCATTTCTCCATAATGAAAAGTAACAATGTTAGTACAAAGCAGGCCATAAAAAAAACGCTGTTAAGCTCTGTGTTTCTAGTTAATTTCTAAGGCTTGTAGTTTTTGCATATAATAGTAAAAAATGGATTATGAAGAATATTCTAAATCTATAAATGCATCTAATGAGTTGAAAAAGGAAATGTTAGGGTTTATAGTCTTCTGTTATTATTTAAAATCCTAGACAGGGTTACTATAACAGACACAAAATATATTATGTTTAGCAAGAAATTTAAAGATCAGAATTCCTGTAAACACTAGCGTAACATTTGGGCAAAATAAATTCAGTTTGCCTTTCTGTGTTAATGATATCCTGGGTAAATGCCTGCAGATCATTTTCTTTGGGAAACGTTAGTATGAAAAAATATGAGGTTTTGTTCGGGTTCTGTCAAGATAGAAATCTTGCTTGCTAGCCCTGGAACAAATCCCTGCCATACATAAGCACACGCTGCATGACACTGAACCTGAAGAAAATCTCCATCTGAACCTCCCTCCAGATTGTGGTGGCAAAGACTTGAAATCTGACTTGTACCTGTGTAGAGTAATCCACTGCACTGCAGAGAAAAGAAAAGAGGTCCCACTCACCTTGTAACAGCAGTATTTTTATCTCCCAGATAACTCATGCAGGAAGGGGTGGATGGGAGATTTGCTCTTTCTTCAGAAGATCAAAGACTTTGATCTCAATGTACTCTGTATTCTCAGCACATTGGGACATTATCAGCCAACAGGGACCCCCACAGAACAGGCACCCAGTGCTGGTCTGAGGGACACAGTGCTCTGGGGTATTTTGAAATGTAACACAGATGTCCATACCGCCACTCTGCAAAACATTGTGTTGTAACCTGTTCTGGAAAACATACAGAGGACAGGTCCCAAAAGCTACATTCTTTTGGCTTTAAAAGTGGACATTTAGTCTGAGGATGCAGAGATGGCTCCTCATGGAGTCAAGTGTCTGGCATGCCCAGATTGGCAAGGTTTATGACCACTGTCGGAGGAGGGGAACTGATCAGGAAGACTCCTTCAGTCGACTTCACCGAAGGGCTTTATGGCTTCCTCCAGCCCAGGACCACATCCCATGTGCCACTGTGAGACCCTTGGCATCAGAGTGTGACTTCTCAAAACAGGATAATGCTCAAAGCCAGATCTCAGTTGAAGGGTTTCAGCAGCTCCAAGGGTGTTTCACATGAGCCACCAATTTGTGTTTGATTCACACTCTAGAGAACAACCATATCAAGAATGTGTGAAAATGACCATGAAAGCACATTCATTGATCAAAAATGACAATATCTGAATAATTCCCAAGAAAAATTGCTATATCTTTATTTTTTACAAAAGTATTCTTTTTTTTTTTCCTGGTTCACACTGTTAACAATCCGTGCTATTTCAGCACAAATGACTGACTATGGACATTCTCCTGTTCACATGCTGAGACATCAGGTCTGAGATGGTTACATGTGGAGAATGTGTTTTAGGGATGCTGGACGATCTATCCTGGGAGATGTAGTCCCCAAAATATACTCTAATACACATGGGCAGTGGCAAGTCCCATGGCAGTTGGCTAAGCCAATCACGTGTTGTTCGAAGTGCATATAAAACGTGATGTTCACTTCCAGTTAACGGATTTGGTTGCTGGAACCCCAACCAACTGGGTCATGTGGTTTATTTATTATATTAATAAAGCCACAGTTACACCATGGTGTCACCTGGACCTGCTCCAAACCACATGGGAAAGGACAATTTAATAAGGCTGGATATCATCAGCTTTGCAAAGGACCCTATTGTTAAAGTCAGTAGGAAAGATCTTCCAGATGATACAGATCAGATGTATTATTTTCCTTTAAACTTGCCTCCAAAATTTGTTCACCACTTTGGGTTCAGCAGGAGTGATACGCCGTGCATAGCAACTTCTGTCTCTCATCCCGTCACACAAGGTCTTCTCTTTCAAAGATGATTTTTTAGTCCTAAGACTCTGGTGCAGAAGTGCTGAAGTTTTGTCGATGTTGCAAAGCAATGAATACAGAGGCTGTGAAATTTCCGGCATTCATAGCAAGTTTATTTAATCTTTGAGTGTTTTTCTGCCACCTTTTAGATTGATGACATTAAAATATCTTTGGATGCATTGGTTAAGTTGCTGAAGTTCCCTAAAACTTCTGTTGAAATTCAGCTTCATTTCAATAACAATGGTACAAAAATTTGGAAGGTACATACATTTCCAAGAAACACTATCAATTCCCAGTCTAATTTAGGTTCCCAGTTGCCCCAGTTACATTTTTTAAACTGAATCAAAACCTATTTCGATTTACGAAAGTTCTTTTTCCTGGTACCAGCATAGGAAGCAATATCATGTGATGCTGATGAGTTCTTTGCCTAAGGAGATTACCATTATCACTGTACACAACTTTCAGAAATTCATACTGTGAGTGGGTTTTCACTGTTTTGTGCAATACTGTCTGTTTCTTCACTTTATTTTTTCTATAAATTTCCCACCCATATTTAAATAAAATACATGAACAATTCCTAAACAAGGAGTTTTTGTACAATGGCATTTAGTGTTAAGATACTAAGGAAACAAGTCTAGACACATGCTAAGTATCATATCATTCCTCTTACCACCACCACCCATATACTATAGCTGGATAATTTCACTACGGCACCAGAAGGTCCTGCTTTTTGTTAACCAAAACAAAATCTTCTGTCACCTCCATAAAATCAGAAATACTGTTGCCTTTTCTCCTGTATAGGATATGGTACAGCTCTTTCTGAAATCTTCAGACTTGCTGACAGAGCAAAAAGTAGAGGAGCCAGATAAACCTCCTTCCCTCCCCCCAAAAAAGGCTATTGAGCATACCTAACAGCCCAGACCTTGCCAGTTTTTATTCCCTTTTAGAACAAATTCTAACAAATGTATATATTCTATATTTTTTAAAAATTCATATGGAAAAAGAAATCAACCCAAATGACACGTCCAAATAGCATTTAAGTTATACAAAAGAGTCTTCTTCATTTAGGTTACAAGATGGTGGTTTACAATGAGTAGGGTTATAAGGTGAAGATATTAAAGCACTGAATTAATAGTCAATGTCTGAGGGAGTTGATATTAATGTAGCCAAAAAAAGAAACTGTACTTTCAGTTGAGGTTTGGAATAAGTGGTGAAGCACTGAAGGAGAGATACAAGAAGGCTGTTTTGGATGGCAGGAGCTTAAGAGAATGTGATTGTCAAACCAGTGGTGTTTGGAAAGAACGAAGAAATCAAGATATAGTAAACCTAAAAGAGCAAGAGCAATGGCAGGAAGATAAAGACAGGAATGAATTTCTAAGAAAGAATGGCAGAAATTAGGGGAGGTCTTTCAAGATAGACCAGAATTATGTAATAATGTCATTAAGATATTAAAGAGTTTAGAAGAAGAAAACAGGTACAAAATCCAGATGTCCCTCTGTCAATACTTGATGTGCAGTAACAAAGGTCACAGACTCACTGCTTCCAATAAAGGTCACCGTTCCACACTATAAAGTCCAATTTCTGAAATATTGGATGAAAGATTATTTTTGGAAGCATAAAATGAGAAATCATTGGGTCTCTTTTGTATGCTGATTTACCAGCTTTTCCAAAGAGCAATATAAGAAGTGTTTATGACTTCCTATCAAATATGGCTTCATTTATGTGTCAGAAAGTTCATAGAAAGTGCAGGAAGTGAGCTCCTTTATTGCTTACACCAAGAGTGGAGGCTAGGAGCAAATTTGTCACCAATCATTATGGGGGGAAGGGAAGGTTTGGGAAGGTTTGGGAAGGTTTGGGAAGGTTTGGGAAGGAAAGAGGAAGGGAGGGGAGGA
>NW_016690185.1:9329487-9351393 GCF_001604755.1 Lepidothrix coronata | reverse complement strand
GGGGAGGGGAGGCATTTTTGTGTAATCACACTGCACTTGGAAAATCCTTCCTCATTAGCTTTCAGACATTAAAAGAATCTATGTTCTTTGTTAAAAGAATAAATCTTGGCAAACTAGTATTGTGACAGAATGGGTTATATCTGTGTCAAATTATGAACCCTGTATTGTATTAAGAGTGCAAACAAGCCAGAACATGCCAAATTACAGCCTATTACACTGAATTCATAAGGCTGCCGGACCTAAAAAGGCTTTTCACACCTCAGGAAAAGGCTAATCCATAAAGTCTACATCCCATTGGTTTGGGTATGCCTACAGATGCAGGCAAAGCAACATAAGTGAACTCTGACTGTATTCAGAGCTGAGCAGAGAGGAGCCAGCTCCAGTACAGAAGCCACGTAGGATATGTCTACATAGCCGATTGCAGGCAGATGTGAGCTCCCTTCGCCAGCACTCTGAACTAGCAGGCAGGGTTGTTAGCCATGTTTACTGTGGCACAGAGTCATTTTTGAAAGAAACAGAAAACAAAAAACAACACCATTTTAGATCCCTGTCCTGCCTTCCTCATAATGGTCTGGGTTCAGGCCTCTCCTTGTCTATACAATTTGCATTGTCCTGCCAGACAGGGCTTATTAGTTCAGACTCAGCATGTTCCTAGCTGCAGTTTTACAGTTTCTAGACCATATGTGCAACAAACGCTGCCCACAAAAGACACGCACTCATACACTAGTATACCACCAATCTTAAACCATCAAGAATAGCCACTCTGCAGCTTCCAAAATAAAAGTAGCCCAGTCTAGCAAGACTGGGAGAAGAATGCAAATTCTGCATCTATCCAGATATGCCCAGAAATGCACACCTTTTGCTCCCTGCCACTGCTCTGCTACTGTGGAATAAGTGCAAACATTGCATAGGGGAAACCCTAGACAAAAGCAGGGTTCTGGTCAATCACTGCACAGTGTCACCACTGGCTTCCAAAATTTGTAGAAGGGACCAGGAGGCTTGCTGGCTTTCCTGTCTGAAAATTACTGCTGGTTACATCAGTGTTTCACCGAACCTCAGCAACAGACGAGGAATCCCATTGCACCTGGTGGTGTGCTACATCCTTCCAATGAGATTATTAACTCCACTGGACACTATGTTTTGCAGGATCCTCAGCACCAAGAAGACCAGAACAAGAGGACCTATGGGACATCAGTGGGTTCCATGAAGTGGTGATATATTTTCTGTTTAATCTCTCTCTGTCACTCTCTTTCTTCCCCACCCCCTTCTTTTTCCTATTTCTTTCTTTTTCTCTCTCTGCCTCACATTTACCATTAAATAAAATCCATACTATTGGCTTCAGCATATGGTCTTGTTTACACCTTAGTTCAGGCAGGGTCATCTCTCTAATAATTTTAATCAGATCTTAACACATTCTCAGGGATTTTTTTAAATCTTGATTCATCTTTCATGAAATCTCCTGTAGGAATATCATCTTTAGAGAATGTGGACTTAGGGGAGTTTCCTAGGTGCACGAGACTGATGAACAAAACAAACATTCATAACCATTCTGAACTAAATAAAACCTTGTTATTCTGACAGTCACCTAACAGTAATTCTACTTTAGCTAAGCCAGAGACAAACTTCAGATGGAATTTTCCATAGCATGGGAGTGCTCTGTCCATCTGGTTCTTGTGAGAGAAATGTTGGGACAACTCAGTCACTTTCTTAATTCCAAAGGTCTGACCTGTGTTTGTGGCATGTCAATATAGAACAAGAAAAAGTAAGCCCAACTATTTTTAAAGCAGAGAGAGGGAGAACAGTAAGAGGGAGTGTCTCATACCCCACTCAAGAAGTTGGACACCAATTTTGCATCCATCTGGAAAATGCAGCCAGTAAGAGGCTGATATGCCCAAGCCACATACTGGAAGCAATGCTGAACAATCCTCTGCCCGATGTGATGTAGTGTCAGCAGGTGACCATGGTGATAAGCGCTCAGCTGGACTTTAAATAACTTCTTTTTACAGAGGCATTTCACAACCAATGCCTGTATTTTGTCAGCTTCCTCAGTAACTGCACATTGCTATACTATGCAATTCATTTTTCTGCTGTCTAGATCTAGGTTAGATAAACTGCAATGAGTATCCATTTCCAGAGCTGGGAGGAGCTTGGAGGCATCATCTTTGGGTCCCTAAGAGGAACACACTTTATAAGCACTCCTCAGTGAACTATGATGCTGAAAAACCAGGAGCATTGACAGAAATCTCAAAAAAGAAATTAGAAATACTAAATGCAAACTATGACATAATACTGTGAGGATGGAAGACTGTTAAGTGGCAACTCCAGTTTAAGTGCAGACACTTTTGCACCCCATTCTTTTGAGCAGAAAGGCAACACGTAGCCAGGATTAACACTTATAAAATTTTCTTACCCTGGCAACAAAAGGTACATAAAGGTCAGAGGTGACTTTTATATCAAGTAGCATGCAAAGATCAAAAGTAAGATAGCCATGAATAAGCATCTGAGGGAAATATTTCAGCCTCTCTCTGGGACAGTAAAGCTACAGAGTAGCACCGTGTGTATGTGTGTGCATGAAGACTAGTGACAAGTGGCACTCCTCATGGATCAGTATTGGAACTGTCTCTGTTTATCATGGACAGTAGGACTGAGTGCACCTTCAGCAAGTTTACTGATGACATCAAGCCCTGTGTGTGTGGTCAACATGATGGAGGGAAGGAATGTCATCCAGGAATGTCACAGCCTTGAAAGGTGAATCTGTGCAAACCTCATGAAGTTAAACAAGTGCAAGGTCCTGCATCTGGGTCAGAGCAATCCCAAGCACAAGTACAGGGTGGGTGGAGAATGGATTCAGAACAGATCTAAGGAGAAGAACTTGGGGGTATTTGTTGATGAAAAGATCAATGTGACCCAGCAATGTCCACTTGCAGCCCAAAAAGCCAATCATATCCTGGGCTGCATCAGAAGAAGTGTGGCCAGCAGTTTGAGGAAGGTGATTCTCCCCCTCTACTCCACTCTGGTGAGACCTCACCTGGAGTTCTGCATTCAGCTCTGGGGTCCTCAGCACAGGAAGGACGTTGACTTGTTGGAGTAGGTTCAGAGGAGGGCCATGAATACGTTCAGAGGGCTGGAGCACTTCTCTTATGAAGACAGAGAGACCTGAATTGTTCAGTCTGGAGAAGAGAAGGCTTTGGGTTGATCTATTTGTGGCCTTCCAGTACCTAAAAGGGTCCTATGAGACTGCTGGAGAGGGATTTTTTTACAAAGCCATGGAGTGAAAAGACAGATGGTAATGCCTTTAAACTGAAAGAAGGTAGGTTTAGGTTAGATATGAGGAAGAAATTTACTGTGGGGGTGGTGAGGCACTGAAACAGCTTTCCCATGGATGCCACATCCTTGGAAGTGTTCAGGTGCAAGTTAGATGGGGCTTTGAGCCACCTGGTCTAGTGGAAGGTGTCCCTTCCCATGGCAGGGAAGTTGGAAGGGATCTTTAAGATCCCTTCAAACTCAAACCATTCTGTGATTCTGTGATTGTGGGTTTTGCTTAGAGCTAAACAAAGCTGTAGCTGAGGATAAGATTTCCATTTCAGGATGCCTTGTTTAGTATTGCAAAACTCCTGTTCTGAATCACAATAAGAACCGAAAATTTCCAACTTGTTCATAAATGAGCATTCTGAAAATACAACTTGATCCAGGCATATCAGAATATTTCATCTGAGACTCTAAAACATAATATAAAATCAAATAATGTTGAAATGAAACAAGATTTCAAAATGAAATGCAAGATGGGACTTTTTGTGTTTCTGGAACATTTTTTCCAGTTTTCTTTTGTAACAAAACTATAGTGAATCTGACAGTTTTATTAAGCAATTTTCATTCCAGCAAAAATACATTCTCTACTTGAATTTGGTTTTATTAATAGACCTGTGGCCAACTATATTCCTACTACTCATTCACTTGAACAAAAAATAAAAGAAAGAAGGATATCCAACAAAATTATCAGGCAAAATATTTAACACCAATAAAGGCAAGTACAGCCATAAGTTTCAGCTGAATCCAGAGTCTTCATAGGAATCAAAACCAGATGAGATATTTAAAATGGGTGAAGAGTTTCAGTAGAAAACATTTACAAAACAAAAGATACTATATAATGCATAAGTCAAACATTATCGATTAGGGAGAAACTTTAAGTGAGTTACTCCTGACTGCCTGCTATCACATGTGAAGTTTTTGATGCCTCTCAGAAACAGGTAGTGTATGAATGGACAGAGTTGGTCTGCTGTTGTTTAGTCCTATCTCTGTTGCTGTGCATCCTAAATGAAATAGTGGGTTTGTTTTGCAGGCTTCATTGCTGGAAGATCCATTTCCTCCACACCTTCTGTCCCCGAACCTTTGCATCTGCTGTTTCAGAATAATTCAGAATTTGGCTCACAATCCAAAAACTTCTAAATCCATAATCTCACTGCTTGGAAAGACATCTTTTGGAGATAGTTTTCACTGAATCACTCGCAGAGGTCCCCAGTTTCCTCGGCTAACATAGGTCTAGCCATCTCTTTTTTTTTTACTATGTTTACTTATTCAGATGACTTTTATGTCACTATTTGCAAGTCTACTCATTTCTTTCAGGAGCATTTCCTTCTCTTGTTTAAAACTTGCTGAGTGCCTTCTTACATTTATGAGAGAACCCATCTACAGTTCAACCAGAACACTAAATATATTATATGTTGTGTTTATAACATGCTCTGTAGAACGGTAGTTAAAAGTGCAGATAAAAAAAACTGTCTATAGTGTTCCTTAAAGGAAGGAATTAAGAGGGAAGCTCACAAAAGTGCAATTCTTACAGTCAGTCAGACAGACGCACTTATCTGCTTCTCCAGCGTTACCTCACAGGCAGTAAGACACTTAGCTGCAAAATTTATCAGCTATGAGGTCATTAATAAAGCTGGCCAGTCTCAGTAGTCACTTTAAAGACGATAGTGCTCAACGATAAAGTAAAATATTAGAAGATAGTTTTGTTGTTTATAAATAGCTGAGTTATGATTTTGTAGTTTAAAGGATTTTGACAATGCTTTCTTTGAAATTTCTGTCCTAGATTTTCAGTGAAAGAGCTATTTAGATATTTGGGTCTTTCCATCAAACTGGCTTTAAGAATCTAGGAATACGAGTGAGTCCTTGCCAAAGAATATAAAGAAAAAGGCAAGAATTTAGATTTATAGTAGAGCTGGTGCAGCTTAGCTTGGAGAAATCTCATCAAGCAAGCAGGCTCTTTTCCTTAAAAGAAAGCTCTTTAAGCTTGCAAGCTGTGGAGAGTTTTACTAATATCCATGGAAAATTCTGATACAAAAGTAGGAAAGCAGCAAAAATTTAAAAGTATAATTATAAGCTATGCTGTCAACACTTTATGCAAGCTCTTAGCTTGTGCCACTTCAACATCATCCACATTCCCACTTGAAAGAGCCAAGGGGCAAGTTATTCTGTATGGAGCTGTCATAATGTAGCACAGAGGACCTGAGCATATATTCTTTGCTAGTGGGAAGGTTTTTGGATCACAAATTTCACCTGAGCTCACCCACAAAAAAAGTTAACTTGCATGTGTGTCAGGCTCAGAGCTCACACACAGACATAAAATTCAGACGCCATTGGTAAGCTCCAGTAAACTTGGAATGTGTGTAAGGGCTTGAGGCAGCCTCAGATCCAGAAATGTGGGACATACAAAACTGTTGATCACAGTTGCATATGATTCTATGATCTTAAAACCCTGCTTAGGCTCCTAAATATAAGTGCTCCCCTGGATCATTAACCAACATAGGATTGTTGAGAACTGACTTCTCTTCCCAACACCTCCTCCTGCCACCCCACTGCCTCCTGCCCATCTTTTCACACATCCACCAACAACACGCTCTCTGCCCCAGTGTATAGAAGCTGCTTCTTATCAGACCCTTAAATATACATATCCTAGAGCTACAGGAAAATTGCAATCCAAATCGTGCAAATTGAGGGCCACATCTTCCACGAGCCAGGCAGAAAACTGCCGAACGCTTGAAGGTATATTTTCACAGTTAACGCACACAGCAGATTAGTTTCAAATCAGCTGCCTAATCATGGTTCCCGGGAAGGCTGCAAGCACATTTTTCAAAGATTAAGAGAAAGGCTTTCCTGCCACTCTAACTACAGTCCTTATGAAATCCCAGAACACAGAGCTGGCTAGATGCAGCATAAGTTTCTCCCTAGCATGTTCTTTCTCTTACATCTCAGGCTGCCATCTTTTCTTTCATGATATGAGATGCACTTCTCCAAATACTATGTCACACAAGAATTGATATTGAAGTGTTATTAAAACAAGTATCTAATTGAACAGGGGAAAGAAAAAGGTGCAAAGAACCCTCTGCCACATTTTTTAACCTAATTATACCGTTGTGCGTATCTCCTAGTTGTCTTACCTGCTTATTAAGATAATAGACCACAAAAGGAATTACTGTATAGGTATCCCACACTTTTTAACAAAGACTTGATTTCCTTCTTCAGTTTAAAACTCAGGATATAAGAGGGCTCACCATGGAGACCCTGTGTGGGACACCACACTGTGTAAAATTATCTCTGAAATATATTTCTCTAAATTTAGAAATAGACCCTGCAAGCTTACATGAATGACTCTTCCCAGACACATAGCCTTCCCCATTGTTTTTATTTGCAGGCTGTGCTCTGTATGGAAGCAGCCACAGGGCCTTGGCCCCTTTGCTGCTGGTGCAGAGCAAATTGCCTGGGAAGGTGGACAGTGGGAGTCTGCAGGGTGCCCTCTGAGCTAGAGGTACAGCTCAAGGAAGGTCACAGAGAGAGGACAGAATTCCCACTCGTGGCCATAACAAACATCTCCCAGGTGTCTACCCTGTCAGTAAAGTGCTTCCACGAGGCAAAGGCTGTCTGAACCTACCTGAAAGTCTCTTGGAGAGCTTTTCCAGCTGTAAAGGTTTAGTCTAATTTGTAACCTATTTTTCTGTCTTACATAGCCACAAAATGTGACCCATGCATTTGACTGGGATGTAGGAAGCCACTGTCCCTTGACCGTTTCCTTTGACCAGTGCTGTGTTGTTTCCTCTGGTCAGAGACCCTTTTTCTTCATAGCTTGCTGTAGGATTATTTATTCTGCCTTCTGGGAAATCCATCATCGTTCCATAAATAAGATAATGAGTTTGCTATAAAGCTGACACTGGTCTAACCTGCAAATACACAATTAACATTAATGCCATGCATGACTTTTGCCAAATCCTTGCCTTGTGCCATCACTATGATTGGCATGTTTGCAGCACAAATTGTAGGAGCTTGATTTGGTTCACAGCTCTCAGTCATTTTTATGTTCAGATGTATAATCTAATGAGGTGAAAATGGAAAGCAGCCCCTGAGCATTTGGTTATTGCTGGGAAAGAATGCAAATTAAATATTTGAAAGACTAGGGCATGGGGTAGTGTGTCACAGAGCTTCAGAGTTCCATCAGGTGCCTCGCCAGCTTGCACAGCCTTTGTGTTCACATTGTCTGCCCGTTGGACGGAGCTAAGAGACAGAAGAATGACAGTCTGGGGAAAAGAAAGAAAGACAGTAATTATGGGACGTATGTGATTAGCATGGTAGCCAGAGAAATTAAACCACTAGTCCCAGGAATCTTCCCTTCTATAAGGTACCTGTGGTGGAAGAGAAAAGCTCCACACTACAGAGTTCAGCTGGAATCCACTCCCTGCTAGTTTAGCTTGATTGCTTTTTTGGATACCTACTGTGGGGGTTCAGTTCCTTGACCTTCCTTTCTATAGAACTATATTGTCCTGCCATGAAGAAAGGCAGATTAAGAACTTACAGGGATCCTTCCATCACTGGACTCTGACAGGAGTGCTCAGGGAGTTCATTTTTCATGGCTTAAATTGCTCCAGGCCAGCATTCTTATCAAAAAGGTTTGGCTTAATGTAAAACACAGACTTCTTTTCTTTCTTTTTAATTTTAGCTCTGTATTAAACAGCACTACAAATTTCCCTTTGAACAGCAAGTCCCTGAGCTGCTTTCCTTTGAATAACATATAAATTTAGACTAAACTTTATTGTTCCTGGGTAAATCAGTCTAGTTAAGAAGTTTATAATTATTATTAGGGAGGCAAAATGTTTTACATAACAGCTGAAAAGTCTGGAAAATTCCTGGTGTAATTAGACCTTGGGTTCATTGTTTGCTTGCTCTTTAAAGGTACCAGCTTACAGCATAGTTTCCAAACACTATCTTTTGGGTGCCTTGGGATCTCGACAAGGTCAGAAATAAAAAGAATTAACAGTCTGGTAAGCATTAGCTGGCACCCCAACCATCTCTTCCAGCAGGATTTTCCCCCACAGCTCCCAGGACACAGTGCTGTTTCTTCGCAAACGTGTTTCCTCCATAATTCCCCACTGCTAATTCACTGCTTAGGTGGTGCCCAGTGCCTGTACTTCAGCAGCTCACAACAGAGTGGTGGGGTGATGGGGAGAAGCCCTCTGGGCCCTGCATTAGTACAGCCCTTCTGCCTGGCAAGGGAATCCTGCAGGCACACCCCTAGCACTGCAAAAGCCACTTTTTCCCTGTAGTACCACAGGTACAGTTAGGCTGGGAGCCAAAAGTTCATTCCTTTTCCATCCCTTAGGTGCTTTGAATTCACACTTTGTCTGCAAAAATGCCTGAACTATTAACTGCCAAGCTTCTGGGTACTCAGAGACAGGAAGCTGTTTTGCTTTACAGGGAATAATTAAATAAAAATTTGGCAAGGGAGATAGAGCTGCTGTTAGTGCAGTTCTGGAGTCTAGCAAACATTCATCAGAGAGGCTCAGGCAAAGTTTTCTGTCCCTGCTCCAAGGACAGTGTGCATAGTCTTAGATTAAACCTCCCTGAATAAAACACATGCAGCAGAGCAAAGGGAGTAAGCAGAAACCAGATGTCCTTCCAGTACCATGTTTCCTTGGGCTCTTCCTCTGTTTCTCTGTCCTCTCATCAGTCAAACCCCACAAAGCCATGCCAGATGACCCTAAGCTAGAGCTACAACATCTCGAGAAGGTGAGAGAAATAGCAACAAAGAGAAGTGGAGCAGCAGATGAGGAAAGGACTTTACCCTCACATACACAAGCCAGTCTACCAAATTTCAGCTCTCCCCTGAAGTTGCTACCAGGCTGAGCAGTGTGGGTAAAGGAATTTGGAGAACACTTATATGTGAGTCTTTTTGAGGAGTGGGTCTTAAATAGTCACCAAACAGTTTAGTGAACTCCAGGCAAAGGTAGTAGCCAGCTGGAGAATTTTATAGACAGATGGAGGATTTTAACAAACCATAAATGTAGGTGTCTAGAGAGCGTCTGAGTAAAGATTTTAAGGACCTAAATTTTGGACCTAGATCTAGATCGTGTTTGGAATTCAGTCTCAAATTCCTATGGTGAAATAGAGGCCAACTGCTGCTGAATCTATGGGAATCTCACTGTTGGCTTCAGCAATGGCAAGAGCTCCTATTTAGAGCTAGAATGGGAACACTTATAAATTACAAAAAATAACCTACTTAACAAATGACATGCCATTTTCTCTAGCCCTGGGATCATAAACTGTACATATATGACATTAAATACAAATATTTAAAATGACATTTTAATTATCAAAAAACAAATTACGAAAATATCCATTTTTGCCAGCATTGAAAGTGTTTGCTACCTTCTGTGTGTAAATTGCCTGTTAAGTCTACTAAAAGTCTGGTCATTAGCTATCATAGTTAAAAGCTGTAGACGGATGGTTTCATACTTTGTGGGAAAGACTCACTTTTCAAATAAAAAGTTTTAAAACTTCAGAGATATTGATGTATTCTCAGCTAACCAGATGCTGTATACTAACTGTGTGCCAGTATTCTCTCAGTGCTGGAAGAGAAATAGTTGAGACAACATATTTGATGGATTTGTTTAGGGATTTTGTATGCATATGGAAATCATTTGTTTCTCTATTGCAAAGCATGTTTGATTGTTCAGTACTAACATTTAACTAGAAAAAGTAGCTACAGTGCTCCCAGTTGTGTGAAGCACAAGTTAAACTAAACAAAAACTGAAAAGCAGCTTCAGCATATCTCACGTTCATTAGAAGAATAAATGATGAAAAAATTAACTGATGACAGGTATGCAGATTTCTGTAACTAAACAGTCTAATGTAAGAGTCTTTCTTGGTTCAGCCACACAGAAGGAAATCCTAAAGGACTGATGTGAGTCCACCTGAAGAAAAAGTGGGTTGGCGAGAATCAGCAGTTATGACAGGAAGTTCCACTGAAGGGTTAACTATAAAATGCAGTCCCTGAAAAAAGAAATAATATATTGCTTGTATGTTCTCACTACAGTAAAACACTGGTGTAAAAAGTTTCTTGTTTTCTGCTCTTGGGGTTCCCAGAGGTGAGAATTTCACATGGAACTACAGCCATATGTGGCACGCAAACTCATGCATTGCAGGTGATACAGGAGACATTGGATTCATTATATGCACACTCCCGAGATGCACATGCACATCCAACTAAATATATTCCAGACTGGTTAGACTACATCATATGCACATCAGTTGTGTGCGCGGAGAAATGGCCGAATTCTTTCTTCTTCACACAAACTTCACTTCCAAGTAGCTTGGATTTCCTTGGACTTGTCATCTGATAGGCCTGGGTTTTTTCTATTCATAATAGAGATTCTTATTTTACATAATGTATTCATCATTCCAGAGCATGATTTTGTCATCCTGTTTTACCTTAATTGAGGTTGAAAGTTAAAATTACCAGTTGATATGCTTTCTTTTTCTGAGTGGTTACAAGTAACTACTTTTCTGGTGTAAAGTTCACAGAAAGCAAATTCAAAATTTATTTTACTCATTTTTATTGTTGCTCCAGCATAAGATCTATTTTCTTGACAACTTTCTCAAACAAGTAACTTCAAAAGCAGATTTCTTTAAAAATTCAGTAGCGACCCAAAACTAAACTGGGTAACTTCTTACTTTTCTCTATTCAAATGCATAATAATTAACCTTTTTTGCAATCAGAATCTGCAATGATACTTCCTAAGGCTTCTTTTTGTGAACCAAAAGACTTGTATATATCTGATTTATGCAACTTAAAATGTAATATTTCTGCAGATGTGAAGATATAGCCAAATTGAAAACAAACCATTACTTTTTGGGATACAATAGAAACCAGACTGTTTAGGTTTGCACATAAGAAGCAACTAGAAATGGGGCCATACTTCTTCCTAGACTAGGGTCTGAATTAAAATCTCATCAGAAAACTTTGGTTGTTCATACCACAACAAATATTTTTTAGGATTTAGGACACGGATAGATTTGGTATTATTCCTGCAGCTGTATTCCTCCTGCCAGCAAAAAAAAAGTCAGGTTCAAATTTTCAAATATTTCACTTAAAAATAATGACCATCCTAAGATCAGTATACTTCCCAGAGGAATCTGGGTAAAAGTTGTAAATGCCCATCCCCAGAAATGTTCAAGGCCAGCTTGGATGGGGCTTTGAGCAACCTGGTCTAGTGGTAAGTGCCCTGCCTCTGGCAGGGAGGTTGGAATCTTTAAGGTCCCTTCCAACCCAAACCATTCTATTTGTCTATGAAAATTGGGCACCTGCCTGTGCATCAACATTTCCAAGTAAGTGTTTCTGTATTTACAAGCTTTGAATCAGAATATAAAATGTCCTACAAAAACTGGAGATGGCATCATCTTGGAAAGGCAGAGCAAGGATTTACACAGCTAGTAAATAAAACACCCATTCCACCACTACTTTCACTGAAGTCTTTTAATTCAGTACCCAAGTCTCTGGGCTGAGTGCTGGGTTCATCCCAAGCATGTCAGCTGTGCCCTTCCCTTCCTATTTCCATCACAGCCTGTAATGCAGGTTAATGAATAGGGGGCTCAGGTCAACATCCAGCAGGATGGGAGATCCTACTCTATCCACCTTCTCTTGGTGGCTTTTCTGATGACATATCAGTGCTGGGTAAAGGGAACTTCTGCCTCAGCACCTTCTGCAGCGTTATAGTAAAACACTTTACTGAAGATATCCACGTAGCCTTTCCCATGAGACTACAGAGCCTCATAGCACTGAAACATGGTCCTGGTCCCACACAGGAGACTCCCTCATTTTCTCTCTGTTTATGATCCATCTTTCACATATGCAAGGTCAAAGGGTTCATGATGGTCACTCCTTTTCCATGAACTTTTCCAAACTTTGGGCTGACCAACTGCCAGCAAGGTGGGAACCTGCCCTCCAACAGCTTTTGCCCACAGTTTAGCAACACTTTTATAACTCAGTAATACCTTCACATTGAAGACTGTGAAGCGCTCTACTCAGGGATCTGTATTTGAACACCCTTGCTTGGTTATGGAAGACACTCATTGCCTCTCCCTCTCCTTTCCTCAGATCCAGGGATGACTGGGTGATGAGTCCAGGGGCACAAATAACTGAAGGCAAGTTATGAATTTTGAAAACATACACTGAGGAAAGCTGTATCTAGTGCAGCTAATTATTCAGACTTTTCTAATCAGTGTAAAGTAGGTTAGGACCATCCCAACTAGCCTGAGAAAGCAGCTAAATGAGACTCTGTACAAACAGATTGCCTTTCTGCTTCTGCCTTTTCCTTCTGATATTTGTTTCAAAGCTATTTGGGGTGAAAAGGAAGTTTTGTTATGCGATCTGTGTGCATGTCCACCCTTCTCTGGTCACAGTCATGTTTCACTAGCAATAGAGAAACTATGCTCTTAAGCTTGGGGAAAAAATATCTGCTTTTCCTTTCAGCAAATACATATCACTTTGAAGTCCAGTAAATATTTTTATCCAGTTTGAACCACTTTTGAGAAGGGAAAATTAAAGAACTCCCATAAGATCCTAAAGGTTAATCTGAAATTACCCTTTTCTCAAATATTAAGCTGGATGTAGTGTATTTCTATACAGACAGGTACCAACAGGAGAAAGCTGCTTTGTCCACCCAGGATCGAAATGGGCCAGATATAGGGCAGCTTCAAAAAAGAAGTTATTTAGTTACATTTCACAGTGCTATTTTCAAGCTATGTCCTCTGCTTTAGTCTTCATAATTCTAAATCAAGTCTGAACCAGTGACCACTTTAGTCCAGACCATTTGGAAAATGGGTGATAATCACTTCTTTCGATATCTGCCCATTAAAAAAATAAAAAGGAAAAAATGCCTGTATATTTAGTTTTACCTCTGAAAGAAGATTTCAAGCTAACTGTAACATGTACTAGTGCACATTTGACATCCTAGGGTCGCAGGAGAGCTCAAGCTGGAAAGGAGCTTGGGAGGCCAGATGAGCTCAGCACCAAGGTCAGACAGGGCTGCTCAGGGCTGTGCCCCCTCAGAGCTGGAACCCCCCAGATCTGAGCTGGCACAGACTCTCTGGACAGCCTGCACCTCTGTCCCCCTGGCCCCAGGGGAGAAAGTTTCTCCCTATATCCAGTCTGCATCTCTCTTATTTTAATTTATATGCATGGTCTCTTGTCCTTCTATCATGTAGCACTGTGAGCAGCCTGGCTCTTTCTTCATATAGTACAACACACTGTACACTGTAGACCTCAAGGCACAATAAATTTACCTATGCTTATGTTGTCACTGGCAGGTTGGGTTAAATTACTTTTGGAGGCCGCATCATGAGCTGGCAGCTTCTTTAAACCACATTGTTTTTTTCCAGCCATAGTTCAATCTGGTCAAATGTGTGCGGCTCTGAAAGTGCTTACCTTTGCATTCAAGGGTTGTTCCCTTCATGTCAATGTGCCTCTACACTGTGTGGGAAGTAAAACATATATAGAAATATTTGTATGGTCAGGCTGAGATAATGCAGAAGGATCTTGTGAGACTGAGTAAACAATAAAAGAGTAGAATAAATTCATGGATATACATGTAAAGTGATATGGGGAAAGCAATCTTAGTCTCAGACAAAAAATAATGGGCTTTGAGTTGACTATTACCACTCAAGACAAAGACCTTGGGATTATGTTCTATGAAAACAACTTCTTCCCAGCGATCAAAAAAGTAAATGTAAAATTAGGAATTATTAGGGAAAGAGTAGAGAGCAAACATAGCTATGGAGCTGTATAAACTTGTGTTTCTTTAATACTATCTGCCTGCAGTTGTCGTTTTCAAAAAGCATATAGCAGAAATGGCAAAGGTTCAGAGTGGGTGACAGAAGTGACCAAACGTATAGTATGGCTCCTAGGAGGGGAATGGCTGAGCAGAGTCAATGCTGCAGCCTGGCAAAGAAATAAATAGAGGGGTATCATGGCCATGGTCCACCAGAATCATGAATGAAGTGGGATCTACAGCTTTCCGTCTCTTCTACTGAGAATCATCTAGTGCAGCTAACAGGAGCCAGTTTCAAAGTCCGCAAAAGAAGGGGACTCTTGATGCACAAGGTAAAAATATATGAAGCCCCTTGTTCAAAACTGTCTTGGGATTGGATTTGGAAGAAAGATCTGTTGGGAATAAAGAGAAAAAACACAACAGACCCAGGAAATCTCCCGACCTGGAACTAGTAGGAATCTGGGGCAAAACTCAGGAAAAATATCAAATACACTGTCCTTACTTTTTTGGGAACATTTTCTTCAGGCCACAATTGGAAACAACACATTGGGTTAGATCGGTCCTTGCTCCGGCAAAGTATCGCCTTCTCTATTTTTTTTCAGTGTCCTAGTGTGTTTGTACTGAAGTTTTAACACCATTATAAATTCACTTTGTGACCACTATAAGGAAATAAACTTTTAAAATAAAAAAATAAATGATGAATGTTCTGTAGCTTGAAAATCAGGACTAAGAAATTGGAAAAAAAATTGTCATTCAAAGACTTTCTTTGTAAGCTAGAAAAGAAAGGTTTAACAAGAACCAGTGATGGCAGCTGAAGCTAGATTAGATGTATGCAATACAGGAGCAGTTAGGTAACATGCAATGACTTGTGATACACAGAAGGTCAGGCTAGATGATCTAATGTCCCTTCTGGCCTAAATATCTCTGAGTATAGTACTCTGGCAGCCACATAAATGTTGAAAGCAAACTCCAACTCAGCATGTTTTCTGTCAGCCGCACTATATCTAGATAGATTTTCATGCCAGGTTTTTAAAAACTTGTCCTCTTGATTTTATAACTACATTTTATTTCTCTGGTTAAGAAGATAATATTGAAATTCTAGGACAACTTAGAGTCAAGATAACCTGCAATGACCAGTTTGTATTTATTTTTGTAAATATTTGTTTTAGTTTCAATTAATGGAATATTTTCATCTTTGTCAGCTCCCTGGTGTTTTGCTTTTAGACTGTAGCTGCTCAGAAAATATGTTTTTTCTCCATCAGTGGAATTTTGATGTCCATATTTTTTCATTTTCACCAGAACTGTAAGACCTGGATTTCCCAATCAATCAAAGAATTGGTCATTCCTCACAGAACAATGTTAAAAGCTGGAAAGTGATTCTGGTGTAGCATGCAGGGTTAGGATGGGGGCCTAGGCTGGTTTTAAAAAAAGGGAAAAGAAGAAACAATAATATGAGTAAACAAAAATATTTGTAAGCAAATCAGAAACTCTTTGGTAATTCCCTGGTCTTTTCTGATTTAATACAGGTGATACCAGGAATTGCTGTAAGGTTACTGGCTTCAGTCAGCCTCCTGTACCCCCTTCACATAGAACATCCAGAAATCTAAGCCTTCCTTTCTCCTTCGCATGCTCCCTGTCTCTCTGATACTAATGTTTCAAAATAATTTAAATCACATGTAAAAAGACCTCCTAGTTTCAAGTTTCCTTTGGAGAAGCCCATTAACTCTAATCACCTCTGATTCATAATTTTGGGTGGCATTTACAGATTTCTACAAGAATACACGAAATCCATTGAAGATTTTATTAGCACTGTCTAATAAAAACACATGCTTGAAATAAAACTGCTACTTTATCTAGCCCATAAACTCCCTTTTTGTCTACTTGGGAGACAAATTTTTAGTAGAAGTCAGTGAAAGCAATGGTTATATCTGAATCACTGGTACATCTTAAAAAAGTTGATAAATCTTATCACAAAGCATGTAAAAGGCTAAAGGTTAGCTGCAGTGTTCTTCCTACTCTTTATACCGTATGGATTTGTTTTCAGAGCAATTCTCTACGATAAATTATTTATAGGCATTAGTCTGTGGTATCAGATTAATACAAGCTCTTAATGAGTCAGTGGACTTGGCCGAACAAGCTAATAGGATTTTTTCACTTCTAATGACCAGGAATCTACCAAAGTACTAGTGAATAATAATTAAACAAAAACACAAATGTGTCCACCAATCAATTGATCACGCTGACTTAAGGGATTCGCTTATTTTCTCAATAGTGACATAATGAAATGCTTACTCTTCAGCTTCTGTAGAAAAGAAAGTCTCGAAATCAGCACAATGGCACGTGTGAAATGTGTTAAGAATGAGAGAGCTGAACGGTTCCAAAATGTATCATAATTACATTATGTTACTCTTAGTGAGGTTTCAAGGAAATGATATCATTTCAGATGGTATTCAACAAATTTATGAGATAAAAATAAAAGCAGCTGTACATTTTGATTATGATAACAGAAAAAGTCAATTTCTAAAAACAGCAGCCTTAAGTCAGACCCACAAATTGCAAAGACAGTATCCCAGAAACAAGTGCCTGAAAAGTACTGACGAATCAGCAGGTGGAGAGCTGAGACTGAACTTTGTGCGTGGTCTACAATAAAAGGGCAAATGCAATCCTTCTACATGTAGAGGGAACAAATGCCCTATGGGGGGAAACCATGGGATTATGGAAATTAATTTATCCCTCATACAGAAGAGGCCCTATTCATTGCAGAGTGATGCACAACGGTCTGGTGTGCATTTTAGAAAGATGGCAAAACAGTGGGAAGGTGGAGGAAAGAACCACAAACCCAACTCAAATATTGGAGAAAATACTTTCATATACAGGTGGTGAGGGAGTAAGAGGTGAAGCTAGACAGCTCTATGGCTCAGTTAAGATATACATTTGGGAGAGGAAAGACACAAAACTGGAGTCATAAAAAAATTACTGTTTAATATCTATGAAATTCAGGATTAATTGGAAGGAGATCAGACTTCTCTCTCAAATGAAAAACTGATTCCAATTACCTGTATAGTTGTGCTTATATTACTTGACTGCCAGAAGGCATAAATGTAGAATGGTTGCCCATTCACACAAAATTGTAAAAGAAAGGCTTTAGACATCCCAGGCTCAGAATATCCTTCAATGTGTACGACATATGTTTGCAGTGTACGAGTTAATTCTGAGCCATGGGAGCAGAAAAAATTATAACACCAGATATAGGACATATATTGTACAAAGCCTGACCCGGGAGGCATGGTCAGAAAATAAGCACCATGGTAGGTGCTGCAAGCAGGATGGACATTCCCCAGCCTAGTTTCATCCCAACTGTCTTCAATTCAGTTACAAGGCCAGTATGTAGGAAGCTACTTCCCAGCAAAGCAACTCCTGTTCTCAGCTGGGCACAGGGCCCTGGCGGGACACCAGTCGGGTGCCAGCGGCCCATCCATGGTTTGGCATGGCTTTGAGCACAGAGAGTGCTCTGAGCACAGAGAGTGCTCCCAGGTGACATGCCTCATGAGCTGTAGGAGTTGCACAAGCACAGCCGTCCTGCTGCTGATCACAACTCCCAGTCGTCCTGGTCTGACTCAGGCACTTCTCGACACCACTGCAATACTCCAGCTGTGGGCCTGCTACTTGAGGGTGATGGGACTGAAGCAGGCTCCTGCATGGAAACATGCTCTTTGGCATGTGTAGAAGGTGAACAAAAAAGAGTCTCTAATTAAATTTTAATATTCTGAGTGAGAATATACTGGCTTCACTAAACAAGGGGAAGTACATCCATATTTAAGAGTTAACTAGATTAATTTGAAAAAAAAACCAAACTAAACAACAACAAAAAAAAAAAAAAAAAAAAACAAAAAACAAACCACCAAACAGAACAAGAAATTTCACTATTTTTTAGATATTCAGAATGCTAGAAATTTTTTTGTGTGCTTAACAAGTGCTATTAAGCTCTATTAACTGCCTTCAACCCAGAAGAAATCCACTGATCTTCACAGTAGCTTTGCCTGTGAGGAAACTGCAGGACTTGATCCGTAAACATAAATTAAATTTCTGAATCTATTACCTAGATAGCTTGTAGTCATTAATTCCTTTGAGTTTTCCCAATTCAAACCCAATAGGTAAATGACAGCAACACCTACCAACACCATTAAACTTAATAGTTGGTTATTGCCTTCATTAAAATTCCTTTTTTTTCCTAGATTTTACACTACAAAAGGAACTTGGCATAGAATTTTCCAGCCTGGAAACAATTTTTATGCTTCAGATTTTCAAAGGGATCTCTTTGGCCTCCTTTAAGTTATAGAGACATAAGAAACTCACAGATAGCATTTAAAAAGGGATTTTTCTTATTGGTGCCTTGATGCAATTGCTGAGTGGATGGAAATCCCTTAAAAGGTGTATCAGTATATTTGCTAACAGACCTAAGGTTTCCTCATTTTTCACAGAGCACCTGTGTGTGTTTATAAGTGATGTACAGATATCAGTGAGGGGCCCAACCAGCAAAGTCTGAGTCTGGATTCAATCATTCTGAAAGTTCAGTGGGTTTGGATCGAGGGATTTAATCTGAGCCCATTTCTTGTAATGTATTTTAAAGGTGAAAGGGCTTTTCTTCTGCCAAGATGAGAGTATTGGGCTGCAGGGATTTGCATTTCTCTTGCAGCTGTAGATTTCACTAGCAAATATGGCCTCAATTCTGGAAGCAGTTTAGCTCAGAGAGATCTCCACTGTGACACAGTGTCCCAGTACAGCCAGTCTTCAGAGGGAGAGCAAGCCACGCCAGCTGCAGCCTGAGGTCAGAGATGACCAGAAAAGTACACTACAGTAACGTTTCAGCATTGCCCTCCTGAAAATCCCTGCAGCACCAGTCTTTGGCATTAGCACCCTCAGCATCAGGGAGAGATAGGTATCAGCCCCAGGCAGTTCACTGGAAATTTAAGGTTCTTGCTACAGTTTAATGGTTTTTTAAAAACTGGATTTTCAATAGGTGAGACAATAAGAGCCTCTGCAGTCATCAGTACCAAGAGCCTACACTGCTGATGCTCCTCTGCTCACAGAGCCTACACAGGAGGGGGTGATGGCAGAGGAGGTCAGAGGTGGACAAGGCAAGCTGTGCTGCGGGACAGGAGCCCTCAGTTAAAATTTATCTTCAGGTGATTGTTATCTGAGTACCTTATTAATATCCTTAAAAATAATTTCCCTACAGGCTATTGCTGGAAGTTTCAACTCCTGACATTCCCCTTCCTCAGGGATTGCACCAGCAAATGAATCCCCTCAAGTTCTGATTGAATTCTCCCCTTCCCAGATACCTTTTTCCTCAGCCTTTCCTTAGCAGAATGCAATTTTGATTAAGATCAGCACTTGACCTGAACCTTGTGAACCCACTGCCTCTGGGTATCACAAAGCTAGGTAAAGCATGTTGTCTTGATCAACCAGGAAGGCTGAGTAGGTGAAACTCACGTTCTCAGAAACATTTCCATACAAAAGCTTCAAAATGAAGCTTGGCAAATACATCAAATTTCCCTTGTGAAGAAGTCACAATTTCACCATACAGTTCCTATTTACTGCTGAATTCCAATCCTTCTTGTTCTACCATATCTTTCCCAAGAAAATTAGAAATTTATCACTTTCAAATGATACTATGAAGTTAACTGAACAGCTGTCCTGGAAAAAAAGTAATTTTTTTTTATAGTTGATGAGGTAAGGAATGAGTTTCATGAAAGAAAATCTTATTAGGGACTCATTCTTATTACAATAAACAATTCCAGAGATTATAGTACCAGCAAAGTTATATATATTGCATAGAAATCTATGTCGGCTTGTGTACAGATACACACGCATTTACACACATGCATATACATGCACTTCAGAAACTACACTTACTCATATTTTCTCTTGAAAAATAGATACTCTATGAAGGTAAAATCATATGTAACACTGATGGAAGCTTGCTTGTATTAAAATCCAGGAAGCATGTGATGCAACATCCTACAGTCTCTGTGCTACATCTGACTAGCTCATATTGAATACAAGCTCTGTTAAGTTGAAAGGATTTCTGGTTTGTTTCAACTTGAAAGTGATTTAATATGAGGCCCAGAGAGAAAATCTGTCTCAGTAATGAAATTATAACAAGTAAGGATTAAAAGTATTAAGAAGTTTAAGCAATCTTTTAGCTGCCCTGTGTTCTTGAGGTCATTTGAAGCTGGCTGTGGGAATAAGTAAAATAAAATAACAAGAAGGAAAGAACCAAAGTATTACAGAAGGGAATCAAAGAGCATCCTTCAGGATTAGATTATTGTACAAGAAAGGGACTGAAACATTTTCCAGAATCCTTAATTCATTTTCCTTTGGGAGACATAATTTAAAAAGGGTATTTTAATACCAATTTTCCTTTTCTTTCATTCTAAAAAGGAAATTCTAACACATAAAAACGTAATGTTTTTATCTAAAAAAATGCAATAAATGCAGATAAATGTCCACTAATTAATGAAATAAACAGTATTAGCCAAATAGACAATTTGGGGACTTGGCATATGGTATTAATTGTTTATTACTTGTTGTATACATACATATATATGTAAATAAAACCATACATTCAGCCTAAATCAATAGTGACAATGCATGAACATCAAATAGCTTTACAGCAACTCAGGTAAGTGCCTCAGTGCAAAAGACAGTCAAGTCTGCTTTTGGAGATCATTTCATTTTAACAACCTTTACAAAGAGACAAACTGAATCAACACACTACTTAGGTACTCGTGGCATCTCCAACTTAATGCAGGGAAAAGCTGAAAAAGCGGAAAGACCAGGGCACTGAGCCCATTCATTTATATGCAATTAAGGATTTTAATTAGGTTGTGATGGGGGAATTGTGAACATCTGATCATCATTATTTCTTTCTAGCAAATGGCAACTTGTTTGCATAATTCAAAAAACTCCAAAACTTAATCTAACTGAGGGAGCACAAGCCAGAATGCATTGTACAAGCAAGCTGGTGTCCAGGTTTGATCGCTAAGCCTTCAACAAGTAGCTGCCGACTACTATTTGATGGTCTTTGCATCAGAAGATCCCTTCCCAGAGAAAACAGTGCAGTATTGATGCATATATGTGTGTAGAGGACTGTTTTAAAATGGAGGGGAGGCGTGAAATCTGTGTTGGGTTGAGCGGACTCCTCTGGGCATGGTTAAAGTGTAAAGTGCTCTCAGCAGAGTTAGCTGCCTCCCTGTCAGGTTGACCAGGCGATGAGCTATACTTTCATGTTTTCCTCTTTCTCCGTGTAAACTGAGAATACAACTGATTTAGCTTCTGACACTTAAGTCCAGCCAGCCACTTTCTCCCATGATGATTTTAGTTTCATTATCCATATATTTTAAATCAAGCTGTTACTGCCTGGGCAACTTCACTAAAAAAGTCTCCAAGGTACGAGTGCTGAGGGACCTGGCATGGCTGTGACCAGTAAGCACCAGTAAGCTGGGTCCTGAGCTCCCCATGCAGCTGCGGCAGAGGGTCCTGCTCCTTCAGGTTAGAGGGCTGCAGAAGCAGCCAGACAGCATAATGGATGTGGGGAGAAAAACCTCACAGTAAAACAAGGCAGGTGTGGGTGAGGGTGCTGGTCTCCAAGAATTTTATTCACGATTTTAAGTTATTACATATATATATATATGGGTTTTTAAAAACATATTTGCATACACTGTGTTTTGGCCTAAGTATGCTGTAATTTTGATCACGTTTTTGGACAAGATACTTGTGAAAGTAGTGGCAATTTTGTCCTCGATATATT
>NW_016690185.1:9240477-9327057 GCF_001604755.1 Lepidothrix coronata | reverse complement strand
CATTCAATTCTTTTTCTTTTTTAATCCCAGCAACTATCACATCCTCTGCATCCCGTCTGATCAGAGGAAGGTACAAACTGTGTACCCAGAGATTGCAATACACCTGTCACTACCTGACCATCACCACAGATGTACAAAGTAGCGCATTTCAAACTGAACCATTTCTTTCAGTAGAGAAATCCTCAAAACCACACAAAGTTAAATTAAGATCAGAACAAAATCTGGGAGGATGATTAAAATGAGAATCAAAAGGTTATAAAGCTAAATGCTTTTTCAGAGCCAGTGGTTGTCATAGTGATGACTTGTACAACTTTTTTCTCGGAAACACAGAGTAAACACTTATGAAAGTGGGCCTCAGTGATACAGTAAATACATTAATTTATTACTATTTGCAGTCAGAGCTGGGTGAAGAAATCCAGGAGACCCTATTTCAGAATTTGTTTTTCTTCTCAAACCAAAGGTCCAGTGATACAAAGTCATTCAAGGGACCAAGGAGACAGAGATGCATGTTTATTGTCTGTTTTGGCCCATCTCTGGGGCCCCAAGGTTGCAGCTAAGCAACCACCCTCATCTGGGTCAAACTCAAAGACATGGATAGTACACATAAGGCTATTGTGTTGTGAAGAGTATGACATGATGTACAGCTATCATAGCAAATTTTATTTAAAGAAACAGTTTCAAATTAGTCTCATTTTTTTCTGAACTAATTAGGTTATGGTTTTTGTTTGCAGTCACACTGTATGAGCTAAAATCTATTGGAAAGAATAATACACAAGGCAGGCTGCCTTCTTTCCAGGCTTCAGCTGCATGGGACAAACTGCCATCCCATTAAACAAGATAATATTAAAATTATATATAAAGTATTCCAAGGTGAACAGTTTGTCTGTGTTAACCCATGCACTTGAACTGCTTTGTATCACTCTGAAGGAAAAAAAAAGAGGATAGGCAGTTTCACGACAAATTTATTCAATAAAGACACATGCAAATAGAAAATTCTTGATTGCATATGAAAACACAGTCAAGTCATGTAAAGATCTAATTTCGGTTTTAAATTAAAAAGATCAAAAATCTTCTTTTAAAGTCTTCTTCTAAAAGGAAGAAAAATATTTTAAAAATATTTTAAAAACTAAATTTGAAATGTCTGTAACACCTACCCTTTCTTTATCAAGCATCAGTGCCTGATTATAAGTTTGGATGTAGACACTCAGCATTTACCTTAGCCCAACATGAATAAAGGAAAAAAAGGCAACTGATTAGAGTTAGAAAAGAAGGGGTCAAGCGTTGAACTCCTAGTCATATTTATTAGAAAAATATTGCTGTTGTAAGCTATATACAAGTGACACTGGATGTACAAAAGCCAGTATCCTCCTTACAAATGACACAAAGTCGAATGGTTCTACTCTGGAAACATTGTAGACCCTGCTACGGCTAAGAGGTTTTGGACACTTGACGTCATCCTACTTTCCTCTTACTACTTTTTTCTGTGAGGATTTTTTTTCAGGTAAATAAAGATGGACACAGCTTCACATCTAACCCATAGTCAGAGGTACAAAGTTAGTGAAGGTAAGAGAAACTCCTATGTGTTCAAAGTTTTTATTAGGGGAATGAGATCAGTGCTTCTATCTTACATCCCAATGACTACAAAAATAGAGGGATGGTGTTGGAAGCAAGGCCTAGAACCCCAGTCTTTCCATCACACACTGTTTGGTTTTTTTTTTTGCTGGGCTATATGTCAGACTTCTGCCTATGTGCCTTTATGTTCTCTCTTGGATGGAACAAATTCTCTCCTCTGGGATGCAACTCCAAAAAAAAAATTGATGACTGCCCCAGCTTCAGCTAAAGGCTTCTTCCCCTAAAGGCTGGTTTGAGGGTTGTCCTGGGTTGTAACATTTTGGGAATGCAGATTGATTCCCTTAGGAACTCAGCCAGGAGGCAACTGAGTATTTTACACCAGTATAAGGTAGTGGGAGAGGGGAAAATGGAACTTTATGGATGGGCATAAAGTGTCAACAATAACTTCATTTTCTGAAAATCCCAAATTTTGGGAAGTGTTTAGTTTTCTCAACACCTACTAAACTAAGTCTCTCTGGGAGACAGATAGAAAACACATTGGCTACATATATACTACTAAATCAAATGAGCTTGGGACTGCTTTCTGTCACTGAGTCCAACTGGCATGGAACAGCCTACATCTATACTCCTAAATTTTCAACTTCCAAAACATGCTAGCAGCAGCCAAATTGACTATAATCCCTGAAAGACCTTTGGCCTCTGGAAATCCTTACTGTACTCAGCAATTGTTTGGGATAGTGCTAGCTGGTCCAGGTCAAAATCATACTAGGAACCCTAACAATTTAACAGTTAGATGACTGAGTTATTATGTCCAGGAACACTTCCAGTACAGTATCTATTAACATAGATGCTGTGATTTTCCTTCTTCCACAAAAAAGGCACAGATGTGAGTTAAGCAGGCTGTCAGGACTGGGGTAGTTTTAGGAATGTAGACAATTAATTTCAACTAAATTTTCATTTTGCAAGACAGAAATTTGGATTTTGACATCCAAACTTCACCTAAGACTTTACGTAGGTATATGGCACTATCTTGATCTACCTTTGTATTTGTAATACAGCAAACATTTTCTGAATGACCAAATGAAAGTTTCTAGGCTCACTTTTCTTCATACACAGCACAATTTCCCTCTCATGAAACAGACAGCTATACAGATGTTTCTCAGCTGCACAAAACATAAAATTTCTACAGGAAAACAGAATTTGTTCTGGTTTTTCACTCTGCATCAATTTTTGTGCACAGCTCTATTTAGGCAAAATTCTAGTTTAAAATATCTATTTCCCATTTATTGTTGATTGGTGACATTACAGCCTATAACTCTTTGCACTATTTCTTTCATTATTCAGATTTTAAATGTCTGAAACAGAAACAGTAAAGTTGAGCCTGAATAATGATTGGCTAAAAAGGACTTCCAGTAAAATTTGCTAGATTTCTGATAGAGAAGCACATATCAGTGATAAGAATCACTTTCGGTTTGCTATACTGAACGCTGCTACAACAGTCTGGAAAGCAACTCTTGAGCACACAGAGACAAACCATTGCTGTGTCCAAGAGCCGATCAATGCAGAAGACAAAGGGAATAACCAGGAAGATTTGGTTATGACTCTTTGATTCTCTACCAGCACTGGCCACAGAGGCAGCGTGCGTTATAGAGCAACCTTCAGGATCATCCAGCCCACACCAGATGACAACGGTCTTACAGTGGCAAGCAACCAGCTGGAAATATCTGGAGCACAGTAGCACTCAGGTCTCATTCCCTCCAGCCTCTAGCTTTACTATAGTATTGGCTAGGACTGGTAAGATTCAGGACCATGCCAATATGTCTACTAAACACTGCCTTCTGCTGGAAAATTTTCTGTTGGCCAGATACGACTGAATTCCTGAGGCACAGAGAGGCCAGCACACAGAGCTGAATCTGTCCCAGCGTATTTTTGGTCTATCATCTTGTTAACCCATCAGTTAAGAAAATCTTCTCAGCTTAAAAGAGCCCTGCTGTGGTGTCATGTTGTGGTGATCCCACAACTTTACAGTACCCTTTGCACTAGAACTCAATGTCACTGGCACATCTCAAAGTGAGAGGTCACGGTAAGAAGAGCATCGGCCAAGAAATCTGACAAGATACAGCTTTCTTGGTGTTAATGGAGCCAAGATTCACAAAAAAAGGGCTGATTCTGAAGACTAAAAGATAGCAACACTGCTGGTGATAACCACCATCTCTTACACAATTGCTGCCATGGTTACAGAAGAGAACGTAGCAGAAGAAAACAGGGAGTTAAATCAAGCTTTTATAAAAATGTATGCACATGTGCATGTGTTTATAAAATAACACAGTGAAAGTCTTTTACCCCACAAATGCCCCACTGCCCCCAACTTGTTAAAATAACGCATTTTCACCCAAAAAAGAAACTCTTCTATTTCTAGTCAGTATTAATGGCAGTTCAGATAAGAAGGAAATGAGACTATAAACTAACTTAAATTAGCACACAGTTGCCAAAGGTCTTTTCCTTGTAAGAAGAAATACTTTTGATTACTGAGCTCATCGTTTATGCTCTCAGTAACAACCATCAAAACAACCACCTTGTCCAGGACGTGTAGCAGGGAACTGCTCATCAGAACCCTATGGTTCTGCTTCCCTCACTGGCATGTCCTTCCTCAGGCAAACTGCTTAGCATCCATGCACTCCAGGATACTCCTAGAGACCACTTTTTAATTTCCTAGACGAAAAAATTTCAGTGTAATTCTGGATGGTCAGCAGTACCTATTATAAGAGTTTTAAAAGACCATATTGAAAATCACTGAAATAGTCAAAGTTAAAGTAATTCTTGTGCTCTTTTTATATTTAGTTCAAAGGAATACTAGGCAACAATTTCTACCTGGGTAGGAAGAAAAAAATCCTAGATAGATGTCAGTTCAGGATAATTTTCATGTGACCTGCAAATAAACAGTCTAATTTCCTTAAGCATAAACCTTTACTTTCATAATAAGCATAACCATCACCCATAACAATTCTCCCATCTTACAGGTAGAGCACAAAGGTGTTGGTAACTGGGAATGGCAGTAAATCTAGTTTCTAGTGTACTCGCATCTTTCTTTCTCACTGCACTTCTCAAAAACATCTGCTCATTGATGCAGGTCCTCCAGCAAGTTAAAGGAGAAACATAAGATCTTTCAAAGAAAGATATATGAATTTCTGTATAAAGTCTGCTGTAGGATACAGTGGTTTTGATGGCAAGACAAGATAGTATCCTTCCCTGTCTGCGATAGGCAACTTAATGTTAGATGTTGAATTTAAAAGGTTACCCTTCTTTGTCATGACCTTATCCGTGATTCTTATCACTTGTGTCTGCTCCCTAAATTACTCGAAGAGAGTATACTTTCATGCAACTGAGTCATAGATGTAAAAGAAAACAAGCCATCAGTTTTTGGCAAAATTAAGACATTCTTGGCCAATTTTTTCAACATATTAAGTATTGCATAAGTCTTTATATGTTGAAAGCATAAGGATCAGAGATTCCAATGACACATAGGAAGACTCAACTTTTCTGCAAATCAGAGCTTATGTTCTTTAGTCTGACACAGAGAAAATGAGTCATGCATATGCAGTAACTAAGTGTAAAGGAATGAGGATAAAATAAATCTCCACTGCCTAATCCCTTTGTAGCAGATGAAAATAAAAGAATCCAGTTCTTTTTTGTATCTAACACCTTAATAACGTAAATGGGCTTGTAATTTTGGCAGCCCTTTCCAACTTCTGCAAAGACTGGGCCTTTTAGGCAATCACTATCAAGCCTGATTCATTTCTAGAGCAGTTCCACTCCATGTACTGAACTGATAATGATCTTCTGGAAACAGGACTACAGACTTAGGTAAATTAAGTGAATGAAGTAACTGGGAGAAATAGGAGGCTGCTCTATTCTCTGTGAATGAGCCTCTAGATATGAATGAGAAGCACACTTTGCATTCAGCAAATATCCTTGAAATTTAATGGCAAAGTGTAGTAACAGAATTTACTTAAGTGCTAGACCTGCATGGAGAGCATGGTCAGCTTTTTTCTAGTCAATTAAGAAAATTAGGCCCAGAGGTTGGTTCAAAAATAGGAAAGGGCCTTAAGAGATCATCTAGCTTGTTCCTTGTCCTAAATCAAGATCAGCTATTACTTATGGAGTTGTACCACCAGAACCTGTCATTGAAAGTGCTAAATTTATGAAAGCTTCATAAGCTCCCAAGGCAATGTAATAGTTCATAATTCTTAGTGTTAAAATGTTTTCCTAATCCTTATCTGCATTGTTATAACTCCAACTCAAGTCTTTTTTTTAATTGTCATTTTGGTCCTACTTGCAGTGGTCAGAGGTGAAAGACTCTTTCAGAGTGTGATTCAGAATAAGAGGGAGAACAGAGAGTTTAGAGACATCATCTTTGCAGTATGGCCTGCTCAGGTCAATGCCTAGCCATAGAGACAGACCTCATCAATCCTTCCAACAGGAACTATTTTATTCTATTGTATTCTAATTATTTTAAACAGCTGTATTTCTCTTTAGGATAGAGTTGGTTCCTTGTCATGGTAAGAATGAGAAAAAAACCCATATTTTTTTCAGCTCTGAAATATAGAAAACCCATGGCCAACTGAAAATTAAAGAGTGGAGGGAAGTGGAAAAGGAAAGAAAGGCCAGTGGCACACAATGTTTTAATTAATAATAGAATGCTGGCACTGGGAAATCATGAGAAAAGTCAATATCCTTTACCTCATAATAAAAATGGTCTTAAAACCTTTTAATATTATTAAACTAACAGTTTAAAATGCTTTAAAATTCTATTCCCTGCTATGCTGGAGATGTGAAAACTCACGGAGTCTCTTTCAATAGTGGGTTGTATGATGTGACGAAGAGCGTGACTCTCTCTTTTTAATTCTGGACTTATGCTTTTAGTTGCTTTTTCTTTATTGGAAATCATGGGTAATGGGATGTGTATAGCCTTGGGAGAATTTACTCACTCCCTTCAGCAAGAGTGTTTTCTTATTTGAATGAAATACACTAACTGTGGCCAAAATGATCTCCATACATACTGCAAAAATTGAAAATATTTAATGAATAGTGGCATGCTGGGACCACTACCTCATGGGGCTTTGAGGAAAATCTTGGTGTCTTATCATTTTTGCAGAGGAGAAACAGGGCAAAATCCTTGGAAAGCCTGCACTCTATTTAACACAAAGCCCAGGAAAGGAACAAAAGGTGGTACCATCTAATTGCGGTAGCAGCTTAAAATCCAAGTATCTGAAGACCTTCCATGCCAAATCAATAAAATGTTATTATACCTTTAACCTCATTAAAAAAAATAATTAAAAGGACTTTAGATGCCGAAAGCACTTGCAGTAACTATAATTTTCCTAATATTAATATCTCACCCTCATCAACAATACCCCCCACACTAAAAAAGCTAATGATGCATTTATTCTGATGACACTTTCTAAGGCCAACATTTCCTTCATTTACTTTTTCTTGTAGGAAAAGAAATGAGATTATTATCACTAGAGGTAGTTTTTGGTAAGTTTAAGACTTGCTCTGATCTCATTCTTTTACACAGTGGTTGTCCTGTACGATGTCTAGACTGTTAAGTGATGTTTAGACTGTTAAACAGTCCAAATACTGCTAAAATTCATGAGGGCTCTCCACTTCTGTTATGAAGAGAGACAAAGACCTTAATATCTGTATACCAAAAGTCTCTTTTTCTACTCATAAAGTTAATTTTTCAGAGATCACCTTTTCCTTTGGTCACTCTTAGGAAACAAAAAGCATCATTTCCCTGGGCAAGGGAAAAAAATAAGCGCTCAAGTAACAGTTGATGAATACACTGCTAAAAATAAGTCTTCTATTTGTTTTCAGTTGGGGACAATTTTGTGGTGTTAGAAATATTTTTTCAAGTTTTCTCTTGTCACTAGGGAACTGATTTAGTGACAATCAATTAGTGCTTCCAGATAAATCTCTTGTGTTTACAGCAATATTTCTGCCTCATTTGTTTTTTAACTGTTTAGTTTTATGTTCTCATAGACTTGTGAAAATTAGTTATTGAAAAAGCTATTTCTTCATCTTTTCCATCTTGCAGGTCAGTGCCAGAGTCTTCCTTATTTTATGGCTTAGAGAGCTTTGTTCAGGCTCTTTTTATATATCCCAAAGGATGGGTATTCTACCACTTTTCTTGGAAAACTTTCTACAGCTTAACAGACTTCATTATTAGCAAAAAAAATCCCATAAATCAGCCTAATTTTCCTATGCTACATTTAAAACTGTTATTCTTAGTTACAGTGTCCTGGCTCGCTCTGCACAATCCCACATCCTTCCTTTTTTTTTAACATCTTTTAAAATTCTTGGCTTAGTTTTCTGTTCTACTAATTGTTGTTACCTGTTCCTTGGGAGCAAACTCTTTTCTTGGCAGGAGACACACAGATAATGCTGGGTACATTGTATTTAAAGATATTTCACATCTTTGACCAACAGTTTTTAATTGTTTTGAAAGCTGCATGACATCACCCAATATTACTGTGGTAATTTGGTATAGACAGACCCTGGTTTGCAGAATGCTTACCTAGTAAAATGTGCTTTATTTGCATTTACTTCTGATAAGGTGCCTGTGTTTGTTTAAAACACACAAAAACTCTGATATAAAGCTGAGAGGCAACACCCTTCCCTACTCATCCTCTCAGGATCTTTCTCTGTCAAAGCACAAAACTGAACAACATGAAGAAATCAGCAAAGTAGAACTTTATTTCACAGAATGATAGAACGGTTTGGGTTGGAAGGGACCTTAAAGATAATCTAGTTCCAAACCCCTCACCATACGCAGGGACACCTTCCACTAGACCAGGTTGCTCAAAGCCCTATCCAACTGTTCCTTGAACACTTCCAGAGATGAGGAACCCCCAGCTTCTCTGGGCAAGCTGTTCCCCACCATCCTCACAGTAAATAATTTCATCCTAATATCTAATCTAAACCTACCCTTTTTCACTTTAAAGCCATCACCCCTTGTCCTATCACCTTGTAAAAAGTCCTCTCCAGTTCTCCTGTAGGCCCCCTTTAGGTATTGTTCAGTACTTCAGTACTGAAGAAACTTACAGGTGCTTTATGTTTCTGTTCATGGTGTGTGTTTGGAAGGTTTGAACAGCTGCTGTCTAAAAACATCGGCAGCATTGCCACTGAGTAGTCAGAGAGGTGATTGAGGAACATTAGGCCTACTATAGAGTCACTATTTTTCCTCTCATCAACAAAGCTAACACATGAGCAGAAAGGTAGATTAAACTATTCTCTTGCCCTAGAACTGGATTTTGCAAGATGTATGTAAGATCAGAGAAAAAACTTGTATGGCATTTCTACTCTTTTGTGTACCACCCAAGGCCGGAGCAATCAACTCCTGATACCTTAGCTTTGTCTAGTTTCAGTAGGAAAGGTAACTTTGTGAAAACAAAGGTAGTTAAATTATTGTGTGAAATTTATCAATTCGAAAAAGTAAACATCAAAGCTGTCAGACAGCTCATGAAAGACAGGTTAGAGCAAGCAGCTGGAAAGCTCCTACATGAATCAGTTGCTGGAGGAACAGGAAATGTCTCTGCTGGTGAGATACATGAGTAAGGGGTGTAGGAAGCAGGGTCTTCAGCAGGAGTTTAACAACCAAATAACCTCACTAGCTAATGAGAACAATATATTTGAAAAGATCTCTGGTGCACTGACAAATAAACTTAATAGGAAGGAGTGGAAGATTAAATCACAAGTTTATGTGGTATAAATAGTTTCTAACAGAATCAAATTTTATATGGACTTCCTGTTCCATGAATCTTAGAAGGTTAAGCCATGTTCTCTGAGAAAGCGCTACATTTTGCCCAGCTTTTCCTCAGGTCAAAAGTGCTTTTATTCTGTCTTCTCGAATATGACAGAACCTCTAAGATAAATGATACCAGCTTTTTTTGTCTTGCAAATGCTATATGAGTGAGATAAATTTGCTGCCTATAAGCATAATTTTGGGGAAAATCTTGTGATTACACTTGATAGAACATTATAATATATTCATATAACTGGGACTTTACCCAACATTTATCATGGTGTTTTTCCTATAAATCTCAAAATCCTCAGGCAAGGATGATGATTGTATAGATACAGTATTTATATGGAAAAACTGAGCAAGAAAGTACTGTAATAATCTGGAAACAATTCTTCAGTGTGCTGTTCCTTCCAATAACACCACCTGCCTACAGTGTGATATAGCAGAGACTGCAGATTATGATTCTTTTAAAAGTTTGGCCTTCTGTATAGTTTTAAAACAAGGAGATCTCTGGGATTATAAAACAGTAGTAGAAACTGGAGGTAATAAAGGATATAAAGTTTTACTTGGTTAATCAAGTTCTTGGTTATATGCTTTTTTTGCTGGGATAGCAAACATTCACAGTTTATGAATTTATCCAAGTGTAGATATTGCAAACTGTAGAGTTTGCAATGCATTTCTGCTGAGGATATTTAATACTCAGGAAGTTTAAGTGTTTAGAATCACATCTTCCATGGTATCATGGTGTCTGCATTCCTGCTTACACCTTTAACCTGCATTTTGGCATCTTTTATGTTCTTCAGCTACTTAACTGCCACTTAATCCAGGGAGGATCTAAATTTCTGCTGGTCTGTATATGTGCAGATGAGCCACAGCTGGTGAGTTGCTTGAAACCCCTGCCATGCTCCGAGTGGAACAGGAACTTGATCCCAAGCTGCCTTGTCCCAGCTGAGAGCCCTAACTGTTTGTGTAGCGGCCACTGAGGAGCAGAGCTTTCTCGTTCTCTCCTGACAGATTTGTTCCATTTGTAGAAACACTTTTTCTGGGCAGACGGATTGAATTCTGCTTCCACACTACTAATACACAAAGACAGGTTTCCTCAGTTTTCCTCAGTTTTTTACACACAGTAAAATTCCCTTTCTGCATGTCCAGCTACAAGAGAGGATAAAAATTCCCTGGAGCAAGAATTTCACCTCTGTCCTCTCCATCCTTTCCTGGCAACTCGAGAAACTCCCTACTTGTTTCCCTAGATCAGTTTCTGAGGTGCCTAACTGTGCCACAATAATGATTAAAAAGTCTGGACACCTGACCTGGGACTGAAACTTCTACAACATGCAGTGCATTTAAGGGGTAGGTGGTGTTTCAGTAAGTACTGCAGACAAGACCTTTGCCAGCTCAGTGTCAGTAGTGCTGAATAAGCAAGAACGCTGCCATGGATAAACTTTTGTCTCACTCTAAATACAGGTCATAAAAACAACAGGTATAGGTTTTAAACACTTTTATTTTGTTGTTTCTCACAGCCATAAGCTTCTAGCAGAGCACCTAAACTACCTGGAAACACAAGCAAGGGACTGTTGCTCCTTTGAGACTAAGAGGCAGACTTGCTAACATTCCAAAGAGATGTCTCTAGTAGTATTTGAGCAAGCTTCTGCACATGACCAGAAATGAGAACAGCAGGTACATCACTGATTGCTTTTTGCTCCCTCATCTTTTATGGAAAAATTAGGCCAGATTTTGTGTCTGAACATATTTTCATACCTTGGTTTATCCATCCAAGTTAAAAGAAAAAAGGAATCAAATATCAGGTTTGTGTTGAAGTCATGAGCTGACATGCCAAGTCCACCTCATTTCTGTAAGGGGCAGTTGAGACCTATTCTTCTCTTGAAATCTATGGCATTTAAAAGAAAGATTAGCCAAAATTCTCAAGCAAAATAATTATTTTCTTTCCAAAACTGAGAGTTCAGGGTCTTCATAAATGTGTGGTTATAGCATTGCACTGTGAATGCTAATTTGGATATTTGGAGAAATGTCAGTAGTGCTATTATACAAAAGTTCACTATATACCTTTCGTCCCTCTATTATTGGTATTTCATGTAACTTCACTGTGTTGAATTCTTCAGAATTCATAAGTCACTAATGTTCAGTTCCTTCTTTAATATTAACAAAAGAAAGACTTTGTTGCAAAGAAGTTCTCTTTAGATGTGGGTAGTACTCAACCCTATTTACTGTCCCAGAAGTAGGTTCTAACATTTCCATATAATTCTACCAGCTCAAAAGGTTCGGATACAGTAATAACACAAAAGGTCAACTTTCAGCAGAGTATATCCTATCTTTAAACACTGAAAATTAGCAGACAAAAACGTATTTTGGGTGAGAAGAGAAAAACTGAATTACTTTACTTTAGGAGTCAAATTTTAGAAATGAAACCATAAGAACACCATATAAATAATTTAGAAGAAAATATAAATTAATATTTGATAGGAACTATAAACTTCTTAATTAAACAAATCATCTTCCCTGTCTTTTTTCTGTTGTTACAAGGTGATCTCTTGTAACAGAAAAAAGATAACTCAGTTTCAGTCCTGCTCCTATACAAACCTTAAACCAAAGCAGAAGGGTGGAGACTTTCTTTCAGAGACTGCAAAGAAACAGAACTTTCTACTATTTTTTTCTAAGCAATATGTAATTCTTTCCTTGGTCTCACTATGACTACAACCCTTATAAACATACCATAAAATTTACTAAAGTCGTTCAGGGGCTTGGTTTCTAAACTTACTGGATTCCCATTAATCATATTCTGTTTGATGGCAGCTGTAAGACTGTTTGCCTCAGGAGTGCTACTCAGAAACTGATGGTAGCAAAATGAATTCCATCATTACAGAACGTATGGTTCTATGTACAGAGAACCTTATGAGCATCTTGTGTGGTCTGACCATCATCTTTTGTGTTGCTATTAGTTCAGTAAGTGTTTATGTTCATTATTTTTGATACAAAATGTTTGAAGAGTTATCACTACAAGAAGCCTTTTTTTTATCATGAGCTATAATGCTGTGGCATGGGTTTAGCTTATTTGCACAGAGTACACATATTCACCCCATGCTTCTCCACAGCTGGAGAACCAGATAGGATAGAAAGTCATAAACATCAGTACTAAAAAGGACTTAACCACCTGCAAAAAGCTGACAACTCTTAGCACTGCCCAGATCAGACATTTCAAAAACAAAAATTTCTCTAGCTGTCCTTTTGCATGGGTGTGTATGGGCAGCAGTAAATAAGACTTTTCAGCTACTACACAGTGATGCACAGTGCAACACTCAAACTATCTGTCCAAAAGATAACTCATATACCAATATAAACAACATAAAATTAGCACAGGACTTCACTATGATCAATTTGATTCAATGATACTGTGTTTTTGCCACTGTGGATTCATGAATTTCAGCAGAAGTGCTAGTTGAAATAGCTTTTCTCCATTTTCTTTCCTAAAACTACAAGTCCTTCTGATCCTTGCACTGCATTCACTAGAGCAGATCAAATATCTGGTCAAATTCAAAATAAGTTAAAAAGAGGGAACTTCCCAAACAGACATGGAACCCATGTTTTAGCAGAGCTAACACATTGTCCAAGTGCGCCTCTCCCGGTCATTCCACTATCACACCAGCGTATACTACCAGGCTTCCTCATTTGTGGAATGGCAACAGGTGTTTTTTGGCCTCTGGTATAATCAGACTAGGAGATGTGGCTACCAGAAACCATACCTTTTCTTTTTTTTCCCCATGCCTACATCCCGAAGACTAATAATTCAAGTGACCAGGTGATTTGCAATTTTCAGTGGAACACCAGAGAAATCTTGACATCAAATGTTTCACAGTGCAGCTTTTTAGCAGGGATAGAGTGGATTTTTGTTGGGTTTTTACCCCCCTGAAAGTTCATGTAAGTCCCCAGGCAGAAGAACTTCCCACATTTCATTCTTCAATTTAAAAACAATTCATCAGCTAATCTTCACTGCATAGAAAATTGAATCCTATTTGGACCGTTTCTTTTCTGTTAGAAAAAAAGGCTATCATTTCACTTTCTAAAGAAAGCTATAACTCAATGGGTAAAACGTGTGGAGGAAACAGCAGCTTAAATATTCACTTGCCGATGAAATGATATCAACAAGATGAAATGATATCAACAAGATGAAATGATCATGTGATCTCCTTGAATAGGTGTGCACCTAGCACTATGACTCTTGCCATTTCCTCAAATTGACCCAAAAGTCTCACATTGTTATGTCTGTGCTAATCTGCATGATCCTCCCTTGCATGCTGACTTTGCAAGGACAGCTGTATTGCTGCAATCAGTTGGACCACTTCTTTTGAAAATGTGGTTATTCAATACATGGTTTTCAATGAGGTATTACTATAAGGGCTGTACTGTGTAGTCCCTTTAAGGATAAACTTACTCCACATGAAAAGGATCGTCTGGTTTAAAATGGTTAAAGCTGATTTTTTTTTCTCTGATTTACTTTCAGCTAAGTATAACAGGAGATAAGATACTTAACCTTTTAAAAACAGGGTCAAATCCTGCAGTCTGCACAATCTGATTGAAAGAGCTCCATTTAGCTGAAAAATAAGTATTTGTGAACTGTACCCACAAATTCCAGAAAGGTAGACTGCAAATTATAACTGAAATGTTTGGAGATCCCTCACCTGGTCAAGACCCTACAAATCATGTTGTTGACTCATATCAGATCTATCAGACACACTGAAGCCTGTAATATGTAAAGAAAACATCAAGGGAAAGGACCTCCTTATAAGATTTCCATACAAAACACCAAAGTAACCCCATCAAAACAGTATTATGATGTGCCTGCTTTTGTCATGAAGCAGAACTTGTAATTTCAGTTAAACAAAATATATGTTCACAATAACCCTCTTATCCAAACTGTTATTCTCATAAAAAATCAGAAATATTTTAAAATTTTGCACAAATATGGAAGCGAGGTTGCTCCTCATCACCTACTCCCTTCTCCATACTTGTTCCTCCCTCCCCTGAACTTCTATAAAACTTATGACATTAACTTAGAGCAGCTTTCTCTTTTTATGCTTTTCTGCTCCTAAAGGAAAGACTCAGGACCATGCTAGTATCTTCTGCTCTGTATTTCTTTCCCTTACATTAATAGTACACCAAACAATAATTCTCATCCTTTGTTATGTTTTTCCATACATCAATTCCTGAAACACATTTTGAAACTTTTACTATTTCCTTTGTTGTTCTTCCACTACAAAATAACTGAATACTTCTGCAAAGTACAAAAAAAATTATATGTCATAAATAATGCAGTGTGCAATTGGCCAATTTATTTTATTACACCTGTTTGGCAGAAAGAGTTTGCATTGTATTTGAAAGGTAAAGGCTAGTGTATAACCCAAAGCTTTCCCTTCTCTCTCCAAAAATAAAAAACAAAACATGATCAGTGCATTGGAAAGATATCTTCTTTCTTGACCTTCTTTCTTCAGGAAAATTGCATTTGATTCAATTATGGAAGCTTTTCAGAGCTGGGTAGGTTAAAAGAATTGTTCTGTCTGCATTTATATGACCACATTCCTGTTTCAGATGTTTAAATAATTCTAAAAGGACAAAAATAATTACCTAAATTTAAAAAAATTCTAAAATTATAGCTATTTGCCACAATGTTATAATCCACTGCTTCTGTGTACCCACTGAGAAGTAATGTCAATGTAACTTCTTTAGAAAAGAACACTACAGAATTTTCTGCTTTCTTCCAGTGATGTTTTCAATCAAGCTACTCTTGCTATACCTAATGTGTTTAGTTACAGTAGCCATGAAAACCTCCAAATGGGTATAAGGTTTTGCAGCTTCAGTATATTACAAGTTTAGCAGTCTCTGGGAGTGATGAGCTGTCTATTTAATCTTTACAATAGCACCCCACTGAAGTCAAGACAGACGTACAAGCTTCAGTAAAGCTCAAAATAAAAACTTTTTACAGCAGATTATGAGCTAAACTAATATCTTCTGACTTTGTCTCAATATCTAGCTCTGATTTTAGCTTTCAGGAATTCCAGCAGAGCCCAGCAACTGAGATTTTTTTAGAAAAGCAAAATCCAGAGCTCAGCCCCAGTACTAAGAACATCCAACTAAGAATCCTTTGCATCTTATAGAATCATAGAATTGCTTGGGTTGAAAGGGACATTAAAGATCACCTAGCTCCAACTCCCCCGCCACAGGCAGGGACAGCTTCCACTAGACCAGATTGCTCAAAGCCCCATTCAGCCCTGGCATTGAACACTTCCAAGGATGAGGCATCCATAGCTTCTCTGCGCAAGATGTTCCAGCGCCTCACCACCCTTCCAGTAAAGATTTTCTTCCTAATATCTCATTTAAACATACTCTCAGTTTGAATCCAATTCTCCTTGTCCTATCGCTACATGCTCTTGTAAATAGTCTTGCCCCATCTTTCTTGTAGGTTCCATTCAGGTACCGGAAAGCCGCAAATAGGTCACCTCGAAGCCTTCTGTTTTCCAGGACAAACAATTCCGATTCTCTCAGCCTTTCCTCATGAGGGAGGTGCTCCATCTCTCTAATCATCTTGGTGGCCCTCCCCTGGACTCAATCCAACAGGTTGATGTCCTTTCTGTGCTGGGGACTCCAGAGCTGGATGCAGTATCTCAGGTAGGGTCTCACCAGAGTGCAGTAGAGGAGAAGAATCACCCCCTTTGACCTGATGACCTGCTTTGGATGCAGTCCAGGATATGACTGGCTTTCTGGCCTGTAAGCACACATGGTTGGCTCATGTACAGCCTCTCATCTCTACCAGCACTCCCAAGTCCTTCTTGGTAGGACATCTCTCAGCCTGTATTGATAGTAACATCTTAAAAGAAAGAGAAAGAGAGAGAAAGGGAGAGAACCATCATGCACCGAGATTTACTGAATATTTTTGCTTTTTTAATTTGATTAAAACCCAATTGCAGAACTTTTGCTATTACCTCATTCCTCTATGCTTATAGAGAAAAAAAAAGTCATAAAATGAAAAGAATATAACAACAGAATACAGTTATCTCATGGTTCTGTAGCATTTGTTTTACCACACTCCAAATGGACTATTAGTTGCAATTTGAAAACTCTGGATGAACAAACCTACTAGTCCACCTGGGATAAAATGGGAATCAAGTGAGAAAAATTCAGGCTGATGAGAAAACCTTCCTTTTGCTTTGGAACACTCTAACACAATACAATTTATGTGTGGAAGTATAAGACTACATGATCTTTTTAAAGAGAGATTTAAGCTTACAAAACAAATTAGAACAGGAAAACATTTTAACAAGGACAGGATTCATGGAAGTTTTGAAACTGGCTTCATGCTACAAGCTACAGTGTGAACGTGAGATGAATCAAAATAGTAGAAATGTAAATTGGATCACATTTACAATAAGAAAAAAGAAATCCATAACACAACTTGCTCCATTGTAATTAACATTTTCCTATGTCTAGACCATCCTTCCACCATTTCTTTTCTATACATCATGCATATTTTTCTTAAATAGATGTAGTCTAGACTCATCTTAAAAATGCCATGTTTGGGAAAATTCCACTTAATGTACCAAAAGCTGACTTAGGTACTTCACTGAGGAGCTAAGACTTAAAAGGACTGGCCTTTTAACCCAGTCTCTCAATACATGTAGAACAATGTCATGTCTTCTCACAGCACACAATGTTCTTAGCATTCATAGTATCTATAAAGTAAAAAAAAACATGACTAAACTGTCTTTAACATAAATGTTCAGATGACTAGGTGTTAATATAAAACAGTGAACAGCAAGATCCTCCAAATGAACCAGAAAATACAATGCCAGATCATCTAATCAACCTAAAATTTAACATACTGTTGAAACCTAGTGTGTTCAGTATAACAATCTGGTAAAAATCGGTCTGATAAGAAATTAAGACATAATGCTTTAGTCAGTTCATCTTTACAGAATAATAAGATTTCTCCAGATATTCTGGACAGACAATGAAACAGAACAGGGGCCGCATAGGAGTATATTTAATACAAGTGACTTTGCGGCCCACCTGGCTTGGCCCCGGGCCATGTGCGCTCGGCGTGTGCTCAAATCAGTACAGCAGTTTAATTACCTAGGTAGCCTCATCTCCTCGGATGGTAAGATTGACGGAGAGATAGACAACAGGTTAGCAAAGGCATATAGTTCCTTTGGAAAGCTTCATAAAAGAGTTTGGCGAAATAAACACCTGAAGAAAAGTACAAAGATCAGTGTTTACAAAGCCATAGTGTTGTCTACACTCTTGTATGGTTCCGAATCATGGGTCATCTACTGCCACCACCCGCGACTCCTAGAACTCTTCCATCAACGCTGCCTCCGTACAATCCTAAACATCCACTGGTCAGATTATGTGACCAATACATCTGTTCTAGAACAAGCAGTAGTCACAAGTATTGAGGCCATGTTGCTGAGAGTAGAGCTGCACTGGGCAAGGCACGTCTCAAGGATGAAGGACCACCGCCTCCTTAAGATCTTGCTTTATGGTGAGCTTGCCACTGGCTGCCGCAAGAGAGGAGCCCCAAAGAGAAGATACAAGGGCTCCCTGAAACAACATCTCAGCCTTGGTCATATTGATCAACATAATTAGTCTACTATGGCCTCCAACCGGGAGGTCTGGAGACACACCATCTATAACGCTGCTGCTGCTTTTGAGAAAGCACACGAGATCACTCTTGAGGAGAAAAGACAACGCAGAAAGAATCGTGCCTTGCAGAATTTACCACCTAAGGAGTCTTTCTGCTGTGCCTTTTGCAATCGGACTGTCTCGTATTGGCCTTTTTAGCCACCAGCACGCTTGTGTCAAACGTGTGTAGAGCCCTTCCCAAATCTTTGTCCGCGAAGCCCAGCCATGATGATGACAAGTGACTTAAAATCCACCTGTATGTATCTGAACAAAAGACAGTTTCCAGCACCTCTTATTGAAACTAACTAGTTTTTCCTTTCTTGGTTTCATAAGAGCAACTGTGCTTCTCCATTGCTAGCAAATTTAAGTCATATTCCACAGAGGAAGGATGAGAAATCCTTTCTTCTAGACTGTATCTTGTTTTCATTATGATTCAATTCAAAAGTATATCCAAGTGACATATCTTGGCAAAATGAAGATGTTTTACTCACTATAAATGACTGCAAAACCTTCTGGCACTCAAAAAATTCACTCGTATCAGGAGATGAAAAGTTGGAAGTATGGGAGTTGGGCTAAAGTCAGTCAACTTTTCCACCGAGTTTGCAATGATTCTGACTTGGACACATTCCAGATTTCCTTAGTAATATAATTTAGAAAAAACAAATAAACCAGGTAAAGACGTTTTGTAGGGAGAGCAGGCAAAACCTCTCTTGTTTCACCTGAAAAGATGAGGAAGGAAAGAGGAACTATGAAGACTGTCCAGCCTAATATTTCTAGGGTAGTTGAGGGAAGTTTTAAAACTCTTCTGTCATACTCTGGATGTCAATAGTCTTAAAACATCATTCAGCAGGTAAGTGTAACTACAACAATAGCAGCTCATACCTCAACCTGTGCTAGGACATTTGATGTTATAAAGGAAAATGAGATGGTACAGACCTGGTTGTCCATCATGACCAGAATTTACCTCTTTTTGTTCATGGAGTGACATATGAGGACCTAAGTGAACTAGAAAAATGGATCAAATACCTTTCACCTTGTTGTGTATAGCAGAGAGCCTTTGTGACTCCATATTCTGCATTTGAACTCGATATTCTGCATTTGCAGTTTTGCTCTTCTTCCAGATGATGTTTACAGTTCTTAGCTATGAGAATGAAAACACAGGACCAGGATCTGAGGCTGTATCTTGCCAGGGCTGACATTGAATGGGCTGACTCTTCTTATGCATACATGTAGAAGAGTACCCACATGTGTTAGCATGTATGTGTGCACTTATAAAAACTTTACTTTCTCTCCCACACAGATTACAATAATACTTTGCTCTTGAAATTTTATTGAGTTGAGGAATATCTTTCTAGCACACACTGGGACCAAACTGGTTGAAAAGGTTATGCACTAAATCCTTATCAAATCATGGATTCATGCTGCTGCAAAATTTGGTATACAAAATCCTAGAAAACTCCAAAAAAGATTTTTTCACTTGACATTAAATAGCTGATTTTACAAGGCTTATGATATACTCTCATAGAATACAGTGAACACTTAAAATGCATTACTTTTGCTTTACACAAAAGAAGTGTGATCAGAGACAAAATAATTGGTATAAAAACGCATTTTGATGGAATCCAGCAAAATAAGAGTATGTTTGTAGACTATGTAATTTCCAATTTATTAACATTAAATTATTAACAAGCAGGAAGCAAGAGAAAAAAAGCATTATACATTCTCCTTCCCCCAGCCTTTTTCAGGAAGGCAAACTTCAACAAACCCAAAATGGTTGAAAAAGTTGCAGAAGAGGAGTTTTATGTCTCTAAATTTTGGACAGGGCAACTAGAAGGGCTCTGTGCCAAAAAGGTGTTGGCTGCCATCATGGCTGTGCCCAATGTGGGCTTCGAACAGGAAAAGTGTTTCTATTTATTTTTAGTTGTTTTCTTACTTCTTCTTCTTTTGAAGAAATCCTTATAAAAACTTTTATCTTGTCATCGTGTGTAAATTATGTAGTATATTTTCAGTATTAGAGGGTTATGTCCACCCCACTGTGGGTTATATATCAAGATTCCTGCAGCTGTTCTGAAAAGTATTTTACTCTGAAGATGCTCCAAAGTTCTGGTTGACTTGACTTTGGACTAAGGATTTTGCCATCATACGTTTTATGAGAGGGAGTCTGGACTTTGGAACTGACTTTGTGATATTTGGACTGCTCATACACATCATGTGGTGAATTAGCATGTGGTGTTCTTATGTAAACAATAAAAACAAAACAAAGAAAGAATTAAAAGTGCATTCAAGAAAATGACTTTCAGTGTATGATTGAAACAATCCCATAATAGCAACAACTTTGTGGTAAAGGTACATACTTGCCAAAAATATCTGCTAGTGTGGAAATCTAGCATTCAAACCCCTCAATTTAGCAGCAGTACAGCTAAGTAACAGTACAGTTGTTACTTAGTTAACATGGAATATCATAGACAAATTAAGAGCAGTCTGGAAACTGCTTCGGAGCAAGATGCAGTGGTCAAAACTATTGGGGAAAAAACTTGCTCCCACTTTCAGCAATACAGATCACTTTGTACAACTTTGATTTTACACTAGTCCAAACAAGGGAAATTTGGCCCAGAATGTATCTACAGGGGGAGAAAAAAAAAAAAAAATAGAGAAAAAGAAAGTTAATAATCCCAGAAAATAAAAATTATGGAAATTACAAAAAGTTTACCTTAAAAGTTCTTTATCTCACCCAAATGATTATGTCCCTTCAGCAACTGCAATGCCCAGTTGGCTGAGCTCCTAAGAAAATCTAATGCTTAAAGGCAGTGACAAGAATGGCTCTTATTACTGGAAACAAGATACACAATTTTACATTTTTTTGTAATACTGATCTCTTAAATGTTAATAACTTCTGTTATTTGCCTCAGTTGAACTAAGATTTGGATCCTACTGCAGAACAGATAACAGATAAACAGAGAAAGTAGATTGCCTCTCTAAATCATAACTGAGGACATAGTAATGTAAAGAAGTTATTGTCTGCAAATTTTTAGTAGTTGGCTTCCGTTCAGATCAAAGGGCTTTAGTTCTTAGAACTGCTTATATTGGAGATTACATCTGTTCTTCCTGGACTTTTTCTAAGGGGAAGGGTTTTTCCCAATGCACTTGGTCAAATCTCTCATCTACTACTTATGTTCTGTACAAATATGGTATTTCACTTCAACAAAAAAAATAAAAGTATTTGGACTTAAGTAAGGCTCTATTATTTATTACACTTATATATTTCTGCAGCTAGAACCAATCAACTAGTGTGAAGTCTTCTCCATAAGCATTAATTCAGATTTTTAAAAAGAGGCATATATTTTTAGCTTAGCTTTTCCCAAGTCAATGAAACAAAGTTTATCATTAGGAATATGGATTTAAGCAATTTAAGCACACTTCAGAAAGTGTTTACTGAAAAGCATGTTTACTTCTGTCTTCTGCAAGCTTCCAGCTGAGAATTATTACATATGTTCAACCGGGACGAAGAAACGTAACATGCAAACTAACCAGCAGATTACAAACTGCTGCCTTTCAAATGGCAATCAGTGAAAACGGACAGATAAAAACCAAGACTTACAGAATGAGTAAGATTGGAAGGGACAACTGAAGGTCCAACCTCCCTGTTCAAGCGGAGTGCCCTAGAATATTCAACAGAATATTCCACAAACAATTCTGAATGGTGACAATACTTGAAGAAACTGAATTATATTTCAACAGTTCATGATAAAGAAGAAAGATTTTGTGAATGACCTGCTGAAAAATGTTTTAGAGTACTGCAAGCTGAAGAAAACTTTTAAAGATACATTTGTTGCTGTAAAGAAATATAATAAAAATAGATGAATTTCAGAGATACTACAAAATTTGATCAATCAGCGCATGAGACAGTCCTATAGGGTAACACAATCTAATTTCTCATTGGATAAACCAAAAAAGAAATGTGAAACTGAAAAACATGGAAACAGATTAAAAATTATTTTTTTAGTTGCTTAGGATGACTTCTGTTATCTTGCTCATCTATGCAAGGAATATATTGCAATGTAGATGAGCCAACAATTCTAGCATGTTTGAAGAATAGACTACTGTGACCTAATAAGGATAATTTAAACAAGTTTTGGCAAGCCTCCATAGGTCCAGTGTTGGGTTCTTTTTTTTCTCTTAATACTAAGGAATATTTTCAAAGAAGGATTCATGCACAAAATTGTAACAGGGTTTCCAAACCAAAGGATATAGAAACTACAGTATTTGCACGATCTTAGCATGGCTAATCAAGCCCTAGGTTGACTCCTTTATGTAAGCTCTTTATTTCTGGAAAACTGTATTTACAGTTTTTGGTCAATTTTTCAAATTCATCACCAATTGTTTTTAGGGGAAAAAAAGATTATACACAGAAAATGTGTATTAAGATAGTTAAAATGCTGTAAGTTACACCAAATCCATAGCAGCGTGATGGATGGGCAAAATTGCACATTATTTACCTAGTGCTAGAGTTTGAATCTTCATAATTAGTTTTTCTATTGGCTCCATAAAAGCTCAAGCAAGACTGAAGAAATAACATGTTAAACTAGTGTAAGGTACAGTTCCAAACCAGCTGAGGTAGTCTGAAAAAAAATTTGCTTCACTCTTTATCAGTTACCTCCTGAAATATTAACCAGGTAAGGAGAATCTTGCTTCTTACTGTAAGGAAAATACCAGCAACAACCTCCCCCCATTCAACTTTACATAAGAATTTTTTTGTGTCTTTTATCAATCCTGCCTTAGCCTGGAAATTTGCAATATGGGTATATATATGAATAAAAAACACTGGAAACAGAGAACAAATTTGACACTGCAATTCAGAAACATTCCCAAGCTGGCTGCTCCACTTACGTGCTGAACAACTCTAAGAGAATATGTTTTGATGTGTTTCTTTGTATTCTCAAGAATGTCCTCCTCCAACAGCTTACATGTCTCTGGTGTAGATTAGTTATGGACCTTTCATGCCGATGAGGTAATCCCCTTAATGTACTATACACCATAGGATATCCTTCTCCTCTGTTTCATGTTCTGACATTGCTAAAGGTCAGGAAAGTGTTTCATGTGGTGCTAGACTTCATTTAAAAGTGAAACTACAAGAACAGAGGAAAACGTATTTCTCTTTGAGTTTCCAAGCATAATACAAAAAGCCTAGGTAACAAATGATTGTCAGTGCATCTTGTATTAAAAGTAGTCATTGCTTTGCTCAAAATTTTATATTAACTTCTAAAGATTTATTTTCAACATAGTGATTGGTAACATAGTGGTACTGATATAGGAAGATGAGATCCATACTGTAACTGCTAAGTTTACTTATAGAAAATGTAGACTTCACATCAAACATTAACAACATAAAAATAATTTATGCTGAACGCAAAAAATACTGCTCTAAACACATGACTTTTATTAAAAGTATACTTCCTCTGTAAGACAAGCATGTAAAAATTAAATTACCTCAGAAATAAAGATATTTTGTTACACAAATTATGTCTCAAACATGGTCCACATTTCTTTTCAAGAAGGATGCAGACAAGAGTTAAATTTACTAAGCTTTAAAAATATTATACACAAGCTTTTTAACAGACATCATCCTTTTACATGAAATTTGCAAGAGAAAATGTGAAAAAGTTGGTATTTCAAAAGCGTTTCTTTACTATTAGGAGTATTTTGCTTGTTTGTGCCATAACTTCATGTTACTTTTTTAACAAAGGCAGTACAATTTATAAAGTCTCAGTTTAGGTACAGCTTTAAACATTCAGCTTCTTATCTTTAGAAGTTTTCTCAAAAGAGTGTGTATTCCTCAGAGAAAAAAAAAAATAAAGAAAATGAAGCAAAATGTTTTTCAATCAATAATTAACATACTAAAGAATAATTAAATGTTTACGCTGGACGCTTCTTTTTTTTTTTTTCCTAATAAAGAGGAGGGAAAAAAAGGGGCTTTTTTGAAGGAGGGATGAATATTTACACAATTTTTAACAAAAGCAACAGCATTGCTAACAAAGGTTCACCTTACAAATTGTCTCCACAAAGGATCATGCAAGTTTGGTAAGGAACTTGGAGCGTTCACTTCACCTACGGTTTTCTCAGTTTAAAGCCTGTTACTTGTTGGTATGATTGCTTATGTTCCAGTATAAATGCTCTGCAGCACCACAACTACCCTCTCCCTCTCTTTAGCACTGAACTTAGGGGTTGGAAAAAGAGGAACAGAAAATACTGGGAAGAAACTCTGCTTAGTCTTCAAAATTAAGAATATTAGGAATGTTATGGAAACTGGAAGACTCCTCTGGGAGGTGAGTCATAATTAAATTTTCATGCTTGAATAAAGAAATATGACATCAAATATTTAGCAAAAAAAACTTTAAAATATCTAGCAGTCCATGTAGTTAGCAAAAAACCCAAAGAAAACAAACAAAAAACCCTAAACCAAAATAAAAACAAAACAAAATGAACAAAAATGTAAAATAATCTACCAGAAATCTTCTCCATTCTCAATGAGAGTAGTCTGATATTTTACATTGATGGGTTCTTCAGTGAATAAAACATCGTCCCAGCTTGTTTAAGTTCCATCTGGATTTTATATATTAGAATATATCTAGAATTTCTGAACTGAAAAAAAAAATCTTTTTATAAAGGGAATTAAAAGTTATAGGCATAAAACCTGCTACATGCAGAGAAAGTCTTCAGACATCAGAACAAACGTTTTAAACTACACATAGTAGACACGGTACCTTCTTAGTAATTTCTAAGACATCAGTTTAAAGATACATGGCTTCTGATTCACCGGGAAATTCACAAAAAAAGAGCCATTATAAGTGTTTTCTTTAGACAAAAGGAGCATCCAGCTTATCCCATCCTCTCTTTTGAGTGAAAGTGGGCAAGCAAGAAGAAAGAAAAAACATGTTAGCAGAAATATCCAAGGTACGATTCAGTTCAATACATGAACGTTTGTTTTGGAGAAGTTCAGTGTAACTAAGTATCCATTCTACCCAAGCAAAGACGATTTGGAAAGGTGTTTTCTTTTTATTTCCAGGAAAACCTTGCAAAAGATGCTAGGTTCACGAAAATAATATGCCAAAGTAAAACTGCTGTTCTTGCATTTATCCTGTGTTTTTAATATTGCATATTCTTCCAACACTTGGCTATAGCTGCACTGCCAGTTAGTTGTTTAGCAAATAAGAAAAGTTCAACAGAAGGTACGGTAGCAAGAACAATAACATTAACAATAAAATTTCTTTGTATTCACAGGTACAAACTTATAGTACAATTAACACCTTCTCAAGACAGCAAGCTATTCCCTATTTTGTTGGGACTTAATGTCAAAAATTGCAGTCAACAAAAAGCATCATTAAACCCTAGGACCTACTTTCACAGTCTCACAATGTTTATGTTCATGCTACACATATGCAGAAATACTAAAGTTAAGGTGAGGGTCACTGCTGGTGACCGTGCACTGGAACAGATTGCCTAGAAACTGTGGAGTCTCCCTCACTGGAGATACTCAAGAACCATCTGGACACAATCCTGTGCAATGTGCTATAGGATGACCCTGCTTGAACTGGGAGGTTGGAGCAATGATCCACTGTGGTCCCTTCCCAACGTAACCCACTCTGTGATTCTGTAAATAGTAATGTGCCTTCAAAAAAAATTAACAGTTAATCCATCCTTTTAGCAGTACTGGATTTTAAAAATTGTTGCTGTCCTGAAATAAGCCTTCACTATAGCTTTCCAGTCTTATCCAGAAGAGGAAAGGAAAACAATAGGGAAAACAAAAGACAAAGGAAGATGAAGTTATTGTCCACTTTTGATCACAATTTTCAAGGTTTGTTCCATATGAATTTGTGGGAAAAACTTCCAGAATAGGTAACAGGAAAAGTATCATCAAAATTAATTTACCATGTGGAATTCTCATGGCAATTAGTAAGATATCCCATATCTTTATTGAAAAAAGTTTTAGGAGAGTACTGTTACTTAGACTGTAAGAAAACTACTGTCCACCATCCCCAAAACCCAACCCTTTAAATCTGGAAAATGTGGGAACCCACAATTAAACTCCAACGTGAAACACAAATTGTGAGACTACAGAAATGCAGTTAAGGTTGGCCAGATAATAATCTCCTATGACATGCCTTTATCTTTCCCTTTTCTTTACTGCTCCCTCTTTTTTTTTTGACAAATTTTGGAAGCAGCATTGTACACACATAGTTTTCTCTGAAGAGTGAAAGCCAACTAAAAAAAAAATAAAGAATTTAAACTTTTAAATGTAACCCACCATTACTATGGTAACTTTAGCTTTTACCCTGTGAATAACAGTCTCAACAGCTAAGACTTGAGGCTGGCTTGTACTAAGATTTCAGATATTCAATAGAATTTTGAAAACTGACTTACATGTTGCTTAAATGTGTTCCTTTCTCTGGTTTCTTTATAAAATTTGCAGCAGTCTCATTAACACTGATTTGTGATATAATCTAATGTGTATGTGTACTTAACTAATGAAGTTAAACAAATGAAAACAATTTATATTAGGCTGTCAATTTTAGAGGTCAGCACAAATACAATTATACCAATTTAAATCCAATATAAGGGATGTGTGGAAGTGTTTGCCCTATATAATTTTTGATTCAGGATCTGTCCCATTGCCAACATATATATCTATCATATATATCTTTCTTTTTACAGACTCAGAAAACAAAATAGGAGTCTGTTTCTGTAGAGCCTGACCTAGTGCTAGAAGTTAAGAGCAAGCCATTCATGTAGGAAGTGTTCTTGCTTTTATTTTACTGCTGCAGTTACGTTATTGCCTGTTATTACCCAGTAGTAAGATTGTGTCTACTTTTTTTTTTTTAAACCAGAAGTTACTTTAGGGCTATTCAGGTGTTTTTCTACGCTCCACCAAATTCTCTATGCTCTGAAATCACTCCCACAGGAAAGTGACCTTCTCAATAAGAAACTTGATCTTACAGGTATCAAATGACCTGAAAAGATCTTTCAGCAGTTTGGTCAGGACAACATTAATAACCCAGCCCACAGGGGAATACTATGTACCAAAGCCAATGTGAATTTGATGACTATGGACGCCAAGGAAACTGAAAAACCCTCAACATCGTTCACCAAACAGTAAATGAACGAATTCCAACTGATTATGTCTGCAAAACCATGAGCTGTCAAGTGGAAACTCTTCAACTTCCTAAAAAAGTTGCAATTCAGTATTTAGCACAACAAAAATACTGTCAGCATCTTCTCACCCTGGAATTGAAACTACTCAAATATGTAAGAGATTTGTTATAGTATGCCTTTTTATCATATCCAAACAAGCTACCACAGCAGCAACAAGTACAGTGCCATTAAAACATATCAAAGAATCTATATGCCAATACAAATATATAGGATATTGAACTGAAAAACAATTATGCACAGCACTTTGAACATTCTAAAGAACTTGAACGTCACACGTATTTCACAGCTCTGGAAAAAGGAAGTTTGATTCACTGTAATCAGCACTTTTATTTGAAATTTAAGTCACACTTTCTAAATATATACTCATAAATCACCTCAAAGCCCTATGCATTTAGGAGTTACAATGCCCTATCATTAGTTGTTCTAAGTTGATAAATGACTAATGGAATGCCAAGTCAGCAAGTCAGCCAATATGAGCGATATGTTTCATAGTTAAGGCCGCCATATAAGCAATGTCTTGTACAAAAATTTCCTTCATAAAACTGCACATAGAACATACTAGTTTCTAAAAACAAGGTTATGTTGTACAAATAACCACTTACAATTAAGAAAACTGTATGATACTGAAACATTGAGCTTTGAATTAAGGAATATCTTCAAGATCCTTCAAAGTCTCACATATCTTTTACTGTCTCAGCATGGATCAGAACACCTTTGCTTGATGTGAATGGGATTTTTTTTTAACATTAATTGCCCTACATATATCAGCAGTGTAGGGTTGGTAGTCTTCAAAAAAAACCTGAAAGTGTCACAATCTATAGCATACTTTTTAGTAAGAATAAACTGAATACCGGAAAGTTACAACAGGGGGGAAAAAAAAAGAGTGTTTTTGCTCTATCCCCACCTTCTGGTTAGAAAAAGAATTTTTCTATTACAGTATCCATATTTCTGAATTTATTTTTCTTTTACTGTATGACTATAACCAGAAAATATTGACTATTTGTATTACAAAACCTAAGATTCTTTTTTTAGCAGTCCCTCACTTCTCCAGAAAAAAGCAAAATGAAACTCCACGGCATGAATGTCCTCTCTAGCACCGTGTTGATTTTCTGACTCAAAACAGCAGACATATTTACATTCAAATAGAACAGTGATTACTTGGGTTCCCAACCCACTAAAGTTAACAAGTTCATTTATTCTGTTGACACCATTAGGAGTTAAAATGGTTAAATCTCTCCACAGATCTAACCTTCCCAGACATACTGTTCTTAATGCTTACACTTTTTAAAATAGCTTTAAACCTAATAATCAGGTGATTTATACCACTCATAAAATATTAAGCTTACTTGCTCTACAAATTAATACAATAGTATGCATGAATGTAATTTTAAAGATTTCACAACTATCTTCTCTGCTTGCTTATCTCAAGCAAAATGATGCAAGCGCAAGAGCTGGAATAGTGTATACTCCTCAGCAGAAGACTTACTCAAGTGGGCAAACAGCAGATCTCCTTTCATCAGTCACTCCATAAGTGAGATCAAACAAATATAGCAGCAGCACCACTCTCTTTCCTCATAGTCACCCACTGATCAACAAACATTTTTCCTTCTTTTGTGCATTAATCAGTTATGATACCACCCTGGCCCAAGGACTAACATCAGCTACGTGAAAAGCTGAAAACCAAGACAAGGGCCATCAGAAGTACTTTGGCCAAATTCTTCTATTTTTTCATTTTCACTTTTCACCCTTTCATTGATGGTCATCGTAAAAGGGTGGGGTAGGATGAAAAACAGAACATTGGGAAACGTGCAAAGAGAAGAATATGGAAAAACTGGATGTCTTAAAGCCACTTTAATTTTTTAGGTCCTGCTTTCTAAGGAAATAAGGAGTCATAACTGTATTGTTAGAGAGCATCTCTTTCCCAAAATCTCTTGAATCTTATCTTTAAAACCAGAGGAAATTCAATAGTGAATAAATTGTCTCAGAACTCTAAATTTCTCAAGGTTTCATGAAAACAGTTGAATAGGAGAGACACCTTATAAATGCATCAGCATGACTCTTCCTTCAGTAATCCTTGCCTTTTTCCTCCTAACAGCAGAATCAACACAGGAATTCAAATAAAAGAACATAACTTCATTAAGCTTTCTAGTACAGATCTGGTTTAAAAGAATACTTTATAGAACTATGTGCTTTGATGCTCTGTCATTAGAGATTTGATAACAGAAATATATTATTACTATAGCCTCCAAGTTTATATTAATTGGAAGTGTTCATGGGTATTCAGACAATACTGCTGTACGGAGTTTTGATTTTAAAAATCCAGTAAGGAGTACTGTATATAGGAGAGACCCACATATATATATGAAGGAGTACAGAAGAGCTGCCAAATACTAATATAATTAACTTTATGGTGAACATTCAAGAAGATACTAGAAAAACATAATAGCATTTTATATTTCTGAATGCTTAAGCACACTACATTGACCACATTAATTTCCAGTAAGTATTTATTTAAAGTTTAAGAGAGAAGCCTGAACACCTGCCAAGCTATCCAGGTCTTCTTAATACCTGTCTTCTTCAGCTATTACAAAAAGTGACAATGGACTGCCAAAAGTCTCTCTCCTACTAAAAAAGGGCACTTCTTAACCATGAATACAGGCCAAAACCACTGTATAAAATATTTTAAAAGTATACTGGTTGGTTTTAACCCTTCATTGCCTCCCTTACCCAGTGGTAGCTGATCACCAATCTACTACATGGGAATAAGAATATTCCACACTATGCTCAGATTGGATCTTGCTCCTAGGAAAATCAAGATTACAATAAAAAATTTCAGGGAAAATTAGGAGAAAACATTTCTAACACAAGAAGATCTAGTGTTGCAATAAAATTGTTAAATCACAGACAGCAACTGCAAAGAAAAATATAAATACTTAGATCTTCCTTATTCCTGAGAATGTACTTGAGATTATTAAATCCTCTACATGTGTAGGTTCTGAGCCTTCTTTGTGGATTCCAAGGGAGTAAGAGAAGAAAAGGCAGAATAATCTCGTCAACCCTTAAAAGAAGCTCACTGAACTAAGCTCTCTGAGTTAAGTGGAAGAGTAATCCTTCATTTCTGCATACTGGAAAAGAATGACTTTTCAAAGGCTGCACAGGATTTTAAAAAGCACGTGGACATGACATGAAATTAAAAGTACTGGCATTGCTACAGTTTTCTTAGACTACTAAAATATTTCTAAAATGCAATTCTTTTTTGCTGAGTTTCTAGAATATATTCAGTAAGATGTTAAACAAAATTAGACTACTACATAACACTTTTAAAGATCCTTTATTTTAAGAATAGTTCATTGTGCATATGAAGGATCAGCTACCACATATTCCACAAAACTGTATTATCAGCTCAAACTGTGAGATTCAACTATAATTTTATTAAAACATCCCTTAAGCAAAGTGTTCAGTAAATGGTTACAAGTATCATATCAGGAATAGAATATGATCTTAATTTAAGAAAACATATTTATATAATGTACATTTCCAGACCTATGACAAGTTAGGATGACACTCAAAAGGGGGGAGGAAATAGCTGGGCATTCATGACAATTTATCTTTGTTGTTTTTACAAGATCTAACTTAAAAAACAACAGCTGTGCCAGATCTTTTCTTCTCCATAATCTGTGCATCTGTCCACACCAACTGAATTACAGACCACCAAGTTGTCTCATACACCACAGCAAACAATAGGCCACCTTAACAGTTCAGAGCATGATTTAAAATACCAAATATGTATTCTTTCCCCAGAACACAGAAGTTTTAACCTACTTTTCAAAGTAATTTTAAAAATATTAAGACATTAATTAATAAGTTGAAGGCAAGTTATTTAATACACTTGCTTCTACAGTGATTATTTTGAAAGCCAAGATTTTATTTAACTAGTAAATCTGCTTTGAACTGCACAATCTATAACAGATTTTGTGAAATCTGCATTTTTTTTTATTACTGTTCTCCTTTAGAAGTTTCACACTTTTAATAATAGATGCCACATTGTACCTGAAGAGTATGTACAGTACAGGCATTCCTCCATCATTATGAAAGAAATAAAGTACATAAAAAGTCTTAAATGACAAGTGACATTCACTTTAAAATTATGTGTGAAGTGTATGAAAACAGACATTGTAAGATTTTTTTTATTTTTTTTTAAAGAAAGAGCAAGATACTCAGAGTCAGGAGATAGACGTCAATAAAACTGCATACTTCCACAAGTGCTAAAGCTGGCTCACAGTGTCTCAAGTTAGTAAGACAAGATGGAAAAACATGCTTTAAAATTCCAGTGGTCTGTTTTCTAGCCTCTGCTTTTCTTTAAAATAACCTGCAAAAAGAAAAAAAAGTATATTTATCACCGCTTTTATCACTACAATTCAGGTCCAAAATGCTAGGCTACTCAGACCAAAGGTTCACCTAGCCAATTTGTTTCCAAGACTTGAGTCACCAAGGTGAAAATTCTAGTGAAAACGTTAGAAATAAAGCAAAAGCATACTGAAAGATTTTATATCAGAGATTTTTTTTTAAGCAAGAACATTCATAAGCAAAAATTCTGTAAAATAAAAGACTTATTTTAAAAATTAATGCTGAGAAATGGTAATAGTGCTCTCAAGCCCTCAGTAGATTCCTTGAAGTTCTTACCCTGTTAGGCCTAGACAAAAAGAAAAATTAAGCCATCATACAGCTACTATGCTCAATTTGTGTTTGCAATGCCTTATTTCTTTCTATATCAAGAGCACACAGACCTTTGGAAGGACATTTTTTGGTTTGGAGTTTAAATTGAAAAATGAACTTCAAAGCCCAAGTGGGACTGTTTAAGTGTTAACATTATTAAAATACAGGCAGTTTTTCCTTTCTTTTCATCTTAAAAAAATAAATGGAACACAAAAATGTTCAAATAATGTTAAGATTGCAGTTAAAAAGAAATTACAAATGCATAAGATTCCAACTGTAACATTCATTTGGCTACCCTACATATCCTGTATATATTTTTGTTACTATAGTAATAGAAAGTATCAAACTAAACCTTTCACCAGAGGAAAAAAAAATACTGAAAACAAACAGAAGCCACAGGACCAAAATATCAGATAACATCAAGTTTTGTTCTTACAATTTGCCCAGCAGGAGCAAGTGGTTAAATAGTTAACAAATTAAAGAGACCAAGTTCCTTCATGACACCAAGGTAAATAGACTTGAAAGAGATACACAAGACATATCCTAGCGAGTGAAATGCACTACAGAGTACAAAGGGATTTCAGTCATACCTTGACACTAATTCTTTCTAGTTAGAGAAAGCTGCTTAACACCTTCCTTTTTCCCTTCTTTTGCACGTATACAAAACTCACCATCCTTCACAGATATTCATACAGCAATTTTTGTTATGCTAAATTACCCATATAGCAATCCACAGTTTAATCCTCCCTTCGTTCTTCCCTTGCCAAACACAACATCGCACGAAGTATCTGCTTGTTCAAGTAGTATCCACACAGTGCTGCAAGTATCCACTACAAATTTATTCCAGACTAAGCAGGTAAGAACTGAAGGTGCAAAAAAATATGCAAACCCCTCTGAACTATTTCTCACTTGTTCCATAAAGCTTCACTTATATAACTGAAGTTAAGACAGCATGCTTCCTTGATGTAGTATCATCTGAAAAAAGGATCCTTAACTTCGGAGAGGCTTTCAACCCATGAATGCTTGCTGGTAGACCACTTTGTAGAGTTACCCATACATAGAAACTATGAGTTTAAACGTGGAAGAATAATAATAATAATAATAATAACAAAAAAAACAGGTTATACTTAATAGGGCAAGGAAAGATAATTTGCTGTCTGGGTAACAGTGAATTATGCCAGTGATGGACTAAAGAATATTAAGTTTCTATGCATTTTGAATTATAAATAAAATATCAACTTTAACATAGCAAATATTTGTATATGCTGTCATAATACATTTTACATTATGCAAAAAAGAAAAGTTTTAAAAGTCCTTTAATACCTTTGCGGCAGATATGGTGTGCTCGGGTTTAATTATTTTACTTTTGTTCTCAAAAGCATTTGTCCTGGCTTCTTCTGCTAGCCGATGGAGAAACAGTAAGAAGTTCAAATGCACCTTTAAAATAGGGAAGAAAAAAACAAAAAAACCAAGAATGATTGAAACTTGATTAAGCATAGTTTGGTTTTTTAGAGGTTCATCGTTTGGGACAAAGGATTTGCATATTAGACTGTTTCCAAATTTCTGAAAGGTGTTCTCAGAAAAGCAATATATCACTCAGTTCAAGCCTTAGTAAATTTCCAAGACATCCTTTACTGCAAGACTCTTACAGTTTAAGTTTAGCATACTCAAACTGTAAAAATGCTTTAGAAATGATCAAACAACAACTGATCTAATAGGAATCAAGTCTGATTTTTATTAGCAATTTTTAATAGTAAAATGTAGACATAAATATCAGAGAATCAGGAGCCTTTTTGCTTACTAGTAAATATAGTCAGCTTTCACTGACTACAACAGCCAGACTTTTATGAACAACAAATTCATCCCTGCTCTATCGCCAAATGGACCACAGATGAGATCAAGGACTTCTGCCTCTTTCCAGTAAAAAGAGACATTGACATTAATTTCTCCAGAACAAGAAATTCTCCCGTGTCGGAAGGTTCCATCCTTTTTTTCCCAGCTCATCACTTACTTAGCCTTTTTATATGAGAAGAACTGGTAGGGCAGAATTCCATTCAATACAGAATTCTGTTCTGCTAATACAGAAGCTGCAAAAAATTTCAGCAGGCAAGGAAGGAACTGCTCCAACTTGGACTAAAACAACCAGTCAATAGCACCTCTGTGTAATCAGGGACCTATAATACAAACCTCTAACATTATACAAATATTATGTGAACTATTTTAATAGTCCCACCTGAAAAATTGATAATTGCACCTTCTGCAAATTTAACTTTCAAACAGTATTACCTTTGCTATGTAAAGTGTACAAAAATACTTTCACAATAAAGAGCTCAGAAAAATATTATTAAAATATATGAAAATTTTATTTACATGAATTAGGCAATGTATTTACTCTGCTGCACCTGACTGTAAAGCCTAGAAAAATATAACATGGATATAACATGGAAAGTTACAGATAAAGTGGGTTTGCAACAAAAAAGAATTTGCAGCAATAAGAATCTGCTAGAGGACAGGCTCTTGTCATATGAACAGCATTCACAGGACAAGCTATTTGGGATTTTTTTAGATCCTGAACTAAATGAAGCCAGTATGCAATAGATAAATTTACGTAATATTTGATATAATTTGGAAGCATCAAATACACAAAAAGCAGATGTTCTTGCAGATTTATTTTGCAAAATATCAAAGCTGTTTTTTAACTAGTAACTCACATAGACATTATCTCTGACAGAGTGGCACTAAAATAATGTTCAACATTAGAACTCTCACTATTAAACTTATCAATGTGACGGTTAGATTTCTGGAAATAACCTGGGGGAGAAGAGGGAAGTGGAACAAAAGCTTCCATACTTGCAAGTCCTTTTGCTGAGATATCTAAAGGCAAAAGTGTTAATTCTAAAATTAACTGCCTTTCTAAACTGCATCTTGTCAGAATCGCTCTACTTTTATTTTCCTATTTTCAAAGTAAATTGCTGCATATGGAGAAGCTTCCTCTGAACTCGAATAGATTTAAACAATAGTCACAACATATTCCACAACAGAGCACGCAGGTTAATAAATATTCCAGGTTATTCAAAGCAATTGAGAAAAGCTAATGAAAGGCAGAATGACTAAGTACCATGAATAGGACAGTTACTGACAAGTATCTAAGTGATACCATATTTGTTCAAAGACATTGCTTTATTACATATGAAATTATTGTCCCTGTGCATAAAAATTAAAAACTGTTTTGAATTAACTACTCGTGCAAATCACCTTACAAAACAGAATGCTTACTTCCCAGAAAAGAAAGGTTGCAAAGTTTTAATAACTTTGTAAAAAACTCTCAACGCTGTTTGCACAGCAACTTCCACACACCTGCTCAACAGAACTAATGAATAGCAGGGAAAGGCTCTGTAATTTTATTTTGCTGCCTTAACTTCAAAACAATTCTTTAGAATAATATTTTGCCTTAAACGTACACTTATTAATCATTCTGTGGTGATAACAAAGAAAAAAGAGGCCATTCAGTGCAATACTTTAAGCTTTTCCTGCAATGAAAATACACACATGCCCTTCTAGCATAAAACAAGCAGCTGAGATCCTGCTTTTCTCCTATAATTTCAAGCTAGAACAAAGTTTGTATATTTTCTTCTCGGACTATTGGAGGAATATCTGAACTTCAGTACTAAAATCTTTACCTCTTATTTTCAAAAAGAGCCTTGAAAAAACCTGAAACACTCTTCATATTTCTTCACCCAATTATCATACCCCTTCAAAAGAAAAACAAAACCAAACAGCTTCCTGAGAAAGGTTGATGAAATTTGATACCTATATTGTGCAAAGAGAAAGATGTTAACACTTAGGAAACAGATTCTGACAAAGCTTCACATTTTGAAAGGAGACTTGATCAAAAAAATCTGAAAAGTGAAGAAGAAACCCCATTCAAGTATTTAACAAAATTATCTGAATTCTTACATCTTTCAAACTTGTTAGTTACGATCACATACAAAGATATTGGTTTAGTCGACTAAAAATAATCACTGAAGGTCCAGCAAAAAAAACAATCTGATTAGCTCCTAAGCAAGGTGGGCAGACCATCTCACTGAACTGGACAAGTACTGCAGTAGATTCAAACATAAAGCATGGATCATTCAGGAAGATAAACTAGAAACTGAACTAGCCAACTCTCATTATTCGCTGGAGAAGACACGAGCTGTCTGCTCAAAATGTACATGGTTCCATCTTGTTAAGACAGTTACTATATAAATGTCTGAAGTACGCAATCTAATCACTGTTACAGTGTTTGCAGAGAATAAGAGACACTAGAAAACATATTCTCAAAACTTGTTACTTGTCTAACTACTAAGTACAGAATAAACTCCTCCATACTTTTTTTTTAAGGCAAAATTCCAGCTGCATTGATTATTTGTCCATAGAAATAAAGAGCTAAAGAGCTGTTAGCCATGTGCCTAGCTGAAGAACATTATGGACAACAACCACACCTGGACATTCCTATTTAAAGGTAGAAAATAAAAAAGCCAAGCCTTGTAACATTAAAGGCCATTTAATTTGACAACACCAGAGGAGAGAATCTAAGTTTCCATTACAGTATTAAAATTTATTCTGATATTCCTCCTTTGTGTGGGAATGAACATTTGATTAGCCATATTTTAAGCTAGATCTGATTGTTGTTGTTCATAAGTTTCAGTCAATTCAATTCACTGATTGTCTTTGCAGCACACAGAACACTAGTGACAGGACCACAAAGAAATGGGAACCAAAGGCCAAGATTTGGAGGGACGTCCCACTTACCTCTTTTCAGACAGCTACACTAATTTGAAGCCAAATTTTCATTACCCTGGAAACACAGATCAATTGTCACCAATGACTACAAAAAATGTATTAGTGATTGTGTAAGTTTGATTAATTGATTACTTCGTTCCACTGAATAAGCTTTCATTGGGTCTTAGTATGAGTAGCAAGGGGCCAGATCCTTAGTCCATGAAAAACTCCAGAGATAACAAAAACAGCAGGAAGAAATCATGTTTTTGTTAGCTCAATTAGAGAAATATTTACTGTTTACATTCAAGTCTAAATACTCTCATGCAATTACTATACTAATTCATATTAATCTCATATTATTTATTTTAATTTTGTATGTTTACATTTAGCTTCATATATCCAGATACCAACCTTCAAGACGCTGCAAGACACAACTTTCATACACGTATGAAACATGGACTTACAATTCAAGTCAGGGACCATATTAGTACAGAGTATGCATTAACACTTTAATGATCTGAGAATCACATGCATTTGTAAACAAGAAGGCAACACAGTCAAGCAAGTCAAGCCTATTAAGTCACTTCAAAGAATATCCTTTTTATGCACAATTTTTTTTTCAGTATAGCAGCTACCACAAACTCTCTTGTGGTCAGGTATCCTTGCTGTAGTCAAATAACTCCTTGGTGAGACAAACCCTACCTGTGTCACAAATCCCTCAGTGCAGATCAGAAGCGATGTAGCTGTGTTGGCCTCAGTTTTTGGAAAGTTGTTTGATATGGCTCTACACCTTTTTGGCAGGCATTTTTAAACCATGAACGGGATCCCCACACCTTATTAGATTAGCAACAAGACTTGTCATTCCTTAGTTTTGGACAGAGATTACTTAGATGGCTTTCAAAAAATATATGATCATTCAAGATGCCTGAACAGCTTAGCAACTCATTGATCACAATTGACCACTTGCACACCCAAATTGATCTACATTAACAACAAACATCTGCGTGTTATAGCCACGTAAGCCAAATTCATATTTCTCGGTCCGTCTACACCAAACTCTTTGAAAAGCAGTGTGTACGTGAAGTGACACAATAATTACGCATCAGCCCGTCCCTGAATCCCCAAACTCGCTGTCAAAGCCCTACAATACAGCACCCACCAGCAAAGAAGAGAGCAGCAATCTCTACTTATCCGTACGTTACTAGGCAAACCAACAGTCCATCTCCCCACAAACTTTGCCTCCCCTCTGCTCGTAGGTCACTGCAGAAACACCATCAGTAGGAACTTGGCATCCCGTCAACTCTCAAGTGCTCCAGTGCGCACCACCCAAAACATCTAGAGCGTAAATGCCCCCACTTAGGGATGGCTGCCCCAGGCAACCAGCAGAGCCGCAGCACCGCCACGGCCAAGAGCAGAACCGCCCCCGGGCTCCCCGGGGCAGCTCCAGCCTCGCCCCTCCCCCGCCCCTCTTTCTCTCCTCACCAGCAGGTCGGCGTTCGCCGCCAGGCGTAACTGCGGCTTGTATTTCTTTATTATTTTCCGCAAAGTGCTGCGGGGCACCGTGCGCCTCATCTTCCTCTGCTCTTCTTCTTTTTCCTGCTCCTGCTCCTCCTCCTCCCGCCGCCCTCGCTCTCTCCGCCGTTCGAATCCGCCGCCCTCGCGCAGGCGCGCGCGCCCGCCGTGACGCCACTTCCCAACGGCCGCGCGAGGCGCCGGCACCGCCCCCGGCGCCCCGCCCCGCCCCGCCCGAGGGAGGCGGTGGCGCCCCCGCCCTTCCCTGGGAAGCGGACGGGAGTTTCCGGCCGCTTATCCCGAGCGGCTTGGGAGCTGCGGGGAGAGCGGGGAGCTGGTGGAGTGATTTCTCACCTGTCTCAGCGGGCACTGCTAGCGCGCGGCCACCTCCCGGGTGCGGCGGCTGCCGGCTCGGGAGGCGCGGCCCCGCCGCCGCGGTGGCGTACGGGGGGGTGAGGGGCACTCCACGAGGAGGTGCCCGAGGGACAGGCGGGTCCCTGCTGGACACCGCCACAGTCGTTCTCGCAAGCACGTGTGTCAAAGCGCTTCCCTTGTGAGCGAACCGAAATTTGACTTTAGTTCCCAAACCTCCACCCGGGCCCTTTTAATCGAAAGGGCAGAGAGGGGCCGCAGCAGTTCCCGACTGGCTTTTCCGAGCCCTCGGACGTGACCGCCGCCACATGCAGAGGTTTCCTGAAACGGAGGGAACGTGGCACCGGCCAGAGGCACCGGCACGGCGCTGCCTAAACAAGCTTCAGGCCAAGACCTGTGGATTTTAACTTGGCAGTCGTCGCCCAAGTGTGATGTTTGCCACAGAAGCCAAGGGAGTTGTAACAATGCGCTTGTTCTTTCCTTCACTGTGCGACCCTGCCGGGAAATGTGACAGGACTGTAGGACTGGGAGCCTACAAGCTCCATAATCTTGCACTGAAATGAGCCTAGAGTGATAGTTATGTTCCACACATAAATCTGGACAAAATACTGCATTAGTACACGTGTGGCATTGACTTAATTGTACACAAAACCACACACTGGTTCTAAAGTCGGCCACCACTTAAATGTGTCATCCTTCCTCCAGCATCTGTCCCTACACTTCTGTTTTAGCTGACGGATGCTGCTGACTGAAATACAGGTTTCCCCGCAGAGGGGCCCCTGTAGCTTGGCATTCTCAGTGTATTTGGACTGTGTGTACTTAGTTGGAGAAGGGGTCAGGATTTCATACTGAGGTATGGGGTTTTTCAGCGTATTTATTAGTTTTTCGTTTTCTTTGGCCTATGGGATGCTTGCAGATTTAAATGTTGATAGGATATATATGAAGTCTTAATATATTCAAAAGTATCAGCACCCAGATATGAATCAGTTTTATTAAAGTATGTTCTTAAGTCTGTATGATTTGGTATTTTAGTTAATTTTACAATATGCACAAAATGTAGTCCAGATAGAAGTATATCTGACAGTGAGAGAGAATTTAAGATTTGCCAGTTCTTCATACTCTGTCAGATCTTTGAAAATTATGCTTTGTTCTTTCAGCTTTGACTGTCGCTTTCCATTAATCGTCAGTAGCGATTTAGATCTTAAAATCGGGGTCTTAGCATTTTTTCTGTGAGGGAATAAGCACACTAACTCATATGGCTTTTTTTTACAGTTTAATAATAATCACAGTTAATGGTTCAGCAGCACTGCTAGAAGTAAACATTTGGGGCTTTTCAGCTAACTAAACGGCTCTGACTCAGGAACTACATAGGGTCAAATACTATAATGCTCATAATATACACATAGAAACTTGCGTCGGAATCAACAATTATTCAGCATGTCAGCAGATTCAAATCTACAGCTGGGGTAAATCAGTAGTTCCACTGGACCTTACTTGAGCTGAGAATTGGGCCTTAGAATCTCACACTGTTGGTGGGAAACTGATGTTGGAAAATGCTATGGGCAAGTATTTTACAAACTGTAAGAACTGCAAAAGGGCGTCTACTATAGGTCTAAAACTATTGAAATACATCACACAAATTTGAAACTGTGCAGTCACCTGCAGGGAATGACAGATACTGGAGACTCAAGACTAGTAACCTTTAGTCATGTGCTTGCTGTACAGACAAAGACTGAATAATAAAATCTACTATTAAGTGTAATACTGTGGATTCTGATAGTTTTATATTTCTAGTGGACTAGGGGTTTTTCGTTGTTGTTGTTAACCACAGAAAATAGTAAAGTCCTGACTCAATTCTACTTATATACCAGATTTTCTTTTTTCTTATATTTTGAAAAATTTATGGCAGTAGTTACTTCAAGCAATTGATAACAGAGGTCAAATGTAAAAATAATAAATTACAGGGTCTGATCTACTGAACAAACATGAACTTTGGTATTTCAGATTTGTCCTTGAATTGTATTTTAGGCTATTTTTCAATAAATATTTCTATAAATATGATTTGTAATAGCTTAATTTTAATACAGGAATATTGTAGAAAAAGAAAAAATTATCCTGCTGTACATCATGCATTGTAGTAAACAAAAATTATTTTATAAGTTAACTAAATAACTAAACAAAAAAATCACAACTGTTTCAATGACTTGATCTGTATTAGCACAAAGATTAATGATTATATTACAGTGTATCGTAGAAAACTGCAATCTCTCTTTATATTTCTGATTTTGAACATGACAGTTTTCCTTTTCTGTCTCTCTGATAGAATCCATAATGTTCTGTTTTAATGCTACTATGAAATATCATTTAAACAGCTAAAAGAATAATGCAAAATGTGCTTTAAATTAATTCTTTGAAAGGTGAAATCACTAATTTTTTCATGCTCATGCAGCTTTATAAGAAAGGCCGTTCTGTGCCTTACAGGCTGCCTGTTCAAAAGCTGCAGGAGTTTTTCACCATTTTCTACAAGCAGTTACCTTGTTTCCAAATAGTGTTTCAAGAATTTAATATTTTTCTACTTTTTAACAATTGCAGTTTTTAAGCACACATTAGTTCATGTTTCATGGCTTCAGCTGCAGCACAACATCTTCCCAGTTTTCCAGCAATACTGAACTGTGTTTTAGAATTAAAGGCATCAGCTGGTACCAGTGATTAGAGCTAGAAAAATTCAGCAATTAAAATGCTACCATCCAGGTCTGACTTCTTCAAGAAAACAATCTTTTAAGGTTTGTTTAGTTTTCTTTTTAAGATAGGCAAGTTCAGTGGCATTATTTTGCCACTCTTGCTTCCAGATTATGTGGGTTCCTTGAAAACACTTCTGTACATTTCAGTGGCTAAAAAGAGGCCAAGCCTGGGGCCATCACTGCTGAACCACAAACCAGTAAACATTTTGTTCTCCATTTCTGTAAGGAAAGAGATGAATTTAAAGACTAATTTTATCTACTCCTCTAGTACACTATAAGTCGAATCAAGGGTAATATTTGGAAATGAAATTGAAAAGCAGTGTTTCCATTTTGCCCTGAATTTTTTGTAAGCACATCCTGCCTTGTTAAATTTGCTCTCTCAGCCTGTACTTGTAGCTATTAGCTTAATTATTTTGGTTCTGGATTTTGACATTATCTTTTCAGACTCTTCATCAGCTCTTCATCAAATCATAAGACAATCTTCCCCAAAAAAATACTGAAGAATTCCATTTTAAGTGTGTGATATCTTGAATTTAATAAACACATTTTATAGATTCTTGCTAAGCCAGAGGTCCCTCAGTTTCTTCTTTAATCAGGTAGAGACTGTTAAATATTTTCTGATGCTAATCCAGTTTCAGTGGTTGATGAAAGACTTTGAAAGTTATCCTGGATAGGTCAAAGCCTAAAATCTTTTGAAGTTTTCTTTAGTGATGAAAAGATATCTCTAAAACAGAACATAACAATTCAGCAAATGTAAACTCTTCTATAATGTAGTTGATAGGCTTGATCATAATGTTTGTGGTACACAGACTGACTCTCCTGTTACATCTGTATATTATTTCTATTGGATAATTCAGGTGTGGTTGAATTCTTTTGTAGAGAAACAGGGAAAGAGATAATACAAAGGAGCAAACTGTATGTTTTCCTCTCCTCTGTGAAACTTAAGCAAACCTCTTCCTTGAAAAAGAATGTGGAAATGGCAATTTTAACAAGAAACTATTGTCCTATGGCTGTTACTATTAATGTAATGGCAATAATTTAATTGCAGTAGTAAATACTAGAAGCTCAGAAATGTGTTTAGCATTTTATCTTCATTAAGAAGTAGAGAAGTCTCTAAAATTAAATATTTTAATTACCTGTTGTTTTTTTTTTAATTTAGTCCTATTTTTATCTGTTTTCAGGCCCAGTGTTTAACAGTAAAAAAACAGAAGGGCAAAACATCATAAATTACATTTGAAATTCGGACTATTTGCTGATTTTAGGGCTTACAATTTAAGCTTCAGTTTCATTTTTCAGCACATTCTGTGTATCAGCTCTCTGTATATCAGTCTCTGAAGAACCTGTCTAAAGTCAGTTGACTTTCACAGGCCAGACACTGCCTGTTGTGATTGCTTTGATTGCATTCATAAAATGAATGTCATTCATATTTCTTCATTGGTTTCCTTCAGCTCTGAAACATGAAATGGTATGCTACAGAATGGCCTTCTTAGCTATACAAGTTTCCACCAGTTTTCGCTGCAGAGGAAAGTGGGTGATCACAGTTTGAGACATCCACATCTGAAGCAAAAAATTAATTTCTTGCTGGTGTTTCTGATTGCCAGTAATCCTTAGCTCTCCTAAAGCAGACGAGGAACTGCTCATAATGGCACTGTAAATGAAAAATGCCCACTTCTTTTCTGGTACAGCCTGAATACTCTGTGAATGTACTAAAAAAAGGGGCATACATGCATATTTGTTAACATTGAAGCCTATTAGACTACTGATCACATGATCAGACCAAGAAAAGATAAATACAGTTAATTATATTTTTTAAATTAATAAATAGTTAGTAGGTGATAACCAGTGGGGTGCCTGCCTGCCAGCTGTTTTGTCTCAGTGCCCCTGATGATGGATTTCACCAAAGTAAATGCAAAGAAAACCAACAAAGTAACAGACAGGTTAGGTTTCAGATTAGGTGAATTGATTACTGATTACTTAAATCACACTTCTTGTGACATAAGCCAAGCCATAACATTACTGCATGTGTGAACATGATAGAAAAAAGAATGGCCACTGAAGTGAACCACAAATTTAAAGACTGGCTTCCGAGTGCATGGAATACATCTATACTACAGTAAGAGTTGCAATTAGTGCACAAAGTTGGCATGTATTCTGCAGTCAAAAAGACAGGAGGGGAAAATTAAGTAATTTTTATTTGTTTATTTTACTATTGTAACCAATGAGGAAGTTAAAAAAGAACATTTCAGATAGAATACAAATAATTCAAAATAGGCTGTAATCAGAATGTATTTTTCAATGAAGATTTTAAAAAGTTATTTATTGACAGCCAAAAGGAATATAGTCACCTAAGAATAAAGTAATATAATTTATGCCAAGCAGTCTACCACAATTGATTCCCCAGTGAATTCCCCACCTTCTTTAGTTAGCAGACATAAAATCATTTGTCTTCAAAACCGTGTTAAGAAATTAATGATCTAGTACAAACTATCAAGAGTTCAACTATATTTTTTGTGGAAAAAAAGGTAATTGAAAATATTGGGTTTGTATTAGTAAAGAAAAAGCACTCTGGGGAATGACAGCATTACTCTTTAGTTTCCATCATTTGCATTTAATTTGAGTGCTTGCATTTCATTTGAGTGCACTGAAATCCTGATGAATTTGACTCTACGTTATGCTTTCTGCAAATTTACAGACATCTTTTTTTAAAAAAAAAATAATAAGCAAAATATAAACCCCTCAAAAACTATTCCAGATTTTATTGAGAATCAGTAGTTTTCTGAAGGTACCTAAATGAAAAGGATAATTTTTTTAAGTTGCTGCTGCTGTAGCATAGAGGAAGGAAAAGTACTTTTTCAGAGAATATGGTGAAGTACCGCAATTACTAAATCCTTTTCCTTTTGGCTAGTTAACTGCAAATTTTCTTCTCAGGAATGTAGTTTCAGGTTTGGGTTTTCTTTAAGTATCTTGCTATATGTACAATGTGTAGAAAAAAGCTGCAAACATTAATTATCCATTAAGCTAAAAATTCTTTCAATAGATTAGAATAATTTTGCCTTCTGGGGACGATAACATTTGCAGTTTCAAATGCAATTAAATGGAAGTGTTAGTTTACAGAGTGAAAGATAGCGTATATACTTCTTTGAATGTAAAACAATACCAATGAATACTGCTTAAATAAATGTAACTTTGACCACAGCTTTGTAAATAAACAACTGCTGATACAATCATTTTCTTTTCCTACAGACCAAACACACTGTCTTCGAACAGTGCTTGACACAAAGGAAAATAGCGAGGGTGTAATGCATCAGGTTAATAAAACTAAAACATAGCAGCTGTAGCTGTAGCCTTGTACAGAGGCAAGATGCTGCTCTCTGCTGTAAGAAACTGCATCGGAGCCTTAACACAGGAATAACCATATTGACTGTGGAGACGGGAAGCCATGTCGAGGTCTCTTCATCTACCCCAAACTGGTATGTAAGTCTGTTGTTAAGAAGTAAGTAAATGTACGTGGGAGCACCACAGGTACTAGAACTGGTTTAGTAAATGGAGGTGCAGTGCTGATTTTCTAGACATAAAGACTACCTACCTGAGCTTACATAGAGTAGCTTAACGACCACAAAGCTAAGAAAAATATCTATTTTAAGCTGAAAGTCACATCTCTTGCATCAGCACAAATACAATTACAGCAAAGGTAACACCATAAAAACACAGAGTGAATCATAATACAAATGCAGGATTTTTTTGGAGGAACATATAATGTGAACTGACACTTTGAAAATAGAAGGCAGCTCTAAGGTCTCTCACCTTTATCCCAGGTATTACAAATAGGCAGACTACTTAGCCTGAATATTGGCAAAGGTTAAATTTTGTTTTTCAGTGTACAGTGATGTTCTTCTTAGTAAGTAAGGTTGCTGTGATGTTTTTTAAGTACCTTCATCTGGGTTTGAGCTATGGCTCCTTAGTATCACCAGTGATGCACCAGTTTCCAGCTGTACTGTGGAACAGTTCCCTTGGAGCAGGTCAATAGCTTCAAACTGCTGCTCGTTGCCATCCTGACTGATGACACTTGCCCTGTACAAACCAACTACTCAATGCTGCCATAAAACAATACAGAGAGAAACATAAAATTGCTGTTCATAGGCACCTCTTTGCCAAAAAAGGTAGCAGGTGTGTGCTTTTTCAGATTTTTTTTTTGAATGGCAATACATGGATGTTGAATGCTGCCCTGCCTTCTAAAGTGAATAAAAATATACTTATGCTTGACATCAGGATAATTTTTTCCAGGATGTTTTTCAGACTGGTCTAGAGATATTTTCTGCTTCAAAAGATGTGTTTAGAGTTCTCTAGCATTCTTACCACTTTTATCTGATGATGTAGTGATATCACTACGCCTACTCCATTTCGCAAAGTGTCCTGGAAGAGAGCCAGGACACAAGAAAGAGAGAAAAATCCAAGCATGTAAAGAATATGGAAAACTGGGCCTAGATGCAGTTTTTATGGGGGAATTTTTAGAGTTAAAGTCATACAGTGGAAGGCTCATGCTCATTGGTGTGCTTAGCTGTTCTGCAGTGCTACGAGTAAGCAAAACAGCTGTAAAGCTGGCTTAATTCTCCAATTTAGCTACGTTTATGACATCTTTATAATGCCAGTGCAGAACGAAGCAGCTGGAGACAAGGAGTAACTCTGATCCTAACAAGCCCTTTTTAGGCTTTATTTGGTATTCTTTAGTCAGATAAAAGTTTGCCAGTTTGTCTGAGATTAAATTTAGAGTCCTCTTAGCGGCCTCTGAAGATTAAACAAAATTATACTATAGAACGCTCTAGTGGGTTGACCCTGGCTGCATGGCAGGTACCCACCAAAGCCACTCTATCACTCCCCTGCACAAGTGGACAGGGGAGAGAAAATATACCAAAGGGTTCATAAGTTAAGATATGGATTGGGAGAGAACGCTCACCATATATCGTCATGGGCAAAACAGACCCAACTTGGGGATATTAATTGAACTTATTACTAACAAAATCAGAGCAGGATAATGAGAAATAAAATAAATCTTAAAAGCACCTTCCCCCAAGCCCCCACTTCCCTGAGCTCTACCTCCTCCCCTCCAGCAGCGCAGAGAGACAGGGAATGGCGGTAACAGTCAGTTCATTACACATTTTTCCTGCTGCTGCTCAGAGAGAGAAGTTGTTCCCTTGCTCTAGCATGGGATCTCTCCCCCAGGAGACAGTTGTCCACAAACTTTTCCAAAAGAAGTTCATCCCACAGGCAACAGTTCTCCACAAACTGCTCCAACATGGGTCACTTTTCCATGGGGTGCAGTCCTTCTGGCACAGCCTGCTCCAGCATGGGGCTCCCCACAGATCACAAGTTCTACCAGGAAACGTACTCTAGCATGGGCTCCTCTCTCTGCAGGTCCCCACCAGGACCCTACTCCAGCACAGATTTCCCACAGGTTCACAGCCATCTTTCAGGCATCCATCTGCTTCAGCATGGGTGTCCTTCAGGGGCTGCAGGTGGATTTCTGCACTCCTGTGGTCCTCCATGGGCTGCAGGAGCGCAGCTGCTTCACCATGGTCTTCACCATAGGCTTCAGGGGAACCTCAGCTCCAGTGCCTGGAGCACCTCCTGCCCCTCCTTCTCCACTGACCTTGATATCTGCAGAGTTGTTCCTCTCACGTATTCTCACTCCGCTCCTTCTCTGGCCACAATTACTTCTGTGCAATAACTTTTTTTCCTTCTTAAATATGTTATTACAGAGGCACTACTATTATTCCTGATTGGCTTGGCCTTGGCTCAATCCCAGGGTCATGGGTTCATGCACCATGTTGGGCACCAAAAAGGACTATGGTGGGTTGACCTTGGTTGGACACCAGGTGCCCACCAAGCTGCTCTATCACTCCTCCTTCCCAGCTTGATAGGGAAGAGAGAATAAGATGGAAAATGACTTTTAGGTTGTGATAAGGCAGTTTACTAAAGCAAAAGTGAAAGTTTGCACACGTACAAACAAAGAGATAAAAACCAGTTGTTTTATTCTCTACTTCCCATCAGCAAGCACTGTTCGGCCATTTCCCAAGAAGCAGGGCTTCAGCACAAATGGCAGTTTCTTGGGAAGACAAACATTGAAAAAAAACCCAAAACAAATACCAGCCAGACCCAATAAAAACACATGTTCATAAATGCATATCCTTTAATTTTTATTTTTTTTTTTGTAACATTACATTTTGAGCAGATTAATCCAATTTGGGTGCTCTGTGAACTCAGGACTCTCACTGATTTCAATAATTACCAGGACTATACTTGCTTATTACTTTTTTTTCCAAAGAAGTAAATTGATTTTTTATTTCCAAAATAAATCTAACAATTGCCTTCTGCCACAATTCTTGTATTGTGAATTCTTCATTTACCCTTAGCTACAAGCCTGAAATATGGTCCTGAAACACATCTGTTTGTGTAAAGATGTACCTGGATATACAGTTCACAGCTTTACTACTTTTCTGTGTGATTCCCAGCACAGAGGACATTTTGAAATAATTATCTTTTATATTTTTTTTTCATCTGCTCTTTGTGAGTCAGTTGCCTTTAGCAGACCCAGCAGAATCTGGTTGTTTATTCAGAGTAAAACTCTCCTTCTTTATCTCCTAGGCCAGCTCTGTACCTATAAGTATAATGTTAGACCTACTCATGGGTCTGAGAACAAGAGAAATTCTACACCTCAGGTACTTACAGCTAAATGCTCTTCTCCATAGATATAGGATGATCTAGTCAATCCCCACTGTTGGGGACAAACCCTGACATGTACCTGTCTCTGGGCTGTCTCCAGGAGTTGGCTGGGAGAGTGCTTGTTGGCTCAGACCAGAGCTGTTGCCTGCTAGTGTCATCCTACAAACAGACTAGTTGTTACTATTACATGCCAGATTTTGTGCCTGGCTGCCAGTTTAGCATACTGCACATGTAGCCATGAAATAATGCGGTAATGATTGTAGGACACTTGTCAGTGGGACTGAAAGTTAAGAGTCCTTAACAAGAAGTTGCGCGTCAAAATTAGAAAAGCTCAATGGTCAGACTTAACATGGCTGGTCCATGTCAGGTCTGTTTCCGGGTTTTCTTTTATGCTGCAACTAGCCAAGACCAGGGTCCATAATATGAATCTCTTTTGTCCTTGGAGGCTGTCCCTACCACTAACCTACAATATCAGCTGCTTTTGCTTTTTCTTTCTAGTCCTGAATCGTGCTCTCTTTGCTACAGCAACAGTATTTCAAGAGGCAGAATGGGAAGTAGACATCTCTTCATGTCCACAGCCTGGTAGCTGGGGCATGCTTCTGGGAGATAGGGAATGCAGTCTTCAGCCCCAAAATTTAATGGGAAAATCCATCTCCTGGGACAAATGTACTCACCGGAAAGGTACCATATGGAAAAATAAGTAGAAAGTACCAGCTGGCAATTGGGTATACCGAGTCTGGTCCACAGGCTCTCCCCTGTGCTTTCAGCCATTGTAAACAATTATTTTTCATTTGTCCATTGTTTTGCCATGGTGTTGTTTAGACAAACAAAAGTATCACTTACAGAACTAGACTCTTCTCAGGTTTTAAGCAGAGCTCAGAATTATGTTATCTGACACTCAAAGAGTTGCTTGATGTTACGGTGCAAGCACAGAATAAGAAATGTATTATATCTTCCATGAAACAGTTTAGTTTCAAAATTTGATTTTTCCTTACTCCAGTGGGAAACACTAGTGCAATAGCACAGCAACAAAATTAAACCTGCAATTAAATGGCTACAGGTCTGAGCATAAATTTGTATGTATATGTATGTATATGTACAGCTGCACATACAAAATATCTGAATTCTCCTAGCAGCAGTGTCTGGATGTGGAGTTCTGATTTAGATTGTGTTCCTCTGGGGACACTATTCCATATTTATGTAAAACTGAAGTTAGTAATTAAATGGCAACTTCTGCATTACGTGCTCATGATTACCTACTCATAATAAAGTACAAGATGGGGTTTGGAAGTTCTATCTTGAGAAAGATTTGATTCCATATTTCCAGTTCTGGCATTTCTCTGCTAGTTTGAAGTGTGCAATATTTGAGTTTTCTGTATCATGCTTAGCAAAGTCTGCTTTAACCTATTAGAGATATGTATTGCTATATGCAGAAGTAGATGATTAGTGCAGTTTTATACAACATTATCTATATTCCAGGTTATCATGAATAACTTGGAACCAAATATGTTCATTAATATCACAAATACTGTTTTTCCAGTATCAGCCCTGATTTGCCTGTTATCTGCTGGGGTCAACATGAACAGGAAAACCTCTTCTTAGGATGCTTCCTGAAAACCATTGCTCCAAGCATATACATCCTTTTCCTAATCTAAATGAAATTTTAATATTTTGATACATTTTTCAGTACATGAAGAACATCACGTGACCCCAAATATTCCTCCAATCTTTAAAGTTTAGTAAGCGTCTGAAAATTATTGGTTAAGTTCTCACTCTGTACCTCTGCAAAAGATACTGAGGATACCTGGCATACTTCACCGGTGGCTAACTTTTCCACTCCCTAGTTAATTCTTCATCCCATTAGGAAATACATCAATAGATTTTATTAGGTAGTTTTTAATAATTTGCAGTAGTTTTTTTCATATACTTGACTTTTCCTTGTAGAGGCAAACAATGAAAACTACCAATATAACTTAAAAGATAAAATGCCCATGACATCTAATTCGTTGACTTGGGCTTTTTGAGGTGATACAGTTCTATAAAACAACATTATCAAAAGTTAGTGAGGTATAAGCTAAGTACATATTCATGTCTTGCATTTCTCATTAATAAAGTTCGCGTTTTAAATGCCACCGATCTTTCTTCTTACTCAACTTTAAAAATATCTACAATTTACAAAAGAATCAGGATATTTTCTGAATTTTGTAGGATTAGTTGCAACCTCAGCATCTAATATCTTCACAATGTAATGTGTTAAATAAATACATCTTGCCTTTTACAGGATGTCTTCTCCCATTGACTGCCAGCAGAAGCACAACAAAAATGCTAAAAAAAGAATCCTCAATAGCTGCATGAGTAGCTGTCCACTTACTCCAGAGATCAGTAAATGTTTGGCAAGGAAAACATGGACTGAGCACTAGCATTTATTCACATGTCAAACCCAAAATAGAAAACATAGTTCATAGTGGAGCACAAGGACAAGAATGCCAGAAAGGCATTCTTGCAAATGCATGATACAAAACTGTACCACTCACCACCACCTCTGTTGCTTTCATAGGCAGCTCAACTACATTTTGGTAAAACAGTGTAACACAGGAATGTGTATTTCTTCTCCTGTGAACAGATGCAGAGCCAAACACTAGTCCCTGTATCAGTGTGTGGATGTGTTGCACAGCTGGAAGAGCAATTGCAATTGTTAAGGAAAAGCATGTGTTTTTCCTACTAGGTTATCTAAAAGTTTTATTGGTAGGGTGCAAACATTATTTTGACCACATAAAGTTTTGGAAACTAAATCCAATGTAAATTTAATGTTGCTGTTTACGTTTTCTGAAGTCTTAACTGTATGGCATACATTAGCAGTTAAAAGTAAGTGATTAGTTCAAAGTCAGGTTATGTAGAGATCTGTAAATTTAAGTCACTGCCTGACACGTGGGTCATACTCAGAAAAAGCACTCTGGAGACCCAAACAGTGTAACAATCCTCTGTTAGCCTGCCTAAAGAGATGTCAGAAGTTCATACTGCACTATCAAAATCTCTATCTAGAGACAGTCTGAGGTGCAACAGGCCAGGTTGAATGGGGCTTGGAGCAGCCCAGGCAAGTGAAGGTTTCTCTGCCCATGGCAGGGGTGTTGGAACTAGGTGATCTTTAATGTCCCTTGCAAACCCAAACCATTTTATGATTCTCTGATTCTCTGATTCTTTGAATTCTGTGAATCATGGGAAGGAAGCAAAAAGAGGAAAGGGGGACAAAAGGAGCTACTCTTAAGGCACCAATAACATCTTACCTTGCCCCTAATTCCACATAACTGCAAGTTGAGCTGAAAAATATTCTGAATAATAGGGACAACAGCCCACAGGCAGGAGCCTGTAAATCTTTGCATTTCTAAGGCACAACCTCCATGAGCTTTGGCATTCATTGCACTTGACCATTTGTCAGGGCTGCCTTGAGGGGTGTGAAGCACTGAGCAGGCATGGAAGTAAATACAGATTTTAGGGAAATGGAATTTCAAAAAGAGACCTTAGACGTTCACATGCATAAAATCTACTTGTTTTCTAAAATTGAGGGGGATTAATTCTGATCTAAGTTCATTTTAAAAAGTATTAGAAAGGCAGAATGGTTCTTAATTCCTTCTGAAATAAGCAAAATGGAATGTGCTTCAATCCTTTCATAAAATCTAGTCCTTTTTTCCCACTGTACATATACATTGATGGCTTTAGCACTTATCAGACCTTTACAAACAAGTATCTAGTCATCACAGAACTACAGTAAAGCTAATAACAGAAATCATGATCCTCACTTGGATCATGTGGACAAGGTAACTGACTCTAAGATATTAAGACCAAACCATTGCCCTAAAATCTGAACATGTTCAGGCATACTTAATAACAAATGGGTTATCAGGACTGAAAATTTCAAAGTATTACTTTAGGTCTGTGGAGATAGATGCCCAAGTGTGAAAACACTGTTTAAGTTAATGTTTAATTTCCAAACATTTAAAGCATGCATAGTAATATTTATTTATCTGAATGTGTTTAAAGACACTTTAGAGTTGTTTATTTTTTAGACTTTTTTTCCATGAGACAAAATTATCTTTTTCAGCAGATTTGCCTTTTGCTTATTCTAGAAGCAGAGTTACGTCTGGGCTAACAAATTTTTATTTAATAATGCATGAATTTTCCTTTTATGAAGCTAGATAGTTTTTCCATCACTTGTACTTCAGTATTTCTGAAACCAGGTGTTAATTTTCAGGGGGATAGGAGGTTTCCAAGCAGCTGCCAGGACTAATACAGCAGCCAGCAGTAAATGCTGAATAAGCTTAGGTACAAAATCTATACCATCTGGTTTCAGGAGTCCTCAGCCAAAAAATGTGAGGCCAGTTCCTTTCATGTCCAGAAATCTTCCTGTTCATTGGGAATTGTGAAATGGATGTTACCTTACCTTTGCATTACCTTTTAATTCACAACTCAGAGGAAGATTCTAATAATGGTCTTAAGAAAACATTTCATAACTGTAAAATGGGAAACTAAGTAATGTGCTCAGATTCCATAAAAAGAAAGATGAACACTATTTGACAAGCTGAGATCAAAGTTCTTGCTCAACCTCACAGCAGTCCAGTTTTCCACGGTGCTGTTTCTCAAAGTCAGTGATAGCTACCAGCGTTCAACACAGAAACAAGGTCCCTCAGAAGAATGATTTTCCTAGACCACAAAGAGATACAAGGTGAAGCCCTTAAGCTTTGATTTAAGACCAAGAAAGTAAGGAATGAGTTCCATCTTGGCTGCCAGTGAGGGAATACTTCTGGTTCCATAGGTGTCTGAAAAGATCAATTATGTTCTACATAAAGAATTGCTATACTGCAATTTTTGATAAAAGTGGCTTGACAGTGGTTTAGTTCAAAGATGTGAGTTTGAAGGTATATATGTAGCTTGGGCTGCTCTGGAGATAACCATGGAGATCTAAGCAACAAAACTCCCACTGAGGGAGTGTGGAAAAAGAGTGTTTCCTGCAATTTTTAAAGTCTAAATCATTTCACCCTCTCAGTCAGTCATTTACAGCTATATATAATCCACAAGGTCACTTTTTTATCAAAACACTAAAGGTACCAAGCTATCATCTCATCCAAAGAGTCTTTAATATCTATTAGCTTCTTATTTCTAGGTTATATGTAGAAAATTGCATACCATAAGAAACCATACAAGCCTATTTTTCTTTTACTGTCATCACTGCTTTCAACACACTGATTAAATCATTACCTTAACTGGATGATTAAACCTTTTTGAGAAGGGACTGACATCTTACTGTATTTGGCTAGAACAGAGTACTATGATTCCCCAGTACACTGGCACTATCATGATGCAAATAAAACAGCAATGGTAGTGCTGTTGCACTCCTGGTAACCATGAATTTGTCTACACTGCTGTATAGCAAGATTGCCCTGAGCTCTTTAGAGCAAGTTAGAATAGCTCTATCATCTGATCATAGAATCACAGAACCATAGAATGGTTTGGGTTGGAAGGGACCTTAGAGATCTAGTAGTAGGTTTAATTGGAGACAGACACTTTTAAAGATGGGCAGATAAATGCAGATCAGACCAAAGCGAGACAGGAAAAAAATGTAATTTTAAAAGCCTGATGTTTTCTTTCAGCACTGATCTCCAGAAAACTTAATGTTCTGAGGATTCATTCAGACTCTTTCATGGCTAGTAGTCAAAATCCAAAATATCTTTTATATCGGTGTCTAATAGCAGTAAAGTTATGATCCTTCTGATCATATGCAGTGCAATAACACTTGATCATAGATTCTAGCTGGAGGGCATTCAGAATTAACAATTTCACATAGCCAGACTATTTTATAACACAGTGTAAATAATAATTTCAGTAAAGGCAGTGATTTTGCTATGTTCATACCGCAGAACAACAGTGCTAGTATAAATCCCAAGATACTGCTCAATGTACTTTGAGAGAACTTATCTCTGAATTGCTGATCCACAGATAGAGTCTTCTGTATTGCATCCATGAAGCATTTTTAAGTGATAACTTAGGCAACTGTACTGCACTGATATTTTTCAAAACGACCACAACACACACATCAAAATACTGACCAGTCACTAGCTAACTCACCATTATATTTCAGAGCAGTGTTTCGTCAGTGTTGAAGCTATAGACTCCACACATAAAAAGCAGGACTAGTCCACTGACTGCAAAACCGCTTAAAGAACAGACATGCCACGAACTTCAACCCAATCCAACAGGCTTTCCTGTAACTAATTTTCATCTATTTCATTATTTATTGTATTCATTAGGATCTTCATATTTAAGTGTTTCTGATATTATGAAAAGTTCAGGGACTAAATAATACCAAATAGGTCTTTGTTTCACATTATATGGTCTAGTTCCCAAAATTCGCAAATCACTTTTGATACCAGAGAGAAAATATTTCAATGAAAGGAAGTACATGCACAGTCTCTATCCAAGAAAGAGAAGCAGCAGAAATTTTATCACTCACTCTTCTTCAGTGTTAACAGCCAGAGGGAATACACTCTGGAAATCAATTTTCTTTTATGGGAACTTGATGTGGGTAGTTGCTTGATGTGTTCAGCTTCTGTATGGCCCAGATTCAACAAGACACTTAAAAGTGTGGCTGGCTTTATTCATGTGGGTATTTAGGTATGTGCTTAAGTACCTTGTTGAATTGGGGCTTATATTAGGTCGTAAGTATTTACTAGGTCAAGCATCCAGGCTAAAAATTTCTCTGTTTTTCCTGGTAACACCACAGACAACTCCAGTCACACAATACATTTGGAAGTGCTTGCAGTGAATTTATCAGGTAATGTTACCCAAGGCAATGGAGAATATATTCTTGTTATGTTGGAGAAACATATTAATTTTCCTCCTCAGCACAGACTGTGCAGACTGCTGAAAGGACTTACATGGGCCAAACTTCAAACATACAGCATAATAGAGTAACATTTTATTTAAATATTCATGCTACTGCGGTATCCAGTAGTTGAAGCTAGTCTTAAGCCCTATTGAATTAGGCCATAGAGAAGCAAGAGGTCTCTGCTCTAACTAATTTAAGTTCTTAAATAGCACTGCACACCAGGGCTAAGTAATTGGAGAGCCATACATTTGCCACAATGAAACACCAAGATAAATCAAAACCCAGATAATTTAGGAAGAAAAAATAAAGTGCAAGACTGCTTTTTTCCTCCTGAAACTCTGGCTATTAGCCCAGACATTAGCCTATCTAACCCACAAGTGAGTAAGTTCTTTAGGAAACGCAATGATTCCAAGCATTGAGGGAGTATCACTGAGCAAAATTTTTCTATTTTCTTGGAAGAGAAGATGTGGTTAAGACTGTGCTCTAGTCTGCTCTTCAACCTTCTGTTACTGAATTCTATCTCCATGGCACGTTTTAGACTCAAAGGTATGAAGGTATGTGTTGTTCAAGATCCTGTGGCAAAAGAGATGATGACCCTTGCAGCTGCTGGCTGCTGAAGGCCCCATTAGCAAGCCATAGTCTGGCTGGGAAAACTGGTGCCTTGTACAAGCTTTGACAGTGTTTGAAACTCATACTGACTGCAGGTGAACCAGGTTCCCTTCCCTTCTCTACCATTGTGTATATTGTCTCTGCATTATCCACAGTATTCCACTCTGTGCTTTATCAGCCTGGCAAAAGCACTTCGAAAACCTTGAATTAGTGCTGTTTCTGTCTAAAAGCCTGTTATAGCTCAACCTAATCAATCTGTGCATATAGAGGAGCCAGTCAATGCATGCATGGCTATAATGGAGCCTGAGCATATGGGAAATTAAAACTAGGAGGTATGAGAGGGAGCTGCAATTCCCAAGGAGAGTAGGACAGAACCCAGGGCAAAATTCATTGTGAAACCAAATTTTACCAGTTCCATTGCTCACTTATTGCATAATTATCTTCCTCGACTTGCTTTCATTCAGCTGTAATCAACAGAAGCGTTTCTCAGTGTCTTGGTTTTGCCTCAATATCAAGACTTCAATAATTTGGTTTTTGCAGGGCAAACTATTTTGTCTGATTGCTTCTAAGTAATTCAGCAAGACTGAATGTTGATTTTGTGACTTGTTGTGGTGTCTTTTTCTGGAACCAATACCCCCAATCATAATAGCCTAATTTTAACTTTGTGAACTGAAATGTCAGTCTTCTGATTTTCAATCAGGCTTTCTGTAAAGTTTGATTCAGAGTGTCAGTTCATATTTATTTGCATCTTGGTGGTGTAAAAAAAACCTTTACTGTTTAAAAAAAACCATGGATATATTCTCATGGATTTTAACAGTAGTTAGGTACTGTTAACATTGACAAGAAATTAGTGGAGACTCTTTGAGCCATGTTTTTTTTTTAGAGTAAATTGGATACAATGCTGAAAAAGGGAAAATCATAACTAGCTTAGAAAAACTTCTACCTTACATCTCACCCATCTTCACTGTATTTTATTTCACTAATGGGATCTGTATATATTTTGAACTCCAAGATTAGTATAAACTGTGAACATCTCTTGAGGAGGGGGAACACGGGGCAATAATATGATAGAACAGAAAAATAATGAAGTTGAAAATTAGGCCAGAAGATTGAAATCAAGAAGGATTTAAATCACTCTTTGCTATTTTGTTCATCTTGGTTGTCTGATAAACTACCAAGCGGGACAAAGTTCAGGAGACTTGATGTACTGCATGTTAAGTCTTTGTTGTTATAAGGTGAACTCCTGTTCTCCAGCTTGCTCTGCTCGTCTCCCACACTTGTTGTTTTAATACAGAGGAAAGTTCAACTCCCCCTGCTTAACTCCAGTACCTCTTAATGAGGGAACTGTAACACTATCCAGTCGTTTCACCACACGGCGATCAGAATTTCATTGCTTTGCACAGCTTATGTCAAAAAGGATGGTTAAAATTCACCCAAGTCCTGGAATCCTCCTCTGGAGTTAAACAGATCACATCTTAGCTGCAGGAGGATTTTTTGTTTGGTTGTTTTGGTTTTTAAAGGGTCAAAGGGCAAGAAGTATTATTTGCAAAAGCTGTTTCACATACCTGGTTCTTAGGATGCTGGCATCAGCAAGAGGATTTACACATCATATAGTTAAGGAGACACAAGCAATAGAGTTTCATGTGCCAGTAAAAAGAACTACTACTATTTACAAAAAAGTCTGATCGTACAAAATGGATCCTTTAACCTATTGTAGTTAAGAAGCCTATTGTGGTTAGAGCATTGTAATAGGTTGTCTTTGGCAGCATGGGCTTTACATTTACAAATGAGCAAAAATCAGAGCAGAAGGCTCAAGGCCAATAAATTTGAATCATGAGGGGCAATGTTATTTGTGGGCAGCAGCAGTTGAACCACCATTTCTGAAACCTTCAGGACAAGCCTCATTGAAGGTTCACATACACATTATATGGTTATTGCAGTTGTTGCAGGAAAAACAACATAAGCAAGTATTTGCAGGCACTTGACTTAGGCTTGCTGTAGCTCAAGTTGTACCTTCCAAAAGGTTTCAGACATGGGGTTTTTTTTCTGGTTTGTTGCTTCAATGAAACTGAAAAGTCTGTTAAACTGTAAAATTATTGTACTGCATTACCAGAAGCCTGCAAGTTTATAGAAATAGGAATGTCTTTGTGATAGAGGGGTAAAAGATTCTTATTACCCGAGTGATAGTGCTAGGGATATTTTCTTGTGTAAATAGAATCAACAAAAGGAGATAACATTTAACAATGGTGGTTCTACATCCATAAAAGATTAATTATCTAGAGAAAGTATAAATTGCTTATAAGCAACAGCCCTTATATTTTTAAATAGTGACTTGTTTAAAGATCATATAAAGGTACAGGGAATGACTGTGTAGGCCAGTCATCTTTATTCTGGAAAACAGACAACCAAAGGGAAATATGAGGAGTTTACAGAATCATAAGAGGCACAGAGATAAATAAGGATCAGCTGCTCACTGTTTTCTCCAGTGCAAAACCAGGAAGGCATAAATTGAAGACTGAATATTCCAGCCCAAACAAATGTGACACTATGGGTTTTCTTTCAATATGGGCAGTACTGGATGTTGTACACAGATGGGTTTGAGGGGACACTACATCAGTTAATGGATGAAAAATCCATTACAGGTTACTAAATATGTGGAAACTACACCTGATTCAGGAAATCTCTCAGCTGGCAATAGTATAAAACTGGGAGTCTCCAGAGCATACTCATTTGCTTGCTCTGTTCTTGTTTTTCATTAGTTACCTGTTATGATTATTGTTCTCACTAGATTTCCCCTTACAAACATGCTTCAGTTCATGTCTAATACGAGCTACCTAGCCAGAGCAAAGGATTATGAAATTAAAAATTCAGACATCAAAAAGGAAGAGAGTCAAAGAGTCAAAAGTAGAAAAAAGTAGAACATGTGGGTGGGGCAGAGACATGCCAACAGCATCACCACTCCTTCAAGGCATTCAGCTCAAAGCACTCAAAGAGAGAATTGCTCAGTGGTGTTCTTCCCAAATGGAAGGGACAGAAAGAGGGAACACCAGATCCCATCGAGTTTTCTTTCCCTATATCTGTGAATAGCCAGCATAGACAGAGCCAGGAGGAGTTTGACAATAAAGTCTTGGGACTTTGTGGGTCCTCGGGTGTGGAGGTTGTAAATGAGAAGCTGAGGGGAGAAATGCAGCCACAACCTCAAGGACTGAAGGACCCAGAACTGCAGAGTTGTGAACTCAATGTACATATGTGCCAGAGCACCTCTCTCATTGCCAGTTAGGGACCTTATGAACCAATTTGTACAATGTTAATTCACATCCCTATGCCAGCTCCACATTCTCCCTGAATATAGCATAGTCTGCATTCATTCTCTGCTTTAGTATGTACCAACAGCTCTTTTGGATAAAAAATATAAGCACCAGTTGGGGCCAGTCCATATTGGGGTATATGGACATTGATCCCAGTTCACGTTCTGCTGGCACATTTCTCTCTCCACATCTCACATGAGGCAGGGCTCACACTTTCTGAGATGAGGAAAAACTGTGGTACTCCTTAGCACATGCAGTGGTACCTGTGAGCAAGGGGAGGAAGAGGTGGCATTTTTAGCACAGTGTGCATCATTGATGTACAGCAAGGATAAGACCTATCCTTCCAAATGGCGGAGACTTAAGCAGTGCAGAAACAGGCCAATCGGTCTCATTTGGTCAAGAGTCACTCTTTGGTGTGAATACCACTGGCAATATTACTGTAGCTTATAAATAAAAAGAAAAATGTAGCAGCGCAGTTCTAGCATCTCAGAGTTCAAAGCCCAACATCTATACAAGGTTGTATATGGATGTTTCAGGTGTTCTAGACTCTTGGGTGATGTGTTGCTGTCACTGGACAATACTGCCCCCCCAGACAGCCTGGAGAACCACCCAATGGGCAACCATGGCACCAGCTTCACAGTTCCCATGGAGAGACAGCCATTCTGAGAGACTGGCCCCAGGTGATCTTGAGACCCAACAGGTCAGCCTTGGCTTTCCACCTGGTTTGCCCAGAGAGGCTGCTTGTGAGCCTCCTGGGAGTCAGCTGTGTCAGGGAGCATGCCATGAGAATGGTTTCATGTCAAAGGTTGTGTAGACATAGGCAAAGTGATTTACAAAGCCAAGTGAAGAGAGAGCTAGGTCTGTTCAAATATCAGATACCATAATTCATCCTGATTAGCCTGGGATGATTCAACAGCTGTAACCATTTAGGCTACAATTCAGAAAGGCAAATACTTTAATCTAGTGCTAGCAGGGGATTGCCAAGGAAAGGGAGGAACTGAAAAGAAAATACATCAATATTTCAAACTTCATCCTAGAAACATAATTCCAAAACTTCATTAAAATTCTTATACTGAATGTATAAAAATATAACTCAGCTATACAAAAAAATTTGCTCCAATTTGTTGAGAAGGATTGAGAGCACCCAGGTTGAATGCAATGTAGACAAACCTTAGGTCCAAGAAAAGTGATGAAGAATGCTATTATCCGGCCGTACGTTATCATGAAGGCATCTAAAATTTAGTCGGCACCTCTATTATGCCTTTTCAGTGTCTTAAAGCTCCCTAAGTGTCTGCACAGCCACAGCAGGACTTCAGATGTGACGCACGTTCTCGCTTATGCTGTACCATGATCCAGAAATAAGGTTGTCTCTCTACAGCTGCAGTCCATTACAGCCCGCTTCCGACTCATGTAAGAGCAGTAAGGTCAGCATGTAGCACAGCATGGCCAGCTCCTCACAAAAACATGGCCAGTGCTGCAGCAGCCTTTCCTCTAGATGCCCTGACAAAGGACATAAAAGAGCACAAGATTAATGTACCCTGTAGGAGTCTGACCCTACAGGTGAGGTAGAAGACATGGGCATAATTTTTACCAGAAAGGGGCAAAATGGGTCAGTTTCCCTCTCCCGTGTGAGCTTTCTGTTAAAAGGACTAGAAAAAGTTACATCTCCTCCAACAAGTCACATTGTTGGTAGAACACGGAGCCTCATCTCTGTTGGTTGACCAGTTTCCAGAGACTCATTTCTGCAGATGCAATTCCTCACACCCCATGATAGTTCTGCATTATGCAGAACTTCCCCTCCAGTGATAAGAAGGGAAGGAGACCCAGAGTCTATGAGGACTGAACCTGTGGATGTAGCAGGCTGTGACTGTAATATTACATTCCTCCAGTGTTACAGGCTTTGAAATAACCATTTTTCACCATCTAACTATCAGTGTAATGCAGCCGAGTCACTGAAATTATATTAGGGTTGACTTAACCCTTCAATATGTAGTGCCTTTTTGAGCTACTTAGTAATCACTATAAAAAAAAAAAAAAAAAAGTGGTCAGGTAGTGTATTTCCTGTCTTTCCTTTCCTTTAATTCACAACTTAGTTACTTGTCTTCAATAAAGACCAAAAGGAGAGGCTTATGTAGCTCTGAGTTCCAACTAGGGTGGAGATTTCCCAGAGCAGCAAAGACAATCAGTAACTGCAGCACCACTAAGTGAGGATGCACTGATATAATCAGTGTATGAAAAGAAGCAGTCAGGTCCTCTTTCACCCAATTTGTTCTTATAAATTGTTTACTCTTGTTAAAGTAAACAGGCTTTCAGATAAGCTTTCTGTCAAAGGTGAAGTGAGTAGTGGTATGAGGCAACTGGGTTTTTTTTAAAGTAAACTGATATAAGGTACTTTTCCTGAAAGATACTGGTTTTAGTGGCAGAGGGAAAGTTGGCCACGTGCTTGCACACAGTCAAAAAGAGTGGTAGAGCTCAGCCTCCTAGGTGTTCATAACTGACATTAATTGTTCTGTGCAAATGCAGTGGCCATCCACACACTACTTCCTAGCTACTCTGCACAATCATTTCAAATTTTACTTTTTTTAATAAGGGACATTCCAATAAGTAGTGAAATATCAATGTATTGACATCAGTGTATATGCTATAGATTTGTGGTTTGTATTAGACAAGCAGTATAGCTATATAGCTTCAGACTCAGAAAGTCTTCCCACCAGAAACAATTTCTCAAGTCTGCAGCTTCAGAAATTCAACAGATGCATACTGAGATGTTAAAGTAGTACATTTTAAAGGGAACTGGGCACCTTAAAATTGAAATAAACTACCAAAAAATGAATTACTGAAGACTAGTTTAAGAAACTACAGGAAAATTCAGCAGAAGCAACTTGTGGTACACCTGTGATGGTACTGGTACCCCTGGGAGAAAAATTGGGTAAGAGTACCAGAATGATGACACATGTAGATTACATTTTATATTCTCATATGAGAAGTTACTTCCTTCATTAATTGTATTCTTAAAACCTGAGCATAATCTGATATATATAGGGAGAGAAAATCAGGTGTGACACCAAGAGAACCTCATTTTTAAGCAAACTCCAAACTTGCACTGTTTCAGTATCAGTAGGGAGATTTAAACAAAGGTGTATTTTAATCTCTTGAGGTTATTACAGATTTAATACTAGCCAGATAGTGTCAAAATAAAGCTGATCCAAAATGTACTTTGAGAGTATATTCAAGAAAAGTCAAGAAAAGTTAGTGATGTATGGCACCATACAAACTGAGAGAGACTGTTCTGACTCAAACTGAGCTAGCTTTAATGTCTCTGCACAAGTTTCATAGTTAATGCAGAACCTGAAAATTTGTTTTGGATGATCAAAAACTGACTGTATCTGTGGTATACCGAGGGGAAAAAAAAAAACAAGGTTTCAAATTCTGACCAATCTAGCAACAACAAATGAATCTGAGGGGTTCAGAGGATAGCTGAAGTTTGAAGTAACTTCTTGCAATCATCTGGTCTACTCTCCCAGCTCAAAGAAGAGGTGTCCAGAACCTTCCCTAGTCTGATTTTGAAATATCCATGGATGGATACTTCCACAGCCTCTCTGGGCAACCTGTTCAGATGTTTGATCATCTTTACCATAAAAAGTTTTTTTCTATGTTTAAATGGAATTTCCTGAACTTCAGTTTTCACCCATTGTCTCTTGCCCTTTCTTTGGGCACTAACAGGAAGCATCTGGCTCTTACAACACACTACCTTGTTCCCCTACCCTTCTAGTCAAAAGGTGTTTTCCTAATGTCCTCCCAAGCCACACTGTATGCCCACTGACCCTTCTTATATACTTTGCCACAAAAGATAGAAGTTTGACTCTGTCATCGCTGTAACTGTTTCTACTGGTAGTAATCACCCTTTAGGCTTTTCTTTGCCAGGAAGAAACAAGCCCAGTTCCTTCAGCCTCTCCTCGGAAGTGATATGTTCTTGGGGGTCCCAACCAGTTTGTAGCCTCTCTAGTCTCTCTCCTCCTTGAACTGGGGCCAAGACTAGATGCTGTATCCCAGACAGGGCTTCCTAAGCACCAAGTAAAGGGTAATTATAACTTTCTTTGATTAACTATCCATGTTTCTCTTAATGCAGTCAATATGCGGTCTGCCTTATTCACTCATTTGTCCTCATTCACTCATCCTGTCCTTGCTCTAAAACATAAATATCTAAGCATTATTTGAAATTAATCAGTAAGTGTAATGACATAGTTAACCTAGGCTGCTCTTCAAAGATAGACCCGAGAGTCCACTGTTTCATGTTCCAGTGGCAAATCTGTTCACCTCAATGAATTAACATCACAGAAAATAATAAAATAGTTCCATCCAACTGAGCATTTCTGAGCCAGTCTGATACTTGGCACACTGACTTATGCTGCTGGTCTATGTGATGAGTCAGAGCAGACTTCTGCTGTAAGAATAGAGTCCATCTGAAAATCAAAGATAAATCTTCCTTAGTCAAGGAGGTCAGGCAGTAGCACAAATTCCAGAGTCAGTGTGTGGTACATGCAGGATCTGTTTATCTCCAGAAAAGTACTTCAAAGCCAGAGCATGACTTTTAGAAGTATTGACATGCATCTCCACCCATCCCTTCAAAAACTCTCACTCAAAACCTAAACCTTCCACCCTGGCCTAGACAAGAGACCTTGGCTGAAGGCCCAGCAGTTCTTGCAGTCTGCCTAAACCAGGCTTGGGTGGACCCTGAAATGGGATACACTCTCTCTCCTTTCATTATAAAGGCAATGGTTTAAAGATAAGCAGTGAAAGAAAAGGGAAATGAAGAGAATTGTATTCAAACTGTTAGAAACTTCAAGAAAGGGTAAGGGTTGGGGAATTAAAAAATGAACATTATCTTTTTAGAATAAAGAAGTAGTAAATTGAGAAAATTACTTGTGTCCTCTGCAAGGAGTTTAGCAGCTTCCACTCTCAGTAGCTTCAGTGGGAGAGGCTGTATTTTGTCAGCTTCTCCCTATGTTTAGCAAAACTCTGTGCCATCTGAAACACTTATCTCATGCTAAATGGTCATATGCCAACTATTGTGATGATGTCTGATCTTGCTGCCCAAGTGGAATTACACAATGACCAAGAATGGAAATAAGTAGGTGTTTAAAAGTAGTTGTGCTCTTAATGACATGCTTTTGGAAGTCCCTGACTCCTTGAGCTATGGCACTGTTTTAGAAAACATTGGTACCCAATGACACCCCTCCCCTTGACTGCAACCACAGCCATCAAACCAGCAGCTTCAGAAGCATCTGCAGTACTAGAGGGTGACCCAAGGGACACTTGTCCCATGCCTCGCAAGGAAGACAGTGTGCTCCCAATGAAGCAGCACACACAAGGCCCTGGAGCTTGTGCCTATCATGGGGTTACAGTCAGAGAGCAGCAAGAACAGGATTGTCCCATAGAGGAGAAGAAGTCAACAGCCAACGGTGACCCCAGCACAGACCATACCCTCAACCAACAAGGCATGATCCCATAGGGTCTGTAACAGGGGCCACAGAGCAGCATAAGGGAGGAACCAGGGTCAGTGTTCACCCACGGGCTCCAGTCAGGAGCAAAAGGAGATGGAGCTGAAGACAGATGTGGAGATAAGCTGCAACATATGACTGAGGGATCTGTTCAGGACTCAAGGTAGATACAGAGTAGGTCCAAGGTCCATGGTGGAGACAGGGCTGGAGATAGTCACACCTACAACATAGCTCAGGACAGGACTGAGTGCCCATTTGTGACTTTACAGAGAGCCCCTGGGCAGAGGAAATGCCAGTGAGCACCCCAAGTGAGGCCAGCTGAGGCCAGTAAGGCCTATCAGCGCCCTCGAGGCACTAAGTTACCTCATATGGCCCTGATTCCAGGAGGACACATTTCACTGTGTTATGGAAAGATACCATCTCAGCAGGAGAAAGCCAGAAACAGAGCAGCCCAAGCAGGAAGCACAAGCCATCAACCCAGCTCTCATTGATGGAGACTAAGCACAGAGAGGCCAGATCTTGTTTGCAAGGAATCACTAAACCTTGTCCTGAGACCAGCTGATACCAGTAAGGCCTCACAATCCCTGTTGTCGACAGCTCATTCGCATAATTCATGGCTGCCTCCAATTATCTGTGGGAGCTTTGCAGGCTGGACTCTCCGCTTGTGAAGGAGGTTCCACATGGGCAGGCACTTAATGAACAGATTGGATTATAAACACTAGCTAATCTTTCCCACATGTACACCTGAAGAATATCACAAGTGACAGCTGTTTAAATTTCCAAGGAAATTAATGATTCCTAAAGAGGCAAAACTTATCAAGGCTTTGACTGGGCCTGATAACAGACAACCTCCAAAGGGCAAATTGTTTATAATAGTCTATAAGTGCCTCATTCTATGGGTTCATTTTGGAAACTTTTATTGGCATGGTCCCTTTTATTAATGGTTGTGCTGGCAAAGACTAGAGCAGCTTGGTTCAATCTGCTGATGATATTAGGCTACTAAGGCCTCTAATGAGCACCTCGTATCTTCAGGTCACAGTCAGTTTAAAGTGATTGGTACTGGGACCAGGATACCATGGGCTCTGCTGAACCCTAAGAGATGGCTGCCTTGTGCCTGCCCCATGCAGTGCTCGTGTCCTTGCGGGACTCATTTGTGAGGCTGCTGAAACATTAACTCATGTGTAGTGAGTCATTTGCTGCATTCACTGCGTTGAGATTTGGGGATTAGAGGAGGGTAGTGGGAAGAGGGCGATACCGATTTACTGTGAGACTATAACATTTCCTGACAGAATACATACGGAAGAAGAAAACTCTTTCCTCTATCCCCTTTTGCAGAAAGCCTGTACCGTTACATTAGCATACAAAACCTCCATCAGTCACCCTGGCATTCCTCCTTCCCCATGAAACATGTCACAGGACATGTTCTCATTTCTAAGGGGACTTTTCAGAGCCTGATTCTATTCCGAGGAAGGCATCATGAAAAAAGAGCATCCATCTTGGCCTGTGAAAGTTGCAACATGGAAAGATCTTTATTAAGCTCAGGGGTGAAGAAAAGAGAATTAGCTACAGCAAGTAATTTTCCTGAAGCTACAAATAATGCAATTCCCATGCAGAACTTGGTTGCTATGGGATTATTTTAAAGTTCAAACTTCTCTTCCTGGTTAGTGAGTGTTTCACAAATAAGCATGGAATTAATTTAAATTCAAGACTACAGACAAAACAAATGGGCCACAAATGGTTTATAAATGTTTTCTTGCTTAAGAATAGCTCTGTGATCCATCACTGAGTTCACTGCTGAAGTGTCTGGCCACAGCAAGAGACCTGTTCCTTCTGCCACACTGGTGTAAACCAGAATTGATTCATTTGAAACAAATGGGTGAAGGTGATGGTTAAAGTCAGACTAAAGCAAATCAAACTAGGAGGAGTCTGACTTGTGTTTTATCTAAACCCACGGTAATATTACCATCTGACCCACTGCACTCAATTAAGCCGCTTTTGTATGTATGTCATATATTCTGCAAAGCAGTTCTTTCCCCGTTTATATTCATATAATTACACCAACTCTGCTTGGTGAAGATCTAACTCAGTATTTGCAAATTTTAATTCCTCTGTCATTCAGTGTCAAAACTAGTTGAGAACTTCACTTAAAGAATGTTGGAGCCTCTCATGACTGGGTAAATAATTTCTGTATAGGTTATTTCTTTCTCTGACTAGCACAACATTTCTTCTGGTAATAAATAAGAAAGACAAGTAAACCACTGATCTTAATATTGGATTAATAAATAATGGATATTTTAAAACACAACATTCAGGCAGAAGATGATCTATATACTCACAGTGCACATGCATACACGCACAGATACATCATTTCCTCAGTTTTATTTTAGGACCTAGCATGATTGGGATACTTCTTCAGATGCTGAATATCTGCCACAGAGAATGTCCTGTTATAACCATAACAATGTGGTACTATACTAGGAAAATAACTCAATTTGCAGGACATTTGGAATCTTTGTTAGTTACGATTTTGGCCTGAGGTGAAGAAACCAAAACAGCCAGCTTAAGTAGGAGATGTTGCTAACAGGTAGTAGGACTGCTTTGGTCAAATTGACTGTTTACTAACTTGCTGCTAGATTTCTAACAAAATAAAATTCCTGAACATCATAGGCAAAGATACAGCTGTACATGGGCCCCTCAGTGGCTAATACAGCACTTTTTAATCAACTTCTAAAACCTCTGTCCTTAAGTGACAAATGTGAAGAACACATACAAAATGAAGGTATGTGTGATGCCAGTTGGTTTATGGCAGACAAGGGAAATGCTGAAGCTATGTAGAACGAATAAGACTTTCCTGAGCTCACCTTGGTTTTTCTTCCCATGATTCTCACATCTAATATTCCATGTTTGTCTTGATATGAAGACTCTACTCCCCTGCCTGGCCCAGGGAAGCTGCATCCCCAGAAGCTGGAGAGAACAGATGGACCCACCTGTATGACAGTTACACTTTCATGACAGGCAAGAGAGGAAGAATTGAGGAAAGGGAGAATGACTTCTTTTCCACAATGGCTTTTCAGCTTTGCCGTTGTTATCAGTGTTATACTAGTCCTGTCTTAATGCAACTAGTTTTATAATACACTTGCACACTACTCGAGGAATTTCTTTCCTTTTGAGGACCACTGTTCAGATGCCTATGCCTGATTCTCAAGGTCAGAAATCTCTATCTGGTGAAAAAGCTTCTGTGGCAGGCAGTCCAACAAAAAAAGCAGTGACTGCCTCTCGTGGATCCTAATGAGGGCATATGCAATAGGATCTGGGGGGAAAAAAAGACTCAACAAAACCCTTTTCTTACAGGACTAAAATTTTGCTCAAATGGGCTGAGAGAATTTACAAGATTATGTGCAACAGTGCCATCTGATGGGCTTACTCAAAAGGGTAAACAAGATGATGAAGTAATCCTCAGGCCTGGCAAACTACCCTCAGTCCTAAGCAAAATGAAGTAACCAGCACTGGATTTGATAAGAAGGTACTCTCCAGGGAACTCGTATTTGCATAGCCTTTTCCCATGAACCTATCTCAAACTACTTTTTAAAATAACGTTATGAGGCTTTGGGGCTTTTTGATAACAGCAATAGGGTTAAAATAATTTCCATGATGGGATATTTGATTCAGTACTGTGGAACATTTTGATTGAGGCACTACAGCTATGAAACATACAGGTCTAATTCAATACACTAATTACTGGGTAATAGACTTCAAGTGAAATTTCAGAGCTGTAAGCAATGCTGGGGAGATGAAGGTTTAGATGTCTCAGAAAAAGATGATGTTTCACAGGGACAGACTGCACAGCTGCCTAGAATAACAGAAAAGAAAAGGAAATATTATATAATTATATAATTCATCAGCATTTATATGTTCATATCTCTTTGACAATATAAACAGCTGTGGGCTTCATCTTTGCAGAGTATATTGCCCTGAAATAGTTCCTAGAAATTTTAGGACAAAGTTAACATAGGGTTGCTTTTTTTTTAATCAAATTCATTCTTCTCCAAGACCCCAGTCAAGTGGCTTTGTTTTGGAGAATAAGGCACGTTTATTACCCATTAAAATAAATGCAGAAATGAGGCTTCTGAGTTTCAGACATGAGTTCTAAGTGCTTGGTGTGACTACTAGACCACCTTCCCTCAAGAATCTTCTTCCTAGAATTCATGAAGTTGTTATTATGTTATTAATTTTGAAAAGATTGCTCTTCTTAGATCAATTTAAATGTAAAAGCGAGTTTTTTAATTGAGTTGCATCTTCATTACTCTATTACGGTATAGGTAAAACAAACTAATTTCCCCAGATCTGAATTTCTATGAACATGCAGAAGTGCACAGCAAAATTTATTTCATTTGCATCAGTGAAATAGCAAGAGCCGTCCTTGGCCACTGAAATCAGTTTGTGGCTCTGTAATATAAACAGTTTTTATCAATGAGCCCAGAGCAAACCTTAAATCATTATTTATACAATCTCTAAATAATACAAATAGTGGTAATATACATAAGTACTGAATATATATATATATATAAAAATATTGGAAAGAAAGAAAGAAAGGACTTTTGAAACAGACCTGGACCATTTTGGTAAGTAGGGTTCGAATTGGCATTGTATTGTTCAGCACGGGTAAATGAAAAACTTGGGGAAAACATACTACATCTTTTTAGAACTCACTTTACCTTCAACGAGAACACTACTAAGAATGTTTGGAGATTATGATAGAAAGCTGGTTAGCTGGCTTCTTTTGTGTTTGTTTTCAACTTCCTTCCTAACACTTGCACTTCTACAGACAGAAATGATGATCTTTTAACTCCACAAATTGATTAGTCTCGAAAAGCAAAAGCAATGCTGGACTATTGTCAAGCAAAAATAATTTTTTTTCAGAAATGAAATATAAAAAATTTTGCTTTAGCTCTTGATTTTCTTTGCAGTTCTAACTCCTGTCTAGGGAATGCTCATGGAGGAAAGCCCTGTTTCAACATCTGTCTCAGAGAGGGATTAGATGGATAAGATATGAAAGGCCAGGGTAGAAAAAAGGTCTGTGTTGAACCAGGAAGAGATTTTTTCACTTACGGCCATTTGAAGTGAGAGGAGGAAATGGAGAATGATGGCAGGGGCAGGGGGAGTGGGATTGGTGAGATGTAGGCATCTCACACGTATCATTGCTGCTTTTGGAAAGCTGAAATTAAATATGCTAACACTACGGCTGAGACATCTTTGTGGATCTACCCATATCAGTCCTTGATATTATCAGAAGAACAGTTAGTTCTATGCCAAAAGCTGTTAATAACCTATATCATAGGAAAGCTCACTTCATACTGGTACCTGGAGTTAGTACTGATAGAATATTTAGATTCTGTAATTTACACATTGGCCCTTACTAAATCCAGGAGCTATTTTTCAGTAAAGGCATAATTGAAAACCTCAGGTAACCAGGGGGGGGGTTTGTATGCTGTATTATATGTGCAATGTAGTTGTGCAACTGAGAAGGACCAAATCCAAATATCCTGAGCTGACATAGAGACCGTGTTTAAGAAACATCAAGACTTGCTGTGAGCAGAACCACATTGCTGTAGCAGGACACAGAGGTATAACACATGGTGCTATGCTTTTAGCTTCACGATCTGAGGAAAGGTAGGAAGCATATATGCAGCCTCATATCTGTGCTTTTATCTGCTTTTGTTATTGATCCCTAGGTCCTATGGGAGCCACTTATTCTACAATGAGTGATTGATATTTAAATTTATGTTTACCATTTAATCTTCTGGCTGCTATCTCCTTTGTCAGTAAGTCTAGACCTGTTTATAGGCTACAAGGCAAGATGGAAATGTGAACTCCAGCCAGTAACATTATCAGAGTTGCTCTAAACCTGCTAAATCAATAAAACCAGAGGCAAGGGTTCATAAATCTCTCTGTGTGTATATAGCTGCCACGAACCAGCTCCTTCTGTGAGCCTGCATGTGGGCTCCAAATAGAGTTCCTGGCAGTTCATCTTTCTGGTCTAGAGGTACATCCGTGATAAAGCAGATTTAATGGGGAAGACCTCGCAGTGGAATAACATAAGCTGCATGTTTTCTTTCTTCCCTCTCACCAAAAAGTTAATATTCAATTTCTCTCCTGTCCAAGTCAGATTAGCTTCCCATAACAGCACTCACCCATGACAGTCTCCAGTATTTTTGTTCATGACAAATTGAGCTCCATGAACTAGAACACTTAGTTTTGGAGCTGGCTGCAATGGATGCTGGAAGAGCCTTGAGCATTTCCATTTGGAAAGGGGCAAAGCTATGTATTTATATTCTAGCTTTCTGCCTGCGTGTCTGAGTGTATATGTAATTTAATGCCAAGCTAGAAAGTTCATATATGAATTGCAAAACTAGTGTAATCTGCAGTGCATGTAGAAAGGAATAGTTTCATTTATGGAGCACAACACACAGTGATATCTGTAATCCTTTGGTTTTGTTAGCCAAAAGAAAGTCTTGTTATTTTTTATTTGTGAAGAATCAATATTTTAGCAGTTTCTCAGTATAAATATTATATTGTGTACTTTATTAATACTGGAGTGGATTGAATCTGTTGAGTTAGATTTAAAGAGAAGGCATTAGCTTATTCCTTTTTTTATGTTTTGTCCTTTATTTTTTAGCTGTTCCAGTCATAAATGCAATGTTTCACTCCCTACGTAGCATAAATTCTAAAGTTTCATGGGAGTTTTCAAAACTTATGAAATAGAGGAAGAAGTGAAATAAAAAACTTAACAAGGTTTCAAGTGCATCAGAAGCAAGAAGCGTAACAAAGAGTCTGCAGAGTCAACAGATTTAGCTGTAAAAGAAGCTTTCCGGAAAGATAAGGTCATTAAAGAAAAACTAAATGAAATCTTTACTTAGTAAGGGAGGTTTCCACCACAGCTTTTCTTTATAGAGATCTGAGTCTGATGGGCTGTTTCAAATTGCAGTGTCAGAAGAGATTTTTGAATAAAATTTATCAAATGAGAAGTAGGAAATCAGAAGGACCAGATGGTGTTCACACAGGTTTTCTGAAGTATCACACGTGCCAATGTGAAAATGTTATGTGTAATCTGTCACTTAAAATCAGTCTCATTCCTAGAGAAACAGAAAACAACAAATGTGATACCATCTTTAAGCCATCCGGAAAGATTTGCAGAAGTATAGATCAGTAAGTCTCACTTCCACAGAGGAAACTATAGAAACTATAATAAAATTTATACTTAGTAGCCTCAAGGAAAGACTTGATCTAGTAAGGAAGACTCAAAACTGCTTTTCTTGGTGAAAGTCAAGTTCAAATATTAAATGTTTCTTTAAAATAGTGAGCACGCAAAGAGCTTTCCAGCAGGCACAGAGGATAGAGGGGAAAATGAAAACTTCATTAAGCCACTGTATGAATCCATGCTGAGTGCTGCATGCAGGTCTAACTCTTGAATATCAAAGTGTATAATAGTCTTAAAAAACATACAGAGAGAGAAACCATGTTAGCACAGGAAAGCTATGAAGAAAGGACAGCTATCTTCTGAGACTGCAGCATCACTGAGAGTCAAGCAAATTCATTTTATTGGAAAAAGCAATTTCAGATTACTGATGACAGGAAAGGAGAAATCTTTAAAGTCTTATAAAAATGTCATGGAACACACATGCAAAGTTTAGAGACAAATAAATTGCCATCTGTTTCAGTCTTTTGTTGTGTTTGCACTTAGAGTCATCAGAATAAAAAGATGTCTCCTGGTTCTCTTGAGCTGTGAACAGGGGATGATTTTCCCTAGTGTAGCAAAAGGGCTACTGTTAAGTGGAGCTTAAAGGTAGTTACTGAATACCTTTTGTGGAAAGAAAGGGTGACAATACTTCTCCAAATGGAGAGGAAACAAAAGTCTGAAATTTGGAAGAGTTAAAACTCCAGTGAGAATGGCTGGTTTAACCAGGACTTTATTTCCGCACCACTTTTAGTGCTTGTTTCTCATATTTCCCTTGCCATCCTTCAGGATTATCTTCTGCAAAATCTGGTTCTTGCAGGCACAAGGAACCGCATGTGAGGGTTCAGCACATTTGAGGTAGATATTAAGTCAGGGAACAAGGAATGGGAGTGGGTGGATCCTTGTTAGCACAAAGGAATTGATCCCATGTGTGAAAGAAAAATACTCATCTGCACTGTAGGCAATATCTGGGCAAGCCCAAAATTCCTAGGCCTGTTTCCCCAGTATTGAAAGATCATGACACTCACAGACATTTTCTAAAATGCTAAAATCCTGTGATCAATTTTCGTGGAGTTTAAAAGCATCCATAGCTGGCAGGGGAATGGAATAATAGCACTCACATTACTAAAAGGAATTAGATTTGCAGCAATACCAGGTATAATTGCTCTTTCTTCTCTTTTATCTTTATTTAGATTTATGTACATGGGTAAGGATCTCTCTGTCTTGCCTAGGGGATTTGGGTTTTTTAATGGTATTATAACAAATAATTACAAGTAATATTGCAATGAGCAATTTTAGAACCGTAGCCTGTCCTCCTCTTCCAGTGTTTTATGTGACTTCTTTTGGAAATGGATCTTTTAATCTATCACAAGGGTTGTGACCATAACGTCTGTGTCTAAGAAGAACATCATACATGTGTAAGCACACAAGCACTCATAATACTACAGGCCACATTACAACAAGAAATTATTTCTCCTTTCACCATTCTTATGCACAGAAAACACCTCTTTTTATATGCCTGATATTCCCCCTGACATCTACAGCAATTATGTGCACAATAAGGGGGTGTCCCAGTAATATTTCTAAACCTTTCACTTCACAGAAGGAGTCATTGCTGAGTGTTTTCTTAGCAAAAGGCAAAGCAAGTAGACTCTCATCTTGATTAAAACCCTCTGACTCTCGGAATCTTCTGCTAAATTATATTTGTCATACAGGAAGGGTGTAGGAGGGAGGAAAAGAATTGAAAAACTCCATTCTTGTGTCAATTATCAAGTGTTTTAAATTTAGAGATTTTCCCATCAACTAGAAACTAAATCCATTTGTTTTTTGCCAGATAAAATGGGTGAAGATGCCATTTCTAAAGTGTGTAAAGACTTTGTGGTTCATTTCACAATAATATTTGTTGAACTTTTGTGGCACGCTTTCAGAGGAAGCAAGACGGGGCTGTGTTAGTCATGATTCGCTAAATAGTACGTACTAATCCTTCCTAGTTTTTGTTTATTCATGCCTTGCTGTGGGATTTACAGCCTTAGCTCATGGAAAGAAAAAGAAAATCCCAGCAGATAGTGGAATGCAGCCTTCCAGTCTGCTGCTTGGAGGCAGGTTTGGATATTTCTGTCAGGAGGACTTGCTTCGATTCTGACAGAAACCCAGATGCACAGGGAATGAGGAAAAGGAGCAGAAAGAGTTGATCTGCTTCTCTGGTGACAGCATGTGAGACTGGGAAGACCAAGTTCCACATGCAAGATGACCTGGAAATCAGAAGTACAGCAGGCCAAGCTGCACCTTTCTCCTTAGAGGCGTTCAGATCCCTGCCATGGCTGCTTACAAATAAAACTGCCATCAGTTACTGATCATCTTGCTTTGGGTGCCTCAGGACATCTCCAAGCAATGTCACAGTAAGGAGGGGAGTGCAAGCTGTGCTAGAAGTGTCCCCATGAGCTTTACCTCCAGCCTCATGAGGTTGTTTCAAAGGTTGCTTTCATTCTCATCTCTCCAGGCTGAGCTGACTGATAAGGGATCTCCTCTTATTTTTTTCTCACCTGCTCTGAAAGAGAATCTGTTCGTTGTGAGAAGCCCTTTTGTCAGAGGAGGGTGTCTCCTCTTTGTTCTGTCTTCTCTTGACTCTCACTGGCCATAACCTTGGTGGAGCTGGAGGAAGGAGTGAGTCACTGCCATGGGTGGTGAAGCCCTGTCCCACTGGTGGAGAGCAGGTGTGGAGGGGTGGCGAACAAGGGAGCAAGTGTGTTGAAATCCTGCATGTGCTTTTCCGGTTCAGGTGATCCTGCCAGTGACAGATCTAGTCTGAACTTCAGCTACCACTGAGGAGGGCTCAGGCAATGGGAGTGGAAAACCAAAGCCTGTGGTACATAATGAAGTCCTTATGTGCTGAAAACTCATATTTGATATGCCATAGATGGAGATGTTGACAGCCGCAATCTGTGCTTTGCAGGAAAAGGTTTCGAAGAGAAAATACGCTGCCTTTGCAAATGCTGGCATAGAGCCAGCATGGGCCTGCAGAGCATTAGGTCTGTTCAGTGATGGCTCCCATCAGAGAATGACAGAAGAAATAATTTCTTTTTTCTTTTTTTTTTTTTTTACTTTGGTGCTCAGTTTCTGAGTACGTGGAACAAGAATCACAGCATCCAAGAGGGTTATATTTCTGTTCCTCACCTGTCATGGACTTGGTGTGTGAAGTTATGCAAGTCTGCTCTGTTCTGGGCACCTTGATTTCTTCATCTCAAGTCTTTGCAATTTTGGGAAACCAAATATCAAATATTAACTAAAGTCACTTGATGCCATTGGTCAGTTAATCCTCAAAAAAGTCACATGTTTAGCAAATCTCTCCTTTCCAGTGAAAATGCTTTTTCCTACACAAAGTACTGTGAAAATTATGTGGTAAGACTCCATAAACAGGATGAATGTATATTCTGTGGCTGATACATGAGAGAGAAAAGACCCCAGCTGCTTCTTCCTGAGCTACTTGGAAATGACTGGGATGACAGGACTCAAAAGCGTGTATACTTCATTAGTTTAGAGCTGACCGTACCTTGTTTTTCTGATCCACCAATTTGGAAGCAAGTATTCTTAATCGTAACACAGCATTTTAACATCCCTTTTGAACTGTAGTAAGAACTTCTGGCTTGACTGCTCTAGCACATTATCTATCCAGTTCACACATCTTTTATCAGTAGTCAGTGCTAAGGTTATCTCTCTTCGTTATTTCTCTTCACTTATTCTTGTAATATTGGACTCAGATTTGCAAGACCCAACTTGTGATCACAGGTTAGACAATCTCACTCTAGTTGGCATGATGTTAAGTAGCTATTCTGCCATCCCAAACTGTAATACAAGAATTTTTACCCAGAATTAGACTGAGACCCCAAACCCAAATCCCTCAGACCCCAAAACCACGTTGAGCATTCATACTGTATACAGTGGTCCATCATATCCATATGATTTTATCCCTCTTGTTCACCATATTACCAGAGGTTGACAATCACCCACACTTGCCACACTGTGCTTAGTGGTAGAGGAGATGCTTGCATCAAGCTACTGTAGATTTTACTGATACAGGAATTCTCCTCAGTATTTCTATGGTAGGGTGGCCATGACCCACACGTCCAGCTAACACATCCACAGGTAGCTTGGCTGTATCAGCATGGAGATATATTTATAGCTACTGCTGTGTCTCTTGGGAGAGCAGCTGTACCAGTTTGCACCTGCAGGGCTGCACCCCTGGCTATAGTTAGGTATATATACCAAATGTAGTTCTTTTCTTTTGCCTTTTCAAATTTCTCAAAATGAGGTACTTAAATAATATTTAAAAATGAAGACTTCCCATCTGTGGTGGCACTTTCATTGTGCATGCTCTGTCAGTGATTCCTCAGATCTCCCCCTTTTGTCTAGCCAATAAGTCACAAGCTGTTTTCAAATTAAATGAGATCCAGTGTGAAACACCTAATTTCATACATAGGAATGAGGGCAGGATAGAATGGTACATTTACTAGATCTCATTTTAGGTTTTTTGAACAACTGTGATAGTTTTTGCAATAAATTGAAATTTGTATTTGACACTACTTTGATTTAATGTAGTTTTTTTTATTCTATATAGTAATCAGAGCACCAGTTTTAATTCAGGAGATCAGGAAAAACAATGGAAAACATTTATTTTCAGCTCATTTTTCAGTGCTGTTGCAAGATAAATGCCTGTCCCAAGAACAGATTTTTCTGTTACTCATATTATATTCTCAGAATATAAGGGATTAAAGGCAGAGTAAGAACTAGGTACAGAAGTCTCTAAATTATATAATAAAGTGTATGTAATAAAAAACACCCTCTCCTCTCAGCACTGCCACTTCATATTTTATTCTTCAAAACATTGTCTTCCAAAATTGTGATCCTGTCTATTAAGACCACGATGCTGAAGTCTGCTGTTATGTCTACTGTGAGGCTACTGATGGCCTGACAGGCAAAGCATACAACTCAGTTCTAGCTCAGTGCCATTTATTTCAACAGTTTTCCTCCCAGTTTTCTGCTGTGTACAAAGCAAATTATAGGCACTTATATAATAATATTGTATTTCAGGATGCAAGCAGCAGTTCTGGGGAATTCAGCATTAACATTGTCATGCTTCATTCAAGGTGGCAGAAAAATGGGCATTAAAACATTTGGGTAAGTGTTCCCCCTGTTTTGAGTAATTTCTTACAACAAAACAAAACCTGGAATGTTTTTGGGTAGCTGAAACTTACACAGACCCACATGCAGTTTTGGAAATGTCTGGTTCAGATGATAGCATGGCCTGCAGAGCCTATAAAACTGCATTCATTTCTACTCCTCTCTATTCAAAATTGAGTTGCTTTTAGCCATGTCTTTCCAAAATTATCTCACATTAATACCTTGCACTGTTGCTGCCAATTTATGTTCTTATGAGGAGTAAACAGTGGATTTAGTTATATAAGGACTATCTTATACTCCTGCAGATACCATGGAAATTTTCACAGAATTACAGAATGAGTCAGGTTGGGAGGGACCACAGTGGGTCATCTGGTCCAACCTCCCTGCTCAAGCAGCGTCATCCTAGAGCACATGGCATAGGATTGCATCCAGACAGTTCTTGAATATCTCCAGTGAGGGAGACACCACAGCCTCTCTGTTCCAGTGCTGTCACTGCACAGTAAAGAAGTTCTTCCTCATATTCGAGTGAAACTTTCTGTGCATCAGTTTCTGTCCATTGCTTCTTTATTGCTTGGCACCACCGAGAAGAGCCTGGCTCTATCCTCTTGACATGCTCTCTTCAGATACTTGTAGACATTGATGAGGTCCCCTGTCGGTCATCTCTTCTTGAGACTGAACAGGTCCAGATCCCTCAGCCTTTCTTCATGAGAGATGCTCCAGTCCCCTGATCAACTTTGTTGCCCTCTGCTGGACCCACTCCAAGAGTTCCATGTCTCTCTTGTACTGAGGAGCTCAGAACTGGACACAACGCTCCAGATGTGACCTCACAAGGGCTGAGTAGAGGAGCAGGATCACCTCCCTCAACCTGTTGGCCATGTTCTTCCTAATGCACCCCAGGACATCATTGGCTTTCTTGGCATGAGGACACACTGCTAGCTCATGGAAAGCTTGTCATCCACCAGGACCTTGAGATCCTTCTCTGCAGAGTTGCTTTTCAGCAGATCAGCCCGCAGCCTGTGCTGGTGCCCAAGGTTATTCCTCCCCAGGTGCAGGACTCTACATTTGCCTTTGTTGAATTTCAGGCAGTTCTTCTTTGCCCATCTCTCCAACATGTCGAGGTCCTTTAAATTTTTATTATAATCTATCTTCTCTGTAGTGCAAATGTGTCTCCAAAAAAGTTAGTAGCAAAGTGAAATAATTTCCACATTAAAACAGTATTCAAAATCATATCTCGCTTTTTGTGGGAATGTTATGGGGTAGCAATGCTACCTACCTTCAATTCAGCTGGTGAGGTTCCACCTACCTTCCTACCACCCTATATCCTGCTGGGAATGTATGTCCATAGGCATTTGCAAATTTAGACTTGAATTGAGAAGTATGAATACAAGGGGGAAAGTTATTATTTTTCTAATTAGATCAGATTATTAGATTCATGTTTACAATTGAGACAGTAAGTTGTTGCACAAAGTTTTCATTTTGGAAGACAGGCAGATATTTGCCAAGTTGGAAAGAGAGACAGAAAGTGGCAATGCAAATACAAAATACATCTTTATCATCTTTTCCTTGAATTGTTCCTACCATCCACGTTTCTGGTGACATCTGCCTTTGCTCAGCGAATGCATGTCATTGCAGTTCCGTCACCTTATGCTGAGTAATTGAAAAAAACCAACATATACCCGGCTCAGCAATACCCTGTTTACAGGAGAAAACCTTTAATTTCAGCACTTTCAACTTGGAGTACTATTTGGAAACATTTAGCTCATAAAAAGCCTTACAGTTCATGCTTTGACCTTATCATGACCTGAACATTTTGTTAGCAAAGTACCCTGTTAATGTTTTGACCAAAAGAACTAATGTACTTGGGTTTAGTTGTGTTGCCAAAGTGGTGCTTGCTCCTAAAAAGGGAAAGTTTTAATTCTATTTTCAAAAGCAATGCCTTACTCCTAACTATATATGGAAATGTCATCAATCAGTCCTGAAAACAGTGTGCACTGCAGTGCATTTTAATAGCTTGTGTTCCTGCATTCGGTGTAACAAATCTCACCATACTGGAGCTTGTAGCGGAAGTATTTTGCTATATCTGTTTTGCCTCTACTAGCTTGAGTAGATGTGAATATAACTTTTGTTTTAATCACCAACAATGAAGTATAAAGGAGCAAGCTAATCAAAAGAGCGGATAATAAAATGCATTGCCACTCCCAGACATATTTACAACAGAATTCCCTGACTAAGATGTTTTTGCTGGTGTTCTTTTTTTAATTAAGAAGTAAATCACCTAAAAGCCTTCACCCTCCACAGGTACAACCTTCTGTTGTTGGCCTTTTTTTAATGTAATAAACAATAATGTAGCTAAAAAATGGATTCTAAACATTTTGATCAGTGACCTATTAATACGTACCAAAGGGCTTCAGCAACCAAAAACCACCTTCTAACTTAAAGAGGTATGTTATTTAAGCATTAGACCTACCAGGAATGCCAAAGGGTAGTTGTTTCTTAAGTAGGCAGTGAGCTCAGACTCTTTGGTCTTCATCTTTATAAACCAAATCCCAAGAAATCCCTGAGAGATAAATTCAGCAGCAATGAAAGTAACAATCACCTGGAAATACTGCAACAGTAATGAAAGGCAATAATTAAGAAGGGTTGTACTAGACAAATCAGAACCAAACCCTAAAAAACACAGTTCACTGGGAAGTACTGCCTGTGCAGTTACCATTTATGAGCCACTTAACTGTATTTCATCTGCATCTTTTAAATTTTTGGTAAGTGTTCATCAAAACTGAAAAGCAATATATAGTGTACATATTTTAAAACAGTCATATTAACACCCATCTTTTTATTTTTATTTTTTTTTTGTATGAAGATCATCAAACATTTTGGTTTGATTTTGAAGTTTTTTTCATTGTCAGTTATCTAACTTACTACTCCTTCGTACAAAAATAACAAGCCTTTCTCAGTACTTTCAGAATTGCATTTTAGGAATTCAAAACAGTCATAGTTGATTGGATTAATATGGAAAAGGGGCTTCTGCAAGCCCCTGGTAGAAAAGTTTGCATGGAATAAAATATCAGTTGACAGGATCAGAAAAAAAAAGTGAAAGAGGATAATAAACAGGAGGTTTTGTGTCTTCTTAAAATATTTTCAGCTAAATGTGGAACAGCAGAGGCTTTGTCAAAATTAGCAGTCAACATGATGTAATTGTGTAGGATAAAATCTATTTTGTTGGTGAGGAAAAGAAGACTATTGTAACTTACTTAGCTGCAGGATATGGTTTCTGACACTTCATCAGCACGTTCTTATTAATATGGAGGGTGAACATTATTTGTGTCAAAATTGTCATTCGGAGCTCTCACTTCCCAGCAGACTTCAGGTTCTTAGTAATATGCAAACTCACACAGTTATGTATATTTTGGGGTTCGAACTCCATTTGAGGCCAGAGTAAAAGTGGTAGATAAACAGAAAGAGAAACCCTCCACAGAGCTCAAACTACTGAGCACAGATTTCCAAATTTAGAGTATTTTAGGTAGGAAGCCTGATTAGAAAACAGAATTCATAGTTAGAGGGACTTATTTGGTCTCTACCCACGTTTGCATCACCCTCTGCCTTGAAGAGATTATGCTATATATTTGAGAATGTTCAGCTAATTAAAATGTTTACATTAAATGCTGAAATCATGAATTACAGTAGGCAGATATAAACTTTATGAGAACAATTAGATACGTTTTAGATTTAAGCCAATAGCTCTGTTAACCAGGGTTTGGGGGAAATCTCCTTCAGCAAGTGTATTTTCATGAACAGTCTAGATGATGGAAAACAGAAAATCCTTATTAAATCTGCAGACAATAGGAAGGGTAGAGCTTCAGACATGTTGAAAAGCTCAGAATGATCCTGAAAACTAAAGTTGCATGAAAAAAACCAGGATGGTATTCAACAAGGAAAAACACGAAGTTCTACACTTAGCCAGAAGGAATCAGCTTCTTAGATGCACGATGGGGAAAACTGCTTGGGTGGACAAGGACAGAAAGATCTTGGGGTTATAAAGTATTGCTGGCTGAGTATAAATCAGCCACGTCATCCTACTCTGGACAGGCCAAACACTAAGCTAGGACTTATAAACACAAGAAAAGACATGCAGCAGCTTCTGTCCTACTCGGAAAATAACACCTGCTATTCTGTTTTAGCCAGTTTTGGTGTTTCTACTTCTCGATCCACTCCAGCTCTATTTTCTAGGATGATTGTTACTCTAGACTTTGGAATACCTTCTTCAGAGGACATGGAGCCAGCCACTGTTGGTGAGGACATGCAGAATGAGTGGGGCTTCTGCTGTTCCTCCATACTCCGCTGCTCTGCTGAACGCAGTGCCCCTCATAGGGGACTGGGCTGCTCGTTTTGCATAGTTTTGGGTTTTTTTTTTCATTTTCATTTAAGGAGTTAGGCCCAAACACCAGATCAGGCACTAGTTCTGAAATGTTTTTGTTCCTAATTTCTCCAAAACTCTAGGCTCACCTCCAAGTCCTTCAGATGGGAAAATGCCGTATCACATTTGTATTGTCTTTACCTTGGTAGTTCTGCTGCACCGCCAGGCCAAACATCTGTGGGATGGAAGGGAAGACAGGTCTCCAAGTATTGCACATAACTCACTGAGGGGAATGAAGAACTTTTATATTCATAATTTTACTTAAGTTCCGGCCAGTCAGTAAACATCCTTATTCTGAAAAATATGTTGAACAGCTATTGAAATCTCACATTTTCTTCTGCTGGCTTTTAGAAACCTTCCTTAGATTTTGCTTTTTCTAATTTGTTTCTGATTAGAACAAAGACATTTATTTGTTCCGACATTTTTTCTTTATTCCGTAAGCTGTATGCCCTTCAGAAAGCAGAAACTGTCTGGTCACAAATGAATTATCATAGATTGCATGGGGAATGGCCTTATGAGGAAAACCAGCCACTGCTGAAGTCCAGTATTCCCTTTTGCCTACAAAAGACTTAAACCTTTGACATTTCTATTGCAAGCTAGTAACTATACTGGTTTTAGTTCAACCCTCCAGACAACACACCACCTCCCTCAAGTGGTCAGCATAGTTAAGATTGTTTTTTCTGCTTCAAGGGCTGTTTTCTGGCAGTGCCCAAAGAATGTGTTGAAGAACACACTTTTTATAAACATTATTAATAGATCGAGTTTAAAAAATTCTGCCAAAAAAGAGTATTTTGGATGGTAGAAAGAGATAAGAATCCCACAGAAACAAATACTTAGCTGGCATCGCTTGGGCACTGTAGGCTTTTGATGAGAAGAAACCAAAATAGCTGCTTTTTTGTGGATGGGCTCTAATAGCTTTCTGCCTGCGGTTACAGGCATTCAGTTACGGTCACTGCCATGGCAGGGATTGTATAAGTGCATAAGCTAATCAAAACAGTGGCAAATTTGGAAAAGCAGCACCATTAATTCTGATGGCTTGCTCAAATCCTCGTTGGAATAATTATAGTTTTCTTCTTTTGTTCAAAATTCTCCCCATTTAGAAACAGTTCTTTTGTAATTTGCTGTCTAATATGTGCTTGCAGTACAAACTGGAACAATGGTGAGGAAGAGCTCACAGGAACTCAAACCAGAGTTGCATAAATTTAAAACAGCAATAATGATGGTAAGAATAAAAAAAGAGAGTAAATAGAAATCTTCATACTTCAAGAAGCAACCCAGTCATCACTGCCAGGGTTCAGAATAAAATTTGCTCATAGAACAGTGTACTATAGAGTTACCTTACAGAGAGACATACACTCTACACATGAAGCAATGCCTTTGTATGTACACTGACAATATCCAGCATGACAATAGGTATAGAAATTCCTGGTAATGCAGCCAAATCATGCTCATCTACACATCAGTGGACACCTGTGAAATTCTGCAGGTATTATCTGGGATGAAACCAAACATTCACACAGACTACTACTGCCCTGTCAGTGCCCAAACACCATGATAACCTCATATGAACAAAGACTGATAGAAAACAAAAAGGAAAGCAGTTCAGGTAGAACTGGGTAAACAATGAAAAATCAAGAACAGCATAAAAAATATTCTAATTTATAGTCTCACAAAAAAATCTAAATAAATCTATCTATCTTACAAAAAGCTATGCAACACAAAGGCTTAGAGAGAAAGAAAAAAACCTCAATGACCAACTGACCAACAAGTTAAATTAGTATAGGAAACACAATTCTCATTTCAAGGCCCAAGTCAGTCCCCAGCAGGAGTCAAGAATAAAATTGTGAAGTATGACACATATAGACAAATATATTATAAGCGTTGCTCTTGGTAGAGGCAATGTTCTGTTCTAGGAAGTAATTTCTGTCTTTCTTTTGCTGGGTAAAACTGCAATCAGGTAGCTCCAACCACTTCTTTTAACAAAAGCCTGCTAATTAAAGCAACACTATCCAGCCTCCTTCTTGGCATTAATGAAGTGACAGAGGAAGGAAGCCTTAAGCATTCATTTTCCTCTCAGAGCATCTAATATCCCACACTACAGCCAGTAGAAAAATGTTAACACATTTCCTGACTAAGGAAAGAAAAAAAAGAGGGAGAGAACATATTTAGCACAAAATCTTGAAGTACAAAGTTGCTTTTAGCAGTCTGTCTGAAAGCTGTTGAAAGGATAATGTCCTCCACATATTTGAAAGAAACATAAGTGGTGTGAAAAAAGGTCCTTCTTGCCTTACTACAGCACCAGGGTGGTTTAGGTTGACTGTTGCAGATCTCTGAAAAATATGGCCAAATCAGACTGTACACACCTTGCAGATGTTGTGACAGAAGCACAGCTAAAGACAACAGCCCTTAGCTTGTAGTACAGATGTGAAGAGGTACAGAGGAAGGAGATGAGTTCAGATAACTTGGAAGATCATTGCTAACTTTATGTGATTAACCTACAGCTACAATCCCCATCTAGTTGTCTGCTATTTTCCCTTATTCTGTGGCTCCACCTTGAGCTGCCTTTCATTTACTCTGGTGTCTGAGAAGCCTTTAGAAAGAAAAGAGATTCTTTGGTACTAGATGCGAGCCAAACCAAACTCCTGCCTCTAAATATCCCTGAAGCTTAGAATTGCTTGAAATTTAAACTTATATCTAGATCCACATTTGGCTCCTTGTAGTCATCTTTACACCTTTTTGTTTAAAAAAATAGCATTGTCTGATTCCCCCAACTTTTTTCACTTCAGCCTTTTGAGTCATGGTCAGATTGGCTTACCAGAGGCCCTGGTAATCTAACATACACATCCCATTCCCCCGCCTTTTCACTTCATAATCTTCCAGAGATGAAATTCAAGATTGCCCACTAATTATAACAGGACAGCTTCTCAGACAGATGACTTTCCAAGTAACCTTCTCATTCCACTCATTTTCAGGGAATGACAAAGTATGCCAGAGCGTTATGTGATGACGGACGAGGGCCAACACTACAATTTATGTTTGTGACCTGGCACATGGATGGAAACAGAGAGTATGATTCAGTGGTTTTTGCAGGCTTAATCCCTACTAAAGAGTGGCTCTGCCAAGGTAAACGTGGCATTTTAAATGAAACTGCTTTGCATACACTGCATGGAACCTGAGATCCCACTTTTGTACTGCGGTTTCCTTCCAAAATGTAGCTACTGCCTGACAGGGCAGAGTAAGTGTGCAGTCTGGGCTCCCCTGTGTTAAGAGTGTTTGGTCTGCTTCAGCAAATGGCAGTGATGAGCAGACTGTGCAAAAGGAGTGAGACGTTATTTGAACATGTATATTCCCAAGGCTAAGAAGAGGAGCAAAAATAAAGGCTGGATCCCACTTTCCTTCCCCACCCAGGCAACTCCCAAGCAACAAAATCCAAATTAGGCTCCACATTTGTAATAACATCACATTTCCTGGTAAATCAGTTATTATTCTACAGACCTAGGAAAGGCCATATATCTCATCATTATGTCCACAACTAAACCAAGATTTTAGCACTGGGAGCAGTTTCCTTTCTTCCCTCTCCATTACTTCCTTCGTGCTCTTTCTGAAAATAAAATATTGATCACTTTGAAAAAGGAGGAAGAAAAGGAATACAAAAGGAATACAATAGGAAGAACTATCTGGGTGCTTAGGTAATGAATGCATTCCAGAGATGGGGGAGCTGTGAAGTTTGTGATTGGCTTTGGTGCACATTGGCTTGCAAAAGAGTATAAAATGCTGCTGGAGATTGGGCAAACTGGGCAAACTGGTCTCCCAAGATTTCCCAAGATTGCAGGCAGCTTCCTGATGGGTTCACACATACATACACACCAGTTCCCAGCCAGAGACACCTGCAGGGTACGTCCAGCCCAAAGACTGAGAACATTCACTTTTGGATGGGTGAGTAAAAGTGCAAAGGTTCCATTCACTCTTTTAAAAAATATTTTCAAGGACAGAAAAGGGAATAATCCCATGGATTTTTCTAGTCAAACAGGTTTGAAATGGACTCTTCTTTATATCAACAGAGGTGCCAAGAAGGTTTACTATCTGCCTTCACCATCCTAAATATTTTAGCTTAGCCACTGTTACTCCACCACTTCTGTCCTCCTCTAGCTTCCCCAGTAAATATGTCCCTGACCAACTGGATGCAAATATCACTGTCTTGGTTTCAACTGCCCACCCCCCCCAGGTTCATGGGGGCCCTGAGTTAGAGTTAGAGCTGACTGGTCCCAGGACAGTCTTCCCTCAGGAACAAATCAGAGCTGGTCTTATTTCACTCCTGTGAAAATTAGATATCAACAGCTAGCCAGAAGTGAGTTGGCAGAGTTGTGTGTGAGAGTGTGCGAGAGAGTAGCCAAGGGATGGACAGGGCCCCCACTCGGGGCCCTGTGCCCCCATGGCCCTGGCCAAGCCAGAGCTGAAGGTAGCGTGTAGGAGTGTGTATGTGCTCTGAGAGAGAGACTCACAACTGCTGAGGTAAGAGGAAGGGAGGCAGGCCTTTGGCCAAGCTCTCTTCCCCCCCCAGGACAGACTGCAGAGCTCGGGACAGCTCATAACTGGACCAAATGCCTTTAGCTAGTTAGGGGGCTTTCTTTCCCCCCACTGTATGGGGCAGATCTTAAGGTTCAGTATTTTAAGCTGAGCCAAGGAGATGGGCTGAAAGGAGCTCGGTGCCAGAAGAAGGAGAACTCCAAGCAAAATTGGAGACGGGCCAAGCAGGCTTGGAGGTGCCTATGTTGGGTTTGGACATGGCTACCGATATTGAAGCTGTAGCAGCTGGAGAAGAGTGAGAGAGCCAACTAGCAACGAGTGAGCTCCGGGTAAAGACTCAGAACAGCATCTTACCACTGGGAGGAAACCTCCACGAACCAAGGAGGACGGACTCAGAGCTATCTTCTTGGACCTCGTGATGGAGACCTCAGCAAGTAGCTGAGACAGGTGGGGGGGGTGGTTCAGAGGAACCCTTTTCCTGACACCCCAATGAGAGAGAGATTGTTTAACTATCAGCCTGAGGGCTTCTCCTGGACTGATTGTGGGAGGGGCTCGAGGGATGATAGAAGTGTGTTAATATTGTATATATAGAATTGCTTTTAGATGCTGCTGAGCTCTTTGGGCTGGAAGTCAGCTTAAAGAAGACAGAGGTCCTCCATCAACCTGCACCTCAGGAAGTCCCCCATCATCCCCATATCACCATTGGCCAATCAGAGCTCAAATCAGTCCAGCAGTTTAATTACCGAGGTAGCCTAATCTCCTCAGACGGTAAGATCGACGGAGAGATAGACAACAGGTTAGCAAAGGCATACAGTGCTTTTGGAAAGCTCCAC
>NW_016690185.1:9083392-9240030 GCF_001604755.1 Lepidothrix coronata | reverse complement strand
CAGGATCACTCTCGAGGAAAAAAGGCAACGCAGAAAGAACCGTGTATTGCAGAATACTCCATCTAAGGAGTCTTTCTGCTGTGCCTTTTGCAATCAGATATGTCTGTCTTGTATTGGCCTCATAAGCCACCAGCGTGCCTGTAGCAAATGTGGATAGAGCCTTCCCAAATCTTCGTTCGCGAAGCCTAGCCATGATGATAGTTTGTACAGTATTTATTTTGTATAGGAATAAACTGTATATATTTTCCCTTCCCCCATACAGAAGTGTGCCTGCCTGAAAATTTCTCTTCGGTGTTGAGGTAAATTGTGGGGAGGTGGGGGAAGCTTGGAGATTGGATTTTTGTGGGGGCCAAACCTTCACAAACACATAGCAGGGATAGCACAGATTTCTGATCCCTTCAGCAAGGTCAGTTTGGACTTCAACCATATTTCTGGGCAACTAGACACAGCATTCTCTCTCATGCATCTATAAGCTTTTCCTAATGCAGTGGAATCTTCTACTATTTAAACAATTTTTTCCAGAGCATAATTTAAACAGGATTGACCATAATTACATATATTTTGGAAAATGGAAAAAATGTATGATAGAAAATGGATGTTTCCTGCTTTCCATCAACTGATTTTGAGGCTCTCCAAAGGGGTCTCAAACTTCGAGAACTTTCCTGTTGCTTTTACTAATCACATCTTTTTGATATTAGAAGTCAAATTGCAGCAGTTTACAAGTCAAAAAGTCCAGCACATTTTCTTCTCTATACAACAACACAATATTGCATTGCAGGAGTTGCAATAGTGATGCCTTAGAATTTTTAGGATTTTTAGCTTTTTGTAGATTTTAATGTAGCTGGAGTTTTCCTTCACTTTAGACCGTTACTTTCTCACAGTTTGTGTGTCACATTCCTGAAGCTTCGGTTTAACTGTCTTTTAACTGACTTTTCAAGGTAATAGATATTCAGCAAGAACATTCCATTGGCTTCCATTGGGATGTGCACCTCTACCGGAATAACAAGAGATAGGGTAGACAAAACAAGATAGAAGGCTCAAGGCCCTTGGACGGGCTCCAGTGGGGCAATTATGAGGGTGGTACCAGGGCAAAAGGGGTCTTAGGATTGGATATCCCCATTAGATATGATAATTAGCAAAGGTATAAAAGTGTAAGAATTATGTATGTGGGTGCATGCCTTTTGTACTCCATGGTCAGAAGGCCTTCATTAAAAGAGCTGTTCTCTTATCTACACTAAATTTGCCTGGAGGGTTTTTTTGCTCCTGATGATCTTTAGGCAAAAATAGAACAAGGGGTAATGGGTTTAAACTAAAAGAAAGTAAATTTAGGCTGGATATAAGGATTAATTTTTTTATGGTAAGGGTGGTGCAATGCTGAAACAGGAGGGGTTGGAACCAGATGACCTTTAAAAGTCACTTCCAACCTACTCTGTGATTATATGATTCTATCTATCTTTAGAAAAGAAGTGCAGATAAAAATGAGATGAAGAGTAACTGGCAACAAGGAGGAGAAATAATACAGAGTGATTGAAAAAAAGAAAAAAAATACACAGGGACATAGAAACAGCAGATCTCTAACTAGCTGCAGATTACTACACCTTAAAAATAATTCACACTGGAAGGAGGGAAAAACTGAAAGCAGCTTTAAAATGTTGTTAGCTGTAAAGAATATCCAGGTACAAAGATGTTTATTTTAATCAGGACACTCTGAGCTCATTACTCCCTAAACATTTATGCAAAGATAGAAAGAAATTAAAACATATTGTAACATAAGAAGATGATTTTAGTTGGCTAAGCTATAGTATTAACTTTGTAAATATTAAGACAGAAGATGTTAAAAACTTTTGGACTGTGCTTTAGCACTTCTTTTAACTGACTAGTTACACAGAAACTGTAGAAGCATATTATGCATCGTAACACTTAGGATCAGATTTAGCCATTTTTATCGATATAACAACCTAAAAGATTCACAGGTCACTTGTAATTTTTATTTCCAAGGAAAGAAAAACAAGAAAGTTGTGAACAAAACCTTGCCAATATTCAAACAAGAAGAAATGTAACTAAAGTAGTGGAAGTCAGAAACTGCATATGTAGTTGTGTGAAGGTGCTGGCATACAAAAATAGGTGTCCAAAAAAGAAGCAAAGAAGAACTTTTATGTGTGTTCCTGAGGGACTAAAATGGCAACAGCTGCTCCCAAGGACTGGAGCACTTAAGGATCACATCCTGAGCAGCACTGCCTGTGAAATTCTCCAGATGATCAAGGTTCTTCAAATCTTACCTGCAGGCACAAGCAGGTTTGCACAAATGCTAATCCAATCCTCCTTCCAGTATTTAACCCAGATTCATTTGTTCCATTATAAATGTTCTTTGGGCATTTCCATCTTTATTCCCTTTATGTCCAGAAGTGCATGCTCTGTAGAGACAGGCATACAAAGCTCTGCTGCAGAATCATTTCAGTGCATGACTACTGCACCTGAACACTGCACAAGTCTCTAGGAGAAGTACAAAGAGTTAAAGAGAGTCAGAAGTACTGCTGATATCTGCTTTTGGCTAGCAAATGATTAAAGCAGAAAGCAAAAGGGACTGATCAGCCTAAGAGGAATTAAGCCCACTCACTCTCTAAAAAGTGCTGTGACCACCAGATCATAGGGTATGCTGCTGAAGAAGAGCATTCCTCCTTCTCCCTCTTGAAACTGAGCCATAGGGCAGCCAAGCATGCAAGAGCTACAGAGAGAAAAGGCAACAAGGAGTATGATTCCTATCAAGCTACTGATTAGGGCACTCATCTTGGAGGGGGAGGGTGGAAAGGCCTAGCCCATTTGGCCAGGTCTGTTCTGCATTTTCTTTAACCCACTGACAAAGTGAAGAGAAATTCATACACTCTCAAGAAGTAGGATCTAACTCCAGCTTCCTCCCTTCACAGTCAAGTAACTAACTAATCAGCTGAAGTCACACATCTCTTGCTGCTGTTTCCTGTGGTTCATCTTCAACAGAAGGAAGAGATACTCCCAAGCAAGATACAGTATGGCCTTGAAGCTCAGTTACTTCTGCGAGATAAAAAGAGAAATTTGGTCATTGTCCAGTGGAGTGGACACAGTGTTTAAGGCATCCCACTGCCTGTGAGAGCACTGTCATCACTGCTGTGACAAAGGAGCATCGCTCTCCCATAAAGGTACCTGTGCTCAGAAGAAAGGTACACAGACAAGTCAGGTGAGTACAGATAAGGACTCAGTATTTCTGAAAGGTCTACTATATTCTTAGAGGAAGTTGTAGGTATCTAAATTAGGTGGCTTGAATGACCGTAAGAGATGGCACTGCTCACACAACTGGCACTGAATGGGATGTGGGGGCTAAGTAGATGAAGAATACACCTAATGTTGGGGGTGGGTGTGGTGGATGGGTGGGGGGGTGGGTGGAGGGGTGGGTGTGTGTTTGAAGAAACATAAGCATCTTCCAGTCCAGTAATCTCTCAGGTAATGTCAGGAGAAGTTAAGACACACAGGCGCACAGACACAGAGTAGTGATCTAACCAGACTGCCCTAAGCTTTTGGTTTCTATTGATACAAACCAGATGTTGGTGAGCTCTGAATTTCTAAGTTTGTTTAACTCCTTGGAGCATCATTTTAGAATAAACACAAGAGGCACCTTTTCTCACAGCTCTCCTTTCTCTTGCATCAGACTTACCTCAGTGGAAAAGGTTATTTATTGTCCAGTCTGTGGACAATTTCCAACTGTGAAATGTCTGTTGCATTGTATCATTTGAAAACTTGGAGGGAGGAATTTTCCAGTCAAAAGTCCATTTTTACTCTTGATTTGATCTGATATAGTGGTTTGCTACTGTCAACTATAGATCCATTGATATGTTTAAGCAGACCAGAGAAAAATCTCACATTATTTGGCATAGTAAGATAAATATAAATTTAATGTATGGCTCATTAAAAACTGGTTTAGGATTTAAGTCAAAGAATAATATCATTCTCATTTCCCTTGTGATTTATTTAAAGCATGTAGAACAGGTGCTCACAAAAGTACTTCAGTGAGAATGTACCTGGTTAAAAGAGATCAACATCTGTCCCATTTTACTTGTGTGAGATAGTACACATCCAAAATATGGAATTCAACACCACCTAGAACAACTCTATGTACTTCGACAACTAGCATAAAGTACCCTGAGTTATGTCGTCACAAATGTAGTACAATGAAATTTGGGAAGGGGAGTTACAGTGAAAGTTTCAAAATTTTAGCTTGCTGCCGTACTCTTTGCTCCCACACAACAAAGGTACACCTAGGAGTCTATCCAAAGCTACTTCATGGGAGTCAAGAGCCAGTGAGAAGAAGGAAGTGTGCCCTTGCCAATGCAGCAAGAACAGAGTCTCCTCAAGGTCTATCCCCTCTTATACAGAGGGAATAGATAAGCTCCATGTGCTGTTACGTGATGCTCCCCACTACTCTTTGAAAACCTCAGTGCAAAAGAGCTGAGAAGAGGAACAGGGAAGAGTAGAACCCTTTCTGTGCGAACTCTCCCCCTTCAGACTAGCTGACCCCAATCTGCTTTGCCTTCCGGATGTCTGTAGTCTGTGTTTCTAGCTCACAAATGGGAAAAATGACCTTTCCTGAAGGAAAATTTCTTCAAACCATGGAAATTGTGGAAAGAGGCAGTAGACCAGAATAAATGGCGTGGCAAGGTCTCTGACCAAAGTAGCCTAAATTGCACTTATAAAGTGAACAAAAGTTGGGGGAAAAAGAACATGTGGATGGCCTATAATGAATTTTTTACTGGAAGATATAGTACTCTTTTTGCCATTCCCACTTATTACTGAGAAAATCTGTTGTTTTGCAATGCATTTACATTTACAAATTTGCACAGATGTTTAGTGCAGTGCTGTGCAACAACACGTTGCTGCCTAGCTCACCAGAAGTACACGGGGGGAAGATTTGGCAGAACTGACTTGATTGTTTTTACTTGTACTGATCAATAGCACAAAAAAATTTGTAGTAATTGTAATTACACACTGCAAAGATATCTTATCATGTAAAATTGGAGTGGGCAGCTAGCTATTCATGAAAATCAAATTAATTTTATATTAATTTTATGATCAGACAACCTATTCACATAAACATTGCAAAAACTTTTTTTTAATATATGAACTGTCTTTCTCTTCTTACCCCAAATCAGCAAGGATGATATATCTGTTCCAAAAAGAAAAGCAGATTTACAGTATCCTAGAAGAAAGCAAATGGCTGAAGAGGCCTCTTTCAGACCAGGAAGTGCAAAAGCCTGCAGCAAGGCTGATCTGTAGATCACTGGCTTACAAAGCCATGGAGGACTTCACTGTAAATGGATGCGAAGTAGATGATGTTTGCAGTGCTGCAGATGCTTAATCCATTCAACAAGTAAAATCAGTCTCTGGATGTGGTGAGTCTGCAGGAATGTATATACATATGCAGGAAACACCCTTCTTTTATTAGAATCAGAGAAGAGGAATCCTTAAACTCCCCTCTTTTTGTGACTTGGGGTCACAGTCTGGAAGAGATTGAGAACCACTGCATTTAGAGAGCCTGTTTCTGGTACTAATCAATCCAACAACTTTCTTCAGTGGTAGAAGAGCTGATAACCCATTTATACTGACCACAGATCACTGACAGTAGTCTAGCTGGCTGACTGATCAGCCAGGCATCTGAATAATATTCAAAGTGAGACAGAATAATTAGCTCTGGCTGTAGATTTTGAACATACATCTAACTAAATCACCTCTTTCTTTAAAAAATGTGCTCTTTCTGTCAATGTTGTAAAGGTGCTGCTTGACAGGCCTGGTCTCCCTGGTCTCTTTATGTCTGACAGTTCTGCTATGGACAGCTACTCTGTAATCATTCCCATTTATTAGCTGGAGTCTGACAAGTCCATTGAATTCCATTCAGCAATAAAACACGTAAAGAGTGACACTGTCTTCTGCTTCTGGGATTACTCACTTGCCTTGTTTTTGAGCAGTTCTTAAGTGCCTGGCTGGAGCAAACCAAGACACTCAGCACCATCCAGGATCTGGCACTGCAACCTTGGATCCTGCAGTTGTACATCCAGAGCCCTACACAAGTTGCATTTAGGGTAAGAAAAGGTGGTGAATGTTCAGAGATTTGAAGGAAGATGATCAGAAGCAGAGTAACAGTGGAGAAATCCTTAAAGCTAATAAAGAAAACCTTCAAACCAGATGTTTTAAGAGATGTTACTCTACACAGAATAAACTAAAGGGAAATAGTTCTTGTTTGAAAAGGGACAGGACATGCTGGAACAGCCTGACACACTGAGATGACAAATTTAGTCTAAACTTCAGAACTTAACTATAAAATCACTTGGGCAGAAGTACAGACTCTGAAAAGAGACAGATGAAACCACAAGATCTGCAGCTACACAAGAACCAGTAGGGTACCCTGGGACATGAACCAGGGCATGGTCCCAGAGATGTAAGGGACCCTTTTCTGGATCACCCAGGTTGATGCTGTACTTTTCTCTACCCATTGATAGACTAAGCTTACTTCTGTTGAAGCCAGTGGGAATTTTGCCATTGACTTCCAAGGGAGCAGCAGCCCTATGATTTGGCTGCATACAATTTCAATTAAAAAGTCTATGAATCACATCATTCTGCCCTTGGCAGCTGAAAGATGAAGACAGCGGGATAGGAAAAGAACAGCTCAAGCAAATGGAAATAATTTTTCTATTAATTTTTTTTAAAGGAAGATACTCAACATAACTTGTCCCTTTTTTACTCCTGTTCTGTTACTAATAACTGTCTGGTGTCATTAGAGTGAATTGCTAGCACCTTGTTTACTTTTCACAATCGACAGGTTAGATCCTGTAGGATTTATTCACCACAGATAAAACTCATTCCCATAAAGAAAAAGTTTTTTTGTTCAGGGGTCATTCAAGTCCTTACTTAGATTGATTTTGACAGTTAATCTGGGCTTTGGCTAAGGGCACACCCCTGTGAATAGAGCACGGGAAAGCCTCTCAGAAGTTCTGTGAGTTTCAGTGATGCCAGTGGAGCTGACTAACTGTTCCGATTGGAAACAGACCCTGCCCTTTCACTGCCTCTGTGCCGTTTGCACCCAGCTGGTTCGAAACATGCCATTGTATGTGCATGCCTGCATTATAGACTGTGTGTGTTGAAGTATATTATACAAAAAAACCAACAAAAAACCCCCAAAAAATCCAACCCAAACAAAAAAAAAAAAAAATCCAAGAACAAAACTGCAGTTACACAAAGAAGCATCATATGCAGTATTTTCTGAAAGAACATAGGAAGGACACAGAGTATTGCCAGCGGATAAAGGGTGATGCTCAGGTGGCTTTGGCTCAGCTCCAGGCTTCCTAAATGCCCAAGTTCCAGTTATTAGGAAGGCGTCAATATAGGTCAGTAGACAGATGACCCTGCTGATTTCATTAACACTAACTGCAAAACTGAAAAAAACCCATGCAGAAACCAGAAGGCTGGAGGAAAAGTGTAATGACTGTACATAAGTGAGTGTGGATAAGGGTGTGACTGTCTGATCAGTCTGTGGAGAGGTATTCTTGTGGGTTCAGAGTTGCCACTCCACAAGCCAAGCTACCCTGCATCCTCACCAGATCTGCCTGGCTCATCTCCACCACATTGTGTGGTGCCATCTCAGAACATCCCTGGCACCAACATCTCAGATGTTCAAGGCACTTAGGTGTTTGGCTCACATTGATTTCAGTGAGACTTAGGTACATAAAGCAGGAAGCATTTTGGAAGATCTGGGCCTCAATTTGATCTATGTAAAACAGAGATATTTGCCTTTTCCAATGCTCCATAGTGTCTATTTTCATCTGTAAGACCCTTTAGAGTACTTTCTTGCTTTGGGCATGTGCAATATTTAGCCCAGCAAGGCTGCAACCCCTGCAAAGTCTCTGCAAACATGAAAAAGTGTATTATTAGTAAAAATAGAATACACATTTTTATTGTGAATCAGTACTGACCTTAAAATAGAACTTTCCTAAGCCTTCAGAAGCAGTAGCTTGCTAGCTTCAGGTACATACCACTAAATGATTTCAAATGTACCTAGGGTCATTGCCAATTGGGCTGACTCAAAAGATCTTTTAAAAAGTGTTTTTCTAGAAATAATACTACTCTCTGCCTCTTTATCACACTAGCATCCATATTCCACAGCACTGTGAACTTGTCATTACACAGTAAATTAATTGAGGTATTAAGATAACCCTCTCTCTTGTAAAAACAAGAGCATCAGAGCCACAGTAAATCTTAACCTGAGTGAAACCAACTGATCCAAAGCTCAGCCAAGACAATGTGAGAAAAAACCCTGAGTGCAGCAATAAACAACAACCTATTTTGGAGAGAAATATTTCTTGTTTGTTTGTTTGTTTGCTTGTTTTGTATGAAGGCATCAATTGATAAAGGGGAGATTAGGAATCTTCCACTCCATACATCCTTTTATCCACAAGGTTGTCTTCTTGTTTGTGCCATGTGTCCCCTGGTAGTCTTCCTATCTAATACCCATAATCCACTCATAATCCTTTGATACTGCGCAGAGCAGAGTTTAGAAACTTTGCAAGCCAAGACATTTTTAAGTTATTTATACAGTAAAGTAGAATTTCCTCTGCCCACCTGCAAAATCTGAAGCATTTCTGTGATTATAGTTCATTTTTAAAAGTTTCCATTCATGTAGGGTTTTTTAATTAAAAAAATAAGCACATTAAAGGGATTCATATGTACGTGTCTGCTACTTAAATATTCAACAGGTTTCACAGCATGCCACTTAGAAGAACAAATTTAGTTTCATTTGAAACAGTCTGCTTGCTACATGCAATTGTTTTAGTTGTAAATTGTTTTGTTACACTATAAACAAACAGAATATAGGAAAAGGAAATATCAATTACACATGCAGAATTTCTCCTCTAATAATATCACTACACACACTTGTTTTTATTGTAGAATTAAGAAGCAATCTGTTCATTTTCATTAATGTCACACTCTTAACAGCTATTAAAATCACTTACTGAGGATCAAATTGGAGCAATCCAATGCCAAAAATGAAAAGAGAAACCCATCTCATAGAAAATCATTTTGCTAACTTCCTCAGTCTAGACACGCAGTAATAAAATAGTGGCAAACATTTTCATATCCCATTGCCTACTCCCTGAGCCATGCTGTCCCTTGTTAACAGAAAAGAACATCAGATTAATCAAAAGAATATGTATCAGAGAATATTCCACTCCATTCCAAAGGAAAAATTATTATCAATGTCATAAAATCACAGATGGTGACTTAAATGTCTGCAAGGATTGCAGACAGAGAAACAATGCTCAAAATTCTAAATTAAACACATAAAAGGCCTTGTGGATAATTAAGAGACGTGCTCCTACATTTAAACTAAAATGCATGGAATAGGATGTTGAAGAAACTAGCAGGAACAGCAACTGTGGAAGAAAAATTATTGCAGGGTATATAAACACTAGTTAGAGGAATAGCATGGCCTTCTTCCATCTTGGAAGGCTGCTATGTTACTAAAAGGCAGCAGTAAAAGATCAGAGCATTGTTAATCACCATGAAAGGAGAAGATCAGCCAAGAACGGCAAAAAATAAATATATTTTTAACAGCTATTAAAAATCACAAGTCTTCTGGCCAAGCAGGGAGCCTGGGATGTCTGGTTACCTCACTATAGCAGGAACCATGGTGATTGAATTTACCCTTTGGTGTTTACACAAGGGAGGCCAGTTTCAGCAGAACCTGAGGTACCTATGAGCAGGCAGCACTGAGAAGACTGGACAGCTGCTCTGGCTGCCCTCTTGGTGTTGGCCTGGGTAGACAATATCTTCATCTGTTTGTAAAGAGCAGCTGAATAACCCCAAATGCTATGGCACTGAACCACCATTCACAATAATAGCCTAAATTCTGCCTACATTTAATATAGTAGGTTCTATTTCTTACAATATATAAAATTTCCTACAAAATTTCTGTGCAGCAAATACCATACCTCCATGTTTCCAGCTGGGGCTGGGCCTTTTGAGGCACTTAAACAATAGAAAACACTGGAAATTTTAACTGCTGGGAAGACTTTCTGTAGAGTTCAGTGAATGAGGAATATGAAAAGCAATACATCAGAGTTTCAGGAACTATAAGTCTTGCAGATCAGTCACGTCCCCACTAGAGGAGCAGGACATGGAGTCCCTGTGTCAAACAAAATATTATCTAAATCCTACCCTCAAAGAGGAGGATCTCACTGCTGGAGTTTCGATATCCCCTGTGGTCACTCGTGAGCTTCCAGACATTTCTCCCACAAAGCTTCAGGCTAGATGTATACCCAAACACCCTCTCACTAAACATTTTTGGCAGGAGGGCATACAAAATGAGATCAGATTGCCAAGTCAAATGTATTGATTATTGATCAACTGCTGAATAGAATTGTTCTGCATGTCACAACTTTTCTTCACTCACTTTCTAATGTGATCCATCTTTAATAGGAGTTTCTGAAGTGAAACAAAGTTAAAAGACTTATTTCACAGGAGTATTCAAAAAAAAAAAAAAAAAGAATCTTACACCAGAGACCAGCTATCACTGCAACGGGACTTATTGTTGTACATATGACACTGTGACCAAGGCAAGAACTGATGACACCCTTTTCTAGGAAAAGTAAAGACTGAAAAACAGAAAGTTTCTAAAATGTGATACTTCAGTGAATCATATGCCAAAAATCATCTCACCCATGGGTCATTTAATATATAATTTCAAAGCAGAGGTACTTTCCCTGATTCTATTTACAGATCTCTCGAACTCTAAATAAAATTCCTTTTGTTGCTCAGACTTTTTCTTCCCTGCTGAAATATAACACTGATGCAAGCCTAGCTGTTATTTTAGGATGTCTCTAATATTTTTATTTTTATCTTTCACTGCTTGTTAAAGTTTCCCTGGCTCCCATTTAAACATCTTTGGAAAACACAAATGGATTTACATTTCAAGATGAAACTTTCATTGGTTGTTTTTAGTCCTGAATGAAATCCCTCCTCCTATTTTCATGCTTTCATGGGAGGAAATCCAGTTTTCTTCTGCAATACCTTTTTTTGGTTGTTGTTCTTTCTGAAACCTTTAAATTACTTCTTTAACTGATTGGGAGAAAGGAAGGATTCCTTAACTCACTGTGTATTTTGGCCATTCATTTTTAGCAGCATCTCAAAATTATATAGATTATATTCACAAGCAATATATTGTGATATTTTTTATGCAGGTAGCAATTACTGAGACAGCTTTGGATTTTTAAAACTCCATCTGTTGTTCAAGCATTAAATTCAGAGGTAGTGACTGCATTGATCCATGTGAAATGCAGTATAGTCCAACCAAAGGCAGTTCAAGAAAGCAGCATTTAAGATGCATGGCACATTTCAGCTTGGGTTCAGAGTCTGGATCTGAAACTGAACCAAAGCCAAGAATAATGCTCCATTTATTTCCATGGCTTTATTTCTCATTTAGATTAAAAAGGGAAAGAAAGAAAACACAGAATTGCTTCAAATCTCACAGATCAAATGTAGTCAGAACTGCAGAGTATAATCCCACAGGTTCAGATTCAGGAAACAGAGTTTTAAGTTTCAAATGAATGGGGTTTACATTTGATGGTGCACTTAAGGTGGTCTAATCTAGAACTTTACTGGATTATTTTATCTTAATTTTTACTATAAATATAAAAGGTGAGTCAAATGCTCTCGCCTAACGAAGCAGCATGGTCACACAATGTTAAAATCAGAATAAGTCTTTTCAGAAGCAAGGCATTTTGGCAATTCCTATTAGACATTGTATAGGCTACAAGTATTTACTACATATAATATTCCTTTAATTTGTAGCACCAGCAGCAGACTACTCTTTGATAGTTAGAATTTTAGTTTTATTTTGGTTCATTCTCAAAGCTAGGCCTATCTAAAGCTGCGAAGTTCACAGCATGAGATTAAAAATCCTGTGGAAGTGGACTTTACCACCAGTTTTCTAGGACTTCATGAAGTTTGAGATTTTTAATAGTATCTGAGGACCTGTGCTTTCATTGCTGATCACAACCAGAATAGTAAAGAAATTTTAGAAGTGCTTCAGCATCATACTGCTTTATTCAGCTTCACTTCTGTAAATAACCTGCATTTTGCACAAGTACAGGCAAGTCAGTTATGCCAGGCTAGTTTGTCTGTCTATGGTCTGTGTCACCTGACTCTAGGGCTTGATAAAAGCAAATATCTTTTTGTATGTTAAAGGTGACTTATTGCAAAATCTTATCACTTTCTGTCTGCTTGGGCTTCATCCCTCCTCTGCAGGACAAAGGCAACTATTTCCACATTCACCCAGAATTTTGAAGAGCATCTGTAGGATAGAACCTGTTTGAATAGAGAGAAGTTTGGGTATCCCAAAAAAATTGGCAGAAAAACAAGATATTTTGCTTATTCTTTTTCTCATATTTATTTCTTCAAAAGACTAACTGCACATGGAGAAGCACACACAACTAAACTAAACCTTTAGACTTAAAAAGATAACAAACTTCAAGGAAACCCTATTTGAGACAGGAATACATGGAAAGCTCCCATGTGCTGTTGATGACAGCACATTGTCTTCTTCAGGTTTCTTTATTCACTATCATCTGAAAGCAGAGACAAGATTTCAAGATTTTCATTTCATGAACATGGTAGGAAAAACTGAAAATATGGAATATCCTCTGGGAAAATAAACCTTTACCTTCTTGCTGTTCCGCTGCGTTAAACACTTTCACCCAATTTATTCTGATCGCTTGACTCTTACAAATTAAGGACCAGATCTACAACATCTAGTAAATTAGTGCAGTACTGCTAACCAAGGCAAGTGCATTTATAGGAGTCCAGATCTGACTCCTCTGTTGCCCTTGGGTATGTCTTCTGCAGTAAGCAATTTCCGCAAGCTCTTTAATCACTTTGGAGTGTTAAGATATTTTTGTGCTCTATTAATGAGATTAGTTTTATTATGTTTATCTAAACTTTCAAAAGATGATGTAATTTTAAATTACTAAAGCAATAAAATTGAGGGGTTTTTATTTAAAAACAAAACAAAAAATCCCTAGCAAGTTTGCCAGCATTGTAAACTGAAAAAGAAGCAGTCAGAACTGGCAAAATACTCAACATGGATAAACCAGGTTATGACTGGGAAATATGGAAAATTATTTGTCCAACTGCATAATGACTTAATAAAAATATGTACTTTACACAGTTCAGGCTACTATATCACCATTTGTACTTGTAAAAACAATCTCCTTTTATCTCTACAGGCTGTGGAACATCTGGTAAGCAGCTTCCACTCTGCATTCTTTGTTGCCCACTAAAACTTTAAGGTTTGAGGAAAACCCATTACCCAACTTGCCCCTAAAAAGTAAATATTTTAAAGATCCACCAAAATGTCTGAGGATAATTCACTTATTTATGGACATGCTATTAACTTTATAGTTCAAGACAGTTCTGCCTCAAAGGTTCTGCATCTGATGGTGGGAAATCTGTTTTTCATGGCAGATGGATGGGAGGGAGGATAGTCCTTCTCATAAGGAAAGCTTTTAACAACTTTTGAGAACTGAGCTGTACAGTGCAACTCAATCAAATGTAGTAAGCTGATCTGAAGACTGAGCTTCTTGAAAAAATTTCCACCATGACTGTCTTTGGAGGGGAATTTTCTCACAAGTATTTTGTTTCTAACTTTTTTTTTAATCTCTCTCATGAAAAAAGTCAACACCCAAACCCTATAACTTTCCTGTCTCTGACCTGCCACATCAGTGTCCCTCAGGACAGTCATGTTCTTCCTCACTTCTCTCAACTGGTGGTGCTTCCTTCAGCTTCTCTCTGGTCATACCTCTGGGTGACACAAGGAGAGCTATGGGACAATCACGGAGCTGAGCTTACAGGTCAGATTCAGAGGGTCTCCTTTGGAGCTTTGCCAGATCTTGCTTAAAACTGGACGACATGGGAGCAGAAAAATATTATGTTCTAAAACAAACCTACAGATTTAGTGCAGCTACATAACCTCCCAATATTTTTACATTCCCTTTGCCTCAAAGCAGCAAGGTTTGAAACACCAATATTTTTACTTGGTTTGACATTTGCCTAACTTATTCCCAGCTCTGAAAGGGTAACTGGATGCCACAAGATGGCAGGAAACAGAAACACCTCTGGAGCAACTTTTCTTTCCAGGCATGCTGCTGAGTCTGTCACTGGGGCTGAGTCCTCACAGTGCTCAGCAGGATCTAAGCCCAGGAACCTGCTGGGGGCTTAAGCAGCACAACATTCAGACTTGCCTGTGCCCAGGCCTTCCAGAGTAGCCGTATCAAGGCCATATGAGGGATCTCAAGGACTTTGACCTCTTCTCCCTCCATAGACTTCTAGGTCTGGCTCCGGCTTCACACCAGAGCAAATGTCTAGTGGTAGTCTCACAATAAACTCTACAGGGACAGTTTCTCTGACAGGAAAATGTCTGAGTTCCTAACAGTTTTGTTTTAGGAGTCTGGGCAGGATAGGCCAAGTAATGGTACGATCTTAAGGATGAAAGGCATTGGAGTTACATCATTTCTAGACATTGCAAAAAGAGACCAGAGCATGAATCTGAAAAGGTTTGCTTGAAATTAGCATTGAAAACATATGCACAGGCCCTAAACTGAGCTCTTATGGTTCATACGATTTGTTATACTGGCACTTCCCACCCCTGGCTTTGTTTAAACTTACCCAGATGTACAGTATTACAGAGGCCCAGACATAAGGCATGCACATTTACTGGTCCACCCCAGCCCTGCAGACTGTCCAACAGGTGGGATTGCTGAAGAGCAATATGTCCTGGTGGTACCAAATGAAGACTAGGAGAGAGATACTGTGGGTCAACAGGAATATATGAGGCAGGAGAGCAGAATTTTAGTTGTTTTAGCAACTAACTGGTGGGATTCTCTGAAGGGAGTCCATGATGCCAAAGAGAAGGTGCAACTCTCTCCCAAGACCTCCCTGCATTTCCCTACCCACATCTCAACTGCCACTTCCTTGTTCAATTTGAAGAGACTTTTTCCTGACTTCTCATGAAACAAAACTCTCTCTCTCCCTCCTGCCCTGGGCTTTGGATGAAAAGAAAGGATGAACATACAACAACCCCTCCCCTGGGGCTCATGGGCGGGGTAAGGAGGAACTGCTGGCACAGGTTTCCTTGTTCAACTTTAGGCGTACAGGATTGCAGTTATGTCCTTAGCTTTTAGCCTGTTTCTTTTTAAGAGACCATACTGGATAAAAGTCATTCCTCAAGGCAAAAAAAGACACTGGGCTTTGAGTTTCATTCAACTTATTAGTCCAAGCTGCTTGTGGTATAATTGTAATTGTGCCAGCTATCTGGTTAAATGTCCAGCTTGCTCCAGTTCTATGACTGTTTCTCCTTGGAGTAGCTTGTAGCCATAGAGAAAAGGATATGTGTCTTAGCACTTGGAGTAGACAAGAAAAACTATTACTGTTAAGTTCAGAGGTTTTGGTATTTAAAGGGTGGGGTGGTTTTAATCTGCATATGCTGCTCTTAAAATGTTCTCCTTTGTGATTATTACTTCCAAATTGCCTATTGGAATGCAAACATGAAAAAAAATGGAAAAAATCAGCAGACAATGTCTGCAACAGCAAAACACTAACAGAGGAGTAACAATTTACCTGTAAGTATTTATCAGAAAGTGGGTTCCAGCTGAATAAATACAGTGAAGCATTTGCTTGAGTTTAGCCTGCAACACTTTTAGAGACCTAGAAAAAAGGATTCTTGGTCTGTTAGCGTAGCTATGGGGAAAGCAGCATGTCCTGGGCAGGGGAGCTGGGACACTGACTCCTTTGGGAATTAGGGTGGAGCCTGGCTTCTTAGCACCACTCATCTCCCTTCCCAAATCTCCAGGAGACCTCTCTGTGAATGCTGATGATGTTTTCAGGCATCTCTTTATTTGCAGACACCCTAAAACATTATGCTGGAGAGGAAGAGTACACGGTACTGCCTATTACCACTGGGCTTGTTTTCCTTGGCTACCATTTACTGGCCTTTTCAAAGTAGTCCACAGGCAGTCCAGAAATGGAAAAACACTGCCCTTGGACCCTTGCTTGTGGCAGCAAGTGAAGACAGAGACAGTGGCAAAGCTGAGAAAGCATACATCAATCACAAGCAAAATTCCAGCATGGGCAAAGGTTCACAGAAAGTCCTTAAAGAACTTGTATAGGACTATCCTAGGAGCTGTGTCAGCTGCTTCTATACCAGGATATACTCTCTGAGGAAAGTTGACAAGATGGTTGACAAGAGTCTATCAGAAATTCCAACAGAAACTCTGTGACATCCAGAACAAGTGGTGGATCAATCTAGCTGAAAAAACTCAAATATGCGTAGACAGAGGTGATCACATCATTTCAGGCTATGAAGCCCTAAAAACAACATACAGGCCCACGTACCAAGTTCAAAGTCCTCTACTCAGCACTGATGGTCAAACACTTCTGACAGATAAAACCTCCATGCTGAATCGATGGTCTGAACACTTTCAGACCCTTTTCAGTACTAGCCGTGTAGTCCAAGACACAGCCATTCAGTCCATCACACAACCACTGGTGAAATACAAATTGGATACTGCCCTCACTTTAGGAGAAACCCTTAAGGCCATACAGCAGGTGAAAATCAGCAGCTGGGGTTGATGGAATTCCACCCGAAGTCTGGAAACATGGGGGCCTTGCACTCCATGCTAAATTTCATGAGTTCTTACTACGCTGTTGGGAACTAGGCGAATTACCATCAGACCTTCGTGATGCAGTCATCATCACCCTGTATAAGAAGAAAGGTACTAAATCAGACTGTTCAAATTACCGTGGTATTACTCTGCTCTCCATTGCTGGCAAAATCCTGGCAAGAATACTCTTGAACAGACTAGTACCCGCAATAGCAGAAGGAATTCTACCTGAAAGCCAATGTGGTTTCAGAGCCAACAGGAGTACCACAGACATGGTGTTTGTCCTCAGACAACTGCAAGAGAAGTGTAGGGAACAGAACAAAGGTCTCTATGTAACCTTTGTTGACCTCACCAAGGCTTTCGATACTGTGAGCAGGAAAGGTCTATGGCAGATTTTGGAACACTTAAGTTGTCCCCCCATGTTCCTTAAAATGATCAGCTCACTCCATAAGGATCAACATGGCCAAGTCAGATACGGCAATGCACTTTCTGAGCCCTTTCTAATAACTAATGGTGTGAAACAAGGCTGCGTTCTCACACCAACCCTATTCACAGTCTTTTTCAGCATGATGCTCCAAAGGGCCTCGGCAGACCTCGATGATCAGGACGGTATCTACATTCGATACCGTACTGATGGAAGCCTTTTCAATCTAAGGCGACTGAAGGCCCACACCAAGACCTTAAACCATCTTGTCTGGGAGCTGCTTTATGCTGATGACGCTGCCCTGTCGTTCACGCAGAAGCAGCTCTGCAGCGTTTAACATCCCGCTTTGCAAACGCTGCTGAGCTCTTTGGGCTGGAAGTCAGCTTAAAGAAGACAGAAGTTCTCTATCAACCGGCACCTCAGGAAGTCTTCCTTCATCCCCATATCACCATTGGCAAATCAGAGCTTAAATCAGTCCAGCAGTTTAATTACCTAGGTAGCCTCATCTCCTAGGATGGTAAGATTGATGGAGAGATAGACAACAGGTTAGCAAAGGCATATAGTGCCTTCGGAAAGCTTCATGAAAGAGTTTGGTGAAATAAACACTTGAAGAAAAGTACAAAGATCAGTGTTTACAGAGCCATAGTGCTGTCTACTCTCTTATACGGATATGAATCATGGGTCATCTACCGCCACCACCTGCAACTCCTAGAACGCTTCCATCAATGCTGCGTCCGTACAATCCTAAACATCCACTGGTCAGATTATGTGACTAATACATCTGTTCTAGAACAAGCAGCAGTCACAAGTATTGAGGCCATGTCGCTGAGAACACAGCTGCATTGGGCAGGGCACGTCTCAAGGATGAAGGACCACCGCCTCCCTAAGATCTTGCTTTATGGTGAACTTGCCACGGGCTGCCGGAAGAGAGGAGCCCCGAAGAGAAGATACAAGGACTCTCTGAAACAACATCTCAACCTTGGCCATATTGATCAACAGAACTGGTCTACTCTGGCCTCCAGTCGGGAGGTCTGGAGACACACCATCTATAACGCTGCTGATGCCTTTGAGAAAGCACGCAGGATCACTCTTGAGGAGAAAAGGCAACGCAGAAAGAATCGTACCCTGCAGAATTTACCACCTAAGGAGTCTTTCTGTTGTGCCTTTTGCAACCGGACATGCCTGTCTTGTATTGGCCTTTTTAGCCACCATTGCGCTTGTGACAAATGTGGGTAGAGACCCTTCTCAAATCTTCATTCACAAAGCCTAGTCATGACGATTGACCATGATTGATCAGAAATTCCAGAAGATGTCATACAGGAATCCCTATTTCTTCTGATATCAGACTTACATGATGTCAGAGGGTCACAAAAATTGTTCAAGAACTAAAACTGCTCTCTTCTGATGACAGGGACACGGCCAAGTCTGCTCTTCTTCAGCCTCTCCTGACCTGCAAATATATGGGATTACAAAGTCCCCAGAAAATACAAGTGAGAAAGGGTACATTGCTCTTAAATTCAGTGGAAGTTAATTCACTATTTTTAAAGAAAGCAGTAACAACCCTCTTCAAAGCAGAAGTATCTTGCCAAGTGCCCACAAGGACAGTCTGATGAGGTGAGGGAAGGCTTTGTAATTTCAGGATCAGGCCCTTTGGGAATGAATAAAATAGAAGGTTGATTTATGCTGATAACATTCTTCTGTACATTTCAGTCTCCATAATGCCCTGGACACAAAACATTTAATCAAATTAGGATAGAACAAGAAGGCCATGTTATGGTTTTGGTTTTGAAGAACTACATTAGTCAGGTTGTGATTTGCACAACCCAAATTGGGGATGGTTTAACTTTGGGTTCCATTTTTAGCCAAACCACCAAAGTCCAGAGGGGACAGAGAGCCCAGATAAAAGGGATTAAGGTCAGTCTCATGTCTGTAATGGACAAACTGCAGTGGGTTGGGTTTAAATGTTGCAAAACCTCATCACTCAGGTTTTGGTTTCGCAAAAACAAAAACAACTAGGGGTTGGTTTGGATGTCATTCTGTTTTATCTGAATCACTAAATTTGGGGGAGGGGATGGGGTTGGTTGTGCCCCATCACCAGCTGTAGCAGCAGCTTTAATGGCATTGTTGTGAATTTTCCTGTGATTTTTCAGGAGACAAAGGAAACCAGCCAAAAAACCCAAAATGAAATTAAAAAAATCCCAAAAATAACAACAACAAAAAAGATAATGACATCAGTTTAGGACTCAGTTTTTCAAGATGCTAAGCAATTTTGCAAGGTATCAAGCAAACACAGCTGCCAGCACCTTTAGAAAATGTTGAGAGTACATAGCATTTTACAAATGTCTAAGCGAGTGGCACTTTACAAGTCAGGCCCTTGACTGGCAGAGCTGACACCGTGCCTCTGAAGATTGATAGCCAAGGATCTGCTCCACTGAGCCAAATTTCACTGCTGCAACCAATCATGTATGTCGTATTCATGAAGTTAGTCACTTGGACAGAAGTAATTAGAACCCTAAAATGTTAGAGATTTAGGAATTCAAATGACATTTGAAACTGGGAATTCATATTCTCTGAGCTGAAAGGTTAACACTGTCCAGTAAAGGACATGTGCTGGGAATGATTAGAAAAAGAACATCTGATTCACAGTTATGAAACAACTCATTTAAAACAATCCTATTCATAGTGTAATTCAGTAATGTTTTATTATTCTTTCTTCTTCTTCCTCTGGCTCTATGTTGATTTTTCTCAAAAGCAAGTTCATATATAAGGCAAGTTGATGACATTTTCAGAAATTAATCCTAGTTGTGTTCTCTAGAACCATTTTCCCTCCTCCTTTTTGATTGCTCTGTTTTCAGCAAATGAAAAAATAAGATGTATATAAAAATGTGCACTTATATAAATATAGACATTGTCAATGTCAAACTCAAGCTGTTAAATTCAGGTACTCTTTTAATCTAGACCAGAACAAACATCAATGCAAGGTTCACTTTAGATGATATGTCCTTTGCTTAAATCAATATTGGATCAGATCTATAATCAACAATTACATGTCTGTATAGCGCTATCAGGTAAATGGGTGAGAATATGTTAATGAAAAGTAAAACATTTCTGTCATTTCTCTTACTATCATCTGATCACTAGATCCCTCTTATACTGCTACATCCAAACCCTTCTTTCACACTCAAGTCCTGCATATTAATTTTTCCAAAATGACTGGTTCTTCTCCAGATTCTGACACTTGATTATTACACAGACTATGTGGTAAAGTTCAACCATCAGAGACATCTACTCTCCACAGTTTACTGTCCAATGTCCTCATTACATCCAGGTTTCCAGAGTCTGTAAAGGAACACTCTGGAAGACAAAGCAGATTGGAGGCACCTGTCCTCATTGTCATTCTTGGTCACTGTTAATGACTATATAATATGTTAATCAATCTTACTGTAAGTTGTCTTGTCCATTTTCTGAATTCTCTTGGTGTCTGTTGTTTATACATTCTTCTCTTCTTTGTTTTGTCTTTTCTTTCCCCTCTATTTTTTTTTCACTTTCTCAGCTGACTTCAGAATACACCCTTTTCCCTCCATCTCTTACCACAGCTCCACTATATCCTTTCTTTCTCTTCCCATCCCTATACTTATATCCTTAATATCAAATGCTTGTCCCAACCCCTTCACATGGACTTCTGACCATTATACTGTTGTTCTATAACGACAGCAAGTTACTCTAAGGAGTTGCTTGCCCCCTCCCACAGAAACCAAGGATTCTTTTGTAACTTCTGTAATTGTTTTACACACTGCATTCATCCCTACAATCATCAGTTGTGTACTGACATGAATGCAGTTTTCAAAGACTGGAGAGCAGTAGTATGATTTTGCATTTTGTATGTACACCTAGGTATGTGTTTGAAACAGAAATACAACCTTATGTCTTTCCCGAGTGCAAAATAACATTTTATGTTGCAGTGGTAAGTTCTTAAACTGTTTTCCTGGTGGTATTTGGTTACTTGTTGTCTTCAAGCCCTAGATCTTATTCCTTTCCTGCTAAAAAGAGGCTAAGAGCTAATTTTAATGGGGAGTAGGAAGCAGGGAGGACATCAAAATATCAGACACATTCCAAAACTAATTCTCAAAGAGGATTTTCCAGATAAACAACAACAACAACATTGGGCTATGATAACAGTAAAGTCGTCTTCCGCTTACATTGTGGGAATTGAATAAACTCTTGTGAGAAACTGCTCAATCTCAGCGTGCAGATTAGAGCATCAGACCTTCTAGTTTTGTGCCTGGTAGAATCACGATAAGGGACTGTCTTGCTGATCAAGAAGAGGATGCTGATGAATGCCAGGCAATGTGCACTAGTGGGAATGGGGAAATGTGAGATTACATGGAAGCAACTAGCGGTTTAACATAGAAAATTTTTGTACCTATGCGGGGGGTAAAATTCTCCTTTGTAATTCCTAAACCAGACCTGGTGTTTACATATTCTGTCATAACTGATTTACACTGCATGAATTATAACCTGGATTTTTCCAATTCCCTACCTCAACCTCATTCAGACTTCCAGTAGAAGTATTGAGTAGACCTGGAAAAAAATAAAACCAAAAAGGTGGATAAACAGCAAAAGCTTCATTTTGCAGACAGTGAAATAAAAATAAAATAAATATTAAAAAGTCAGAAAAATCTTTAAGATGGAAGGAGTTTGGCAAATTTTGTCACAAAGGGTTGTGGATGTGGTTTCTTTCTGCCTTTGACAAAGGAAATGAAATGCGAACAAGTCTCCTTTATAACTCATTTGAGACTTTTTAAGCACTGAGAACTCAAGAATTTCATTACTAACATTCCCATGGCAACTGTAACTTGTCCATACTGCACATGTATATGGCACCATAAAAACTAACACTCCAGACAGTAATAGCAAATTTCTGAGCAATACTTTTGTACTGTGGCAGTTATTGCAGAAATTAAAATGCTGATTTCCATCATATATGTTGCATCAAAATGTCAGTTAGAGGGCTGCATGGGCCAAGCAGGTCATGAAGAAAATGGAGTTAGTAGTATGAAGGGAAGCTGAGTATGTTCACCAAGGAGCAAGTGGAAAGATGAAAATATGGGACACTCCTGCTTCGACTGTGTTTTTGGCAGTTGTGGGACTGTCGTTGGCTTGGACCACAGTACATGACTGGCACAAATAGCTACTTGGAGGAACAAGGGAAAGGAAACACTTTATATTTCAGTGCGATTTGACCCCCCATAATCAAATTTGTTAATAATAACCAGTAAATAGCTGAATGGTAATGAAATGATAGAGAACATGTTCTGTGGAAATTTCTAGACAGCACCAAAACTCTCATGCTGAGTTCTATAAAACACCACCCTTTTAAGGAGGAAAGAAACCATTTGAAAAACAGCCTTCCCGTCCTCCCGTTGGTCAGATACAGCAGATGGATTCAGTTATGGCAAAATCAATAAAATGAAGAATGGAATAAAAAATAATCAGGTAGCTAAGCACTAATACATTCAAGCAGTAGAGTTAAGGCAGCAAAGGCGGATGTATTGCCAGTGACTGGAGGGAAGAGGAAAAATGTCTGAGGGAGTGGGAGAAGAAGGAGAAGAAATTTTGGGAAAAAAAATTGCAAAGCAGAGCTAGAGATAGACTCCCAGACTTGGTATTTCCCCAAGCAGGCAGGAGACCTTGGGTCTGAAGGTACATCTACACACAGAGACCTGTGAGTAGAGACAGGAATATAGAGAAAAGTTTGAGAAAGGTGAGTCCACTGAAGCCAAATAAAGATTGTTAGCAGCGAGGGGGAAAAGATAACTAACAGGCTAATCTGGTTTTTGAATCAGATAAAATGAAGTCAAACTCCATATAGAATATTTTTTTAAAAAGTAGTAGTAAGAGCAGATGCTTACCAAGGAAGAGAAGGAAAAGAGTAAAGGAATATAGAATATATATACGTATATATGTGTATATATATATATATATATATATGTATATGTATATATATATATGGTATATATATATGTATATATATATATGGTATGAAGACATACTTCATGACCTAGATGGTGAAGAAGGTCAGAACAAATTATTGTGATGCTTTCTACTGGGAGCCATACAAGGAAAATCACAACCAACCAGGCAGTGGGGCTATTGCAGTCACTTTTTATGCCACCATTTAGGAAAAATCTGAAACATTTCCCAGTATTTTTTCCTTATGAGAAAAAATAGCTGCAAGTTCCAGGTCTCAGCATGGGGATGAGTATGCAGGCCTACCTGGGAAGCTTCTACTGTGCAGCTGGTCACTTTGCACCACTCATCTCACCACCACCACAGAGTTTTTTCAGCACAGTGCTGCTTCCTGACTAGTGAACTCCATGAATCTTATCCATTGTCAGTGCATCATACAGAGGGGATTTTGTTTAAACAGACATGTGAACAAGTGACACAGAGCTCTCTGGAGCTGTGTGCGTTATAACCTGTGCTTTGAACTTTTCTCTTCACTGGCTTTGATCAGGCTGCAAGATTTTTGTTGAGGATGTGATATATATGCAAAGTATTCGGCAGCATGATAAGGATTAAGCAGTGCCATGCTAGTTGAACAAACAAACACACAAGCAAGCAAACAAACCCAAACAGCTTCTAAAATTTAAATTTTGCTGTCACATGATTCTAGTTTGGCATCTGTTTACAACATTTAATGATAACCACACTGGTGGCTGAACTTGGAGAACCCAGCTGCAAATCTATCCCCCTCTCTAACTTCGCTGTTTTCTCTCAGGTTATCCTATAACCCTCTTTTCTCTCCTTCATATTTGCCCACACACATCATTGCATTTGTAATCGTAATATTTGAAATCATAAACACTGAATTTTTTTGCCTTCCTGCCTTGGAAACATTGCAGCCACTCTACCCATATGCACATTCTTCTGCTGTCTTTCTACTACCACTCAAGCCCCCTCTGAAGCTGCATGTAGGCTGTCCTTGAGGCTGGTTAGGGAGCCCATGCCTGGCTGAGGGTGCTCTTAGCACAGTTGGGTGAGCATATACATGAGCACAGCCCCGGAGATTCCCCATTCCCAGAAGGGGTTCCCACCAGGAACCCCTGTTGCCTGCTCAGCCAATGGATACAAACCATAGCTAATTAGGCTCATTGATTCCCGCCCACGGGGAGACAATTGCTTTTAAAAGGAACTACATAGATCCGAGTGCCACATGGAGTGTCTGTGGTCCTGGCTGGGGTCATCTGAAGTGTCATAGGGACATGGTTGCACTTCACAGACATGTCTCAGATTGACCCCAATGAAGAAGAGGGCTGTAGGAAAGCCTGCGTGTCCTCCCTCCCCAGCCACCCCTGTCCCACCAGGAAAAGCTCTGGCAAGACAGGAAGTTTGTTATTGTTGTTGGTTTGTATATTTGCTGCATTTGAGAGTCCTAGGTAGAAATTAGTTAGCTCATTACAGAAGGTAGTGTGAAAATAATGGTAAAATTTCCAGCCTCTGTAATTTCTCTATGAGGTACATAGGTTTTCTGATGTGCTGTCTTCCTTTCTGTTGCTGCCTCTTTTTACAATAACATGCTCAAAAGTCTCTGAAGGTCCACTTAAATATAAACAGCAAATTAGATCCACCCATACACAATAGTCTCTATGCTTTTGCTTTCTATCTATTTGCAGATAGAAACTGAATTTGAAGACATACATTACCTCTAGACTTTACATTACACAGCTGAAAAAGCAGTCACTGCCTAGCTTTCTACAAATTATTTGTCTTGAATTTATTTCTCAAGTTATCATAAATTGAAAATTACGAATGAAGGAGAAAAAGTGCAAGAAAAAAATCTCACCAACAACTCACTATGTGCTCTGCAGTGGTCACTCCATCAGCCAAGAGGACTGGCTTTCAGTTAAGAACTCTGACCTGTAAAGGGTTATGGCACTGACAGGGATATTTCCTCAGGGCTAAAATCTTGGCAGAAGAGATCTTACAGCTCACACTTAAAAGCAATAGCTCTGAGAAGGGCAGGTACCAGAGACTGTGGTTTTTTAAATCTCTGTTATATTCCTAATACTTGAGCAATGACCGTATCCTGAAAGGAGTGGATTTTCTCTCTTTCTCAGATCTGACTGATTTAGATCAGAATAGTTATTTGGTTTTCAAGAAAGAGTTATTGTTCCCATGTGCAGCAATTTTTATATGGCCAACAAAGCTTTGTGATGTCTCTAGCATATGGCGTGAGTGCCTTTAATGGTTGGACTCAATGATCTTAAAGGTCTTTTCCAACTTAAATGATTCTATGATTCTATGATTTACTTGACAACTCACTTTATATTTAATCCAGAAGCTTGGGTTAGAAGTGGGAAAACACAAGCAGTGATTAGAAACTCCTTAGCTCTCACCTGGCTCTTCTCACTGACTCCCTGTGTGGCTTTGGATGCTGGGCTAGAGCAAATTTTAAAAACAGCTTCTGAGCAGGACTGCTGAGTTTTTGGCTAGTGTGAGACACTGAAGGCCTTCTCCTTACATTGCTGTAAAAAATAAAATATAATTTTTTCTTCCGAAGTGTTCACCCAACAACTAAAAGTTACTGGCCCTAAATGTCTGTATCACTTTCCCAATTTCAGAATGCAGTATGCTATTATAAATCTGCTTCATCAATATGGACTGAGAATCAGCTATTTAAAATCTATACAAACCTTTGATGTTTGCTTTGAATCGGTTCATACTCAGTCTCTATTATTTCTACAGAATTAAAGTTGGGTTGAATCAGTATGTACATATGCTGTATAGATAGCATAAGGAGACCTTCCTTTACTGGCAATCCAGAATGGTCTGATTTCACCCCAGTTCTAATGGCAATTGGTTGAAGTGTTAACTGCAAGTCCAACAAGTCCCAGCTGCAAGACTCCTTGTGCAAATGTGAGGATTGATTGTTGCCACTTATGCCGAGTGGCCGTCGCACAGGATTTCTGGACACTTGGCTGACTGAGAGCTCAATATCCAGTCAAACAAAGTGGCAAGGCATTAGGGAATTGCTAAAATCTGTGATCTACCACCAAATCTTATACAGCCAGCAGGAGTATAATAACCCCTGATTGTATCTGCAAAAGAAAATTCTTCCTGCATAAACTGTCTCAGAATAAAGCCACATTCTGGCGATTGCTTCAGATGACTTAACTCGCATGAATCACAGGCATTTTTTCCACCATTGTTGCTCTGCAGTGTCTGGAGAAAATGGTAGGGTTATGAAAGGGCTCCCCAGCTTCCTTACAGCAAAGTGATAAGTGTCTGGCATGAGGGCAATTCAGAAAACAAGTGTCATGAAAACAATTTGTAACTCACAGGTGAACAGACACATGGAAATGTTAGCTACTCTCAAGTATCTCTGGCACTCTCCAAGGGCTTATTCTCTGGGTTCTCACCTGTCAGTGCTAAGGTGAAGAATATTTTGTTGCGTTTCCAGCATTGTCATCCAAGTAGGTGGCATATGGGGAGGTCTCTGGGACTGAGGTCTCCTCACAAGTCATGGTGCCTGGGTGCTGCTCTTTTACTGGGATTATTGATGGGCATGTGATGAATGACATTCATCCCTCTTATCTGCATCATCACACAAATTATACACATTCCATAAAGAAGATATTAAAGTAAATTAAAGAAATAAACCTCTATATAAGGATAATAAATTCTATAATGTAGCATAAGGCCAATGCCACACCGATCATCTGATGACAAGCAGCTCCTTTGGCAAGTATTATCTATTTGTAGGTTGTCTACTGTTGTATTCCTAAAATCACTACGATCTCCTTAACTCCATCTGACATGGGTGCCTCACAAGCAATTACCAGTTTCTGAGCCCAATTCTCAGAACTACCTTTGTTACTAAGCCTTGGTGACTTTGAGTGGTACTGAGAGATCAAACAAATAGTCGGGTTACTCAGACTGGTCCAGCCAGGAGTTACCAGAGGCCGTGTGTACACTGAATGGGAGTAAGTGTCTGAGTGCACACAAGCGCAGTGTAATTTGACCTAATTTAAACCTCTCACGTTATGAGGTAAATTCAGAGCTGCCACAGACTGAAAGCAGGCACACAGGGAGGTATTGCAGCTTAGTGCACACACAGTAATCTGCTATGCGCTAGGAGTTGTGTGGTTGATTGGGGTCTTAGGTTCCCAAATTCCTTTCCAAAATGGAACATAGGCACTTCCAAAACTTGCACAAATCTCACTTGTATGTTGACAGCCTAAACTCAGCTTTGTGAGTGCCACATAACTTTAGAGGTACTTTTAAGATGTCTGCTACCAATAATCATAGTACTTGAGGAGAAAAGGGGAAAAAAGGCTTCAAAAAATAAAAGATGATTCTGATAGAATTTCTTCTTCCCCTCAACTGAAGGAACTATGGGACCTTGCAAGTTACGGTGATTTCTGACTCTCACGCAGAACACAACTTCCCTCAAATAGTCACAGTGAGGAGATAACTCAGTAGTGGAAAACTGAATTACCATGTACTTACTTTATTTTCAGAGAGATTGTTAATGAACTTATCATGTAATTTTCATAACGAAGTGTGTAATTATTCCTCTTTTTTACTGAGTAGTTGCCTCAGGTCTATTGCTAAACCACATGCTACAATAAAGATGTTGTTTTGTTTGAATTTAATTCTTACACTTAACAAAAGGACACCCTGGCAGAGCTTATTTGAAGTGGAAAATTGGCTACATCCCTTGAAGCTCAAAGAAAATATAATTTATTATACAGTGTTCTCAATGTCTTCATAAGCATTGTCCATGTTCTGGAAAACCATGTCAATAAATCAGCACTAATTGTACTTTGAAGGTCAAGCTAAAGGTTTTGTTTTTCTTGTATTTGGCTTCTGTAGGTGAAGAGACATTTGGCTTTGTGGCCAGACATTCTTGGAATTAATTTTCTTATACTACTGAATGTCAAATATTTCTGCCTTTGAAACTGTCACATCATTCTGAGGAGCTAAATCTAATTGTCACCTCTTTGATATATTTCTTTTAGCATTTCTGTGGCTTTTTAATTTTTGTCTGTGTTCTTTCTTTTTCTGCCTTTGGCACTCTTTTTTTTTTTTTTTTGGCTCTGAAGGCCCTTTTGAATCTAAATACCTTGTTAGGAGCCAAGCAAAAAACAAAAATTGCAAGTGAAGCTTCACTGCTGTGTGTTGACTTTGTTATTACCACAAAAAAGGGTCTCACCTGCCCCACTGAGCTGAGAGTGTCAGTGTGGGGGGCTGGGTGGAGTTGCAGCCATGGGAGTTTGCTTCACAGGTGTAATAGTCTGCATGGGGATAGAGGTAGCAGATGACTGGAGAGGGACATGTATAGACAAGGGCTGACAAGAGGGATACAAGGCAGAGAGCAACCCAGGTAAGCTGTCTGGCTGCGGGTTTCCAGGCTTTACCTGTGGGGATTGGGAATGCTGTGGGAAGGGCCATCCAAGAAAGGTAAGAGGCCATGGTGAGAGTCTAGCAAATGAGGTAACCTGGAATCTGGATGCCTGAAACAAACAAAGGTAATTAAAAGGATGCAACTCTTCCCTGATCTCATACAAGGAGCTGCTGGAGGGAACTGCTGTATGTAGGACATGATCACAGTTTCTCTCTGATCATATGAGTTATCACATACCACTTGGCACGAGTCCCAAGGGACTGGCTGCAGCGATGTGCATGAAGCTCTGGCTATGCTGCCCATTCCTTTGCTCCCCATGGTGTGTCAGGGTGGAAGGCTGCCACATCACTCCTGGTACGGTATGCTTTGCAACATCCTTTCTGCTATAGACACCGAGGCTCATCTCACCTACCATCCATGGACTCTATCTTAGGCCCAGGGCTCTTCGACATCTTTATTAATGACTTGAATACAGGACTTGAAGGGATACTTAGCAAGTTTGCCAATGACGCTAAACCAGGAGGAGCTGTTGACTCCCTCGAAGGCAGGGAGACCCTGCAGAGAGACAAATGAGAGGGCTGGGCAATCACCAGCTATATGAAGTTTAACAAAGACAAGTACCAGATTTAGCACTTGGGATGGGGCAACCCTGGATGTATGCACAGACTGTGGAGTGAGATGCTAGAGAGCAACACTGCAGAAAGGGACCTGGGGGTACTGGTCGACAGCAAGTTGAATATGAGACAGCAGTGCCCTGGCAGCCAGGAGGACTAGCAGTGTCCTGGGGGTCATCAGGCAAAGCATCGCCAGCTGGTCGAGGAAGGGGATTGTCCTGCTCTGCTCTGCACTGGTGTGGCCTCACCTTGACTATTGTGTGCAGTTTTGGGCACTGCAATATAAGAAAGATATTAAGCTCTTAGAAAGTGTCCAAGGAGGGCCTCGAGGGAAAGCCATATGAGGAGCAGCTGCGGTCACTTGGCCTGTTCATTCTGGAGAAGATGAGACGGAGGGGAGACCTCATTGCAGTGTACATCTTCCTCATAAGGAGAAAAGGAGGGACAGGAACTGATCTCTTCACTCTGGCAACCAGTGACAGAACCCAAGGGAATGGCCTGAAGTTGTGTCAGGGGAGGTTTAGGTCGGATATTAGAAAAAGATTCTTCATCTAGAGGGTGGTTGGGCACTGGAACAGGCTTCCTAGCGAAGTGGTCACAGCACCAAGTCAGCCAGAGTTCAAGAAGTGTGCTTTCAGGCATGTGGTATGGTTCTTGGGGTGTCCTGTGCAGGGCCAAGAGTTGGACTTCAATGATCCTGATGTGTCACCTCCAACTCAGGATATTCTATGATTCCATAAAAATAACAAGGACCACACAGCAGACTGGGAGCAGATTATTACAGAACAAAACTGAATTTTGGACAGTAGAGTTTGGATATGTTAGGTGGAAAAGAAAATCTGGGTCCACTCTTCTAAGGAAGGAAATGAAATCTTTGCACATGGACAGGAGAAAAAAAAAATTAAAATGAGAGAAAGAAAGCAGAAAAGAATATAAGAAATGAGTGAGGGCAGTTTGGGATGGTTGTCCATAAATCTCTCTCATCTCCTGCTCTGCTACAATCAGACCCCATTTTAGAAATGCCTGATAGTGCTCTCCTTCCTTGTGCTGCCTCTTTCCACAGGCAGCTCATGGTGTCCTGTTGCCCCTGCTCATGACCCTGAGGAGCAAGTCTGGCCTTTAACAGCAGCTGAGGTAAAGGAGTAGGAAGGAAGGACTGCAGGAGAGACGTGAAGAAACTGCTCAGCTCTGTTTGGATGGGAGGGGTTTGTACCCTACTGAGATCTAGAAAACAAGTGGAAATTGTAGACATAAGTTTTGAATAAATAAAATAAATATTAAAAAACCACCACCAGTTCTGCAGTTCTAAGTAGAAAATAATATTTGATTAAAAGACAAAACATGTATGGGGTAACTTTTTCATTTCCTGTTCATGATGAAGGTATTACTGACATTATTTAAGCTGTGTTGAAGACATATAACAAGAGTCTAAGCAGATATAAATGTTCTTCTGGAATGTTATTTATAGTTCCTTGGTATACCCAATGCCAAACACTAACAAGGTTTATGAGAAACCAGTGAAGACTGTAAATTGTTAGACTTCTAATTTAAATCATGTTGCTGACTCCATTTGTTTCCTAGACATTGATCTGACATTCAGATAAATCTGATAAAATTCTCCAAGTTGGAAAGAGATTTGGTTTTGGTCAGTGGGAATCTAACTATTAGAAAGACAAGTCGTGAGGTTATTGGGAACAAAGCCACAGGCAGTAATATACCACACTTGAATATTTCTTTTTTATTTATTTAAACATTACCTTACTTGATAAATTGCTTATGCAGCCATTTAACTGACTCTTCTGGAAAGTGTTTATTTGCAGTCACCTCAATGTCAGCAGTGAAATGAGCTGGGACTGAAATTTCATTAAGAAAGTAATATTTCATTATTATCGCCCCAGCAATCATCACTCTGTGTACATTAAGTCCAAAACCTATAAAATTTTATAATAATAATACAGCTATGGCAAAAAACGGGCATGAGCCAGACAGGATATTCACTTTTAATGCCCTGGCCATACTAGCAGCCTGGGCTCTTGTGGGACAATTAGCTCAAAGAGTATGTAGGTCTTAAACTTTGAATTTCCTTTGATTTGCCCATTTTAATTTGCAGCCTTAATTTCCTTTAGTACAAAAAAAAAACTCAAGGTACCTGCTCCATGTCAAAATGAGCTCTCCTGCTGTAAAACCTGAAGGAGAAGGCCAAAAAGGGAGGGATAAGTTACGAGGATCCTCCCTGGGATATCTCCAAACATTTACCTCAAGACAGAAGGCAGTTTCCCTCCTGTGAAGAGTGAGGTGACAGAGGAGGGTCAATCTCCCATCCCCTGGACAGCCACAGGGTGTGGACCAGGAGCTAGTGCTCTCCTGCTTTCGAAATGCCCACCATCTTATTTCCATTTTTAGAGCAGCTAAATGAAATCTTTTTCCTTACTTGTCTGTGATGTGTGTCTACAAACCAGCTTGCCCCAGTTCAGCTAAACTGTATTAAACATTTCTTCTCCCAGACCACAAGTCTCTGTTGTAAGGATTTGGTGTTCCTATAGAGGGACAAGATTCAGAGCCCAGGAAGCCAACAGAGAGCGGGAAAGATGGACACAGAGACAAACAGGGCTGCAGCAGCCATGCTGGCCCAAAGTAGGTGAGAGTCTATGGAACAAAGTTCAAGGCAGGGTAGGCCTCTGCTCAGAGGGATGTCTTGCCCAGGTGTAGTCCTGCACCTGAATTTTTCTTCCTATTCCATACCCTGTCACCTAGGCAGTGTGATGCACCCCATGTGTTACACGCTGACTCAGAAGCAAGCTGCAATATTTGCATCTGACTGTGTTATGAAGGTAACAATGGTTTAGAAGCCTCATTTTGAGGAAACCATGTTTTGAAATAAGAGCCTGTTAAGACACGGAGCACTTTTGTGGCTCCTTATGCCTTATAGAGATTAATGAGATGTGGAATTTTATTCCTCTCTTCTGTCAGTCTTAAAAGTCCTCAAGGGAAATAGGCATACCAAAACTAAAACAATTCAGATATAGTAAATAAAATAAATCATAAAAGTTAGGGTTATATTGGGGTTTTTGTTTGCACCTTTTAATATATCAGGTAACTGGGATCAAAGGGGACTTTGAAAGACATGCAGTTCTTACATAGCTTACCCACACCTTCCCTCCCAACAGCGTGATTCCAACCCTGCAGAAGTCAATGTGTGTCATAGGCATCAGTGGTTTTAACTCAGCTTCTCAGTGTGTTACAATCCCTTTGGAGCAACAGAAATCTAACTTGACCCCTCCCATACACCAAATAAAGTTTCCAAAATGGCACCTCTGCCTTGCTGACTACACTCTTTTCTTTTTTAATTGTACATGTGAATCCCTGAGAAACCTCACTCCAAGTTCATGATAAACTCATGTTTCCTCTGCTTGCCAGACGAAAATGAAAAGTAAAGCCCCATCAATTTTATTGCTCATAATTGCGGATAAAATGCAATATATTTGGTTCATATAAATTTGCTAGCAAATTATATTCAATAAAACCCTGGTGAGCAATTTAAAAGCATAAATCGCCCCATGCTGAAAAAAAGCTCATAAATTATACAAGAAAAGGAGTGATTTCATCAATGAGCCAAGGTCTGCCCATGGAATGTTTCAATAGTACTGGATTTATAGTTTTCTGGGAGACGATTTATGATCCTTAATTTTCTGCAATAAAAAGCTCAGCAGGGATTCTCTGAGTGAAATATCTTCTAACAAAGAAATAAATAAATAAAAAATAAAATCTGAGAGTGAATGCAGAAAATGTCATTCTTGGAGAGCTGCCCCTTTCATGTTCCTACTCCAAAACTGATCATGGAAGACCCTAATAAAGATTGCATAGTGAGAAAGGAAGGAAGACCATTAGTCTTTGAAATAAATGCATTGCACAGTTGGAGAGGGCATTTTTAGTAATAAATTCATCCATGATGCTTCATAGCCATTGTCTTTAAGTAAGAATAAAATTATCAGACTGGTTTAAAGGAAAGGTAAAGCATTTCCAAAACACACGGATATGATTACATTATACAAATAACCTAGAGGGGGAGGTTGTGTGTGAAGCTTGCGCGCAGATGTGACGTGCAATCACAGCTAGATGCACAGAGAGATTCACTCACTTCCCCTAATTTTAGGGATCTGATTCACAGCCCTTGTCAAATTTAGTGGCAGTGGCTGAAGAGGTTACTGTTCCCTTGAGCCATCAGTCACCGGGCAGCAGGGATGATGGATCAGAGCACATATCTGTTGCAGGTCACAGCCCAGGGCACCAAGGTGAAATGAGAACAAGACTTAAGTTAATACACCACACTATGAATTATGACAGCTAAGGAGGGAACTTAATGTCTCTTTGACTGCTAAAGGGATAGCATACTAAAAAAAAATCTGCAATCGTCTTTTAAAAACTCCTCCATAAATCACCAGGGTTGTGACCAAGAACTCCCGCTTTGAAAATCTGCTACTGGGTGATAAGAGAGAGAAGATAATGGGATGGATGGACATTTGCTGTAGTACACCATGGTTGTTTTTCAAGATGTTATTATTCCTGTTTTATTCATAAGAAGCCAAGGCATATAAAAATGTAAGGATCTGTGTGAATGATCAGAAAAGCATATTGACAATACTGCGATCTGAGCACATTATCCTACATGTCAGATTGAGGGCTGTCCTCCCTCTGCATCATACTAGTTAACCACACACAGACCGTGACCATCCTACGAATGGATAGGGATAGCCAGCAGGATAAGTGGGAGCAGTGAAAGTACCTACTGCTGAGTACCTACATCACTCAAAATCTTTCACTGTCCCTCCAGACTTTCAGAAATAGAAAAAGAGTGAAGATGCAGTTCAAGCAGATTTCCCATTTCTATCCTTTGGATTTTCCCTGTTTATTTTCCTCTTGCGAGGGCTATACTCTAGGGACCCAAGCTTTCAACTTCCACAGCAAAAATACAGACATGGGCAGCTAGAGGCTGATCCAATGTCCACGCAAGCCTGTAGTTGAAAGGACTCTGTTGCCTTTGCTAAGTATTAGATAGAGCCCTTGCCTAAATGCATGGAATACGAATGAAAATAAAATGCTCAAAACCATTTAGTTTTGACAGCAAACAATGGACAGAAAAGACCAGTGAAGATATTTGACAAACCAGGCTTAATGTCATTGAGTTTTGTTATGAAATAGAACAAGAATTGCTGAAAATAACCCTGGTTCAACTGCCTCTTTTATAAGGCACAGCAGATTCAGCTGACTGCAGCAAGGAGGAAGATTTTTCAAGAAATTAATTTAAACTCCCATTGCAGCTCTGGAGGACTACCAGCTAAGAGTGCTGAGGTGGAACAGCTGGCTGAAAGGAAGTAATCGTGTCTTTGGAAAGGTAATTCATAAGTATTAAGCATGCATGATTTGCTATCTATCACCTCTCCCTGCTCCAAAACACTTTACAAGCACCAGGCACTTTGCCCATGTCTGTCTGGCAGGTCCTGGAAGTACTTCCTAGCTCCTCTGCCTAGGTATTCATGCCAGCTACATTCACTTCTATGTTGGGACCAGACCCAGATACAGATTAGTCCCCTCTATCCCATGTAGTGGGAACCCTGCCTTATGATCCAGGAGGTGACTACAAAGTCACCTCCTGGATAGTAGTAGTCACAAAGACTACTGCTGCTCCCTTGATTGGAGCAGAAAGTATGTGCCTGGAGCTAACTTACTCCATACTCTTACAACATTTGTGTCTGAAGCAGACCAGGAGAAGGCATTCATCAGCATCTCATTCAATGTTCCACTAGGAAAAAAATATAGACTGCAGTTTGATCATTCACTGCTCTTACAGAGATGGGGTTTTCTTTGGTTCTTTTTTCTTTTTCCCCAGAAAATCTGGACTGTATTTCTAATTGATCAAGAAAGCAAAATAAAACTTTTTTTTTTTCCAGGTGTAAATGTTGTAGTTATCCATAGATATTCCAGTAACTACATTATCATCCATTACTGATATCAGAATGTATACATGTAGCCATATATTAACATGTCTACTTGGCATCCCAGTGCACCAAAAAAATTAACATTTTCTTATGCAGACAGTGGTATCTGGCTTCCCTACCAAATAGCAATAACACTTATTTGACATAAGTAGAAACTTCCCTACAAAAAAATGACTTCCCACAAAATAAAGCCATTCAAAACTAGAGCTTTGGGATCCATTCAGTCAGCTGACTAAATTTCAGAGACAAAATTAAATTTCTTTTCTATACATATTGGAGATAACTCTAGCATTTCAGTAAATGAGACATCCTTGATGTTCCAATAATCAAGTGTAGCCCCTGAAGTACATCAAGTGGCTGACCTAGGCAGGAGCTGTGTCTGCTTAGGAATTCCCAAAAGGGCCTTTTGAACACTCCTTCTATGGATCTGTCCACGACTTCAACACAACTGGGAAAAAAAAAATGCTATCTCTTAGATATTTATCTTGATCCACAGAATAGATACAAACCAAACCTTCAGACTTTTACTTGATCCCATATGAAAACTCAGGTCAATCAAAAATTATTAATGGCATTGTGAAGCCATACTGCATCAGTACAGGCTCCCAATGATCCGTAACAATAAAACAATCTGCCCATTATTAGTGCCTAAAGTAGCAGAGTTGGACCCCTAGAATAGGTTATGCTCAGAAAAGCAAAGGAACCCTGCCTGAAAGTTTTCCCTTTTTCTTGTTTAGCACTATCTCACTCACCTACGTGAGAACTTGCACCTCCTGAAAAGAGAACAAAGCAAACAAAAAGCTGATTTCACAAATTGAAATGCATAAGAGGGCATCTGAAAGGAGACAAATCAATGAAATGACAGTTGTACAGCAGGCATAAAAGAAGCAATTTGAGTTAGAGAGCAGATCACATTTATAGACTAGAAACAGCCAGAGATGTAGCGCCTGGGGAGGGGTCCAGCTCACAAACAGCCTCACAGGCAGCATACATAAAACACAGGCTAACATTTTTGCATAGTGTGTTGTAGTAAAGTGCAAGTCATAAACATCCCAGAAACAAAGCTGGAAGGGATCTCAAGAAGTCATTTATTCCATGCTTTTAACGTGAGGCAGGCTAAATACAGCTGAGAGTATATGTTCAATCTGTTCTTAAAAAGCTCTAATAAAGGTCAAGCCATGGATATACATGGAGAGTAAAGGAAGGAAATTAATTCAAAATACACTACCAGCCTTTCAAATGGCTGGGTTCCCTATGTCTTCTCTGCAAAGATGCTTTATTGAAGCAATAAACTGTATCTCTATTGTCGGTTACAACCAGAAGTACTGGGTGTTGAGATCAGATCCCCAGTGCTAATGCTGGGTGCCCCTATTTTGTCCAGAACAGTCAGAAGAGGATGAGGAAGAAGTGGGAAATGGCCCATTTGAAAAAGAAATCGGCTGCTATTGACACAAGAACAAGAGAAATATCTCAGTACATCACTGAGTCAGCAACTGGATCCTAACGACTTTTCAATGCATCCAGGAAATGTCCAGAGTCACAGGCCATGGCACTGAGCAGACACTAATCAGTAATTATGATCCTGAAGTCAGCCTCAGTGAAGTCAAGATGTTCCCACATCATTCAGATTTAATGCAAAAGTTATTTTTGTTTGTTATTGTTTCTTAAAACCCAAGGCATAGAAGGCTCTTCCCAATGTGAAGGTATAATCCAAGACACACATGCAATACAATCAATATTTAGCAGCACCCAATCACTAAGGCTTATGAGAGGAAAATATTAAAGAGAAAGGAAACGAAAAAAATGTTCAACAGTAAAAACAGGTGCTTACTAAATAAGCCATAACTGATCCATGGACTTCTGGCCTAAATATCATGGTGTACTTATCCCTTTCTCTAATTTCAGACATAAGAAGGCTGAAAATGGCTTAAAATGAAGACAGAACAAGAAGGGACTGAGTGGTTTACCGAGGGTCAGTTCTAGCATACCCCTGGGAGTCAATCAACAGAACACAAGAGAAAAAATACCTGGAAGGAGTGCACTAACCTGCCTATGTGTCTGCTGAAACAGTCAGAAGCTCACGATGATTCTGGGCTACAGTGAGATAAACTGGTGCTGATGTTCGTGCCAAACCACAGACACCACACTCAATTTGTTAGGGAATAACCCCAGGTCTTTCCAGCAAAATATTCACTCCTTCCATATCCTGTCAGTGAGCAATATGGAAAAATTTCCCTCTAATGGGGGAGTGCTGTGTCCTAAAACAAGCCTGGGAAACCATAGCTTGTACTTCATGCATGAAAGTACTGGACAATTAGAAACTCAGCTGAACCATGCAGATTGTCTGCTGATGAGGGTAGACGCTTATTAAAAAACTGTGGAGGAATTTATTCTTTGTAGTTTACAGCTGTTGCCATTTCAACCACAAGGCCAAGTTTACATCCATGACAGCCAAAAACTACAGCACATTAAAAAAGAGATCCAGCTTGATAATTACACTACCATTTTCCACCTTTCTGAGGGAATTTTTTTTCCTTCTATTTCAGTGGCTTTGTCAGGGCAAAAGATGACTTGTTTGGTACCCTAGAAAGATGGGGTCTCTTGTTGTTCCCCAAGATGGGATAGCTGGGACAGGAGGAGTGTCTTGGAGCAGTTCCTGTCCCCTCTGGGTGGGGGGCCAGGCTGTTTTCAGCCTGAGTGGGATTGCTAGTGTCTCCTTTTCATAATGTCTTTCTCCCTCCACGCTCCTCATAAAACTACTTCTACAAAAAATGTACCTCCCTCACAGAGGGGAGCAGGGATGGGGCTCAAATAGAGATGAAAGAGCGTATTAGTCTTCATGTGGTGGGTTTTTTTTTAGTTACCTGTTAAGATCCAGCAAAGACTCCAGAGATGTGTTTTTCTTATTACCTGGATAAAAAGAATATGCTCTTTAGACACTGCAATGACACTCTGATGTCACCCGTTTAATACAGTCCATTGAGCAAATGAAGACAGTCTTCCATTACCTTGATTTGACATCCTTGATTAAACTGAGCTGCTGCCTGTTTGGAGTTCACCTCAGAGTTGAGTGATCTCTTCACTGCTTTTCCAAAATCAGTGAAGCAAGATAAAGACCAGCCACCTTAACATTGCCACATGGCCCCATTTCACATCTTCATAACAAAACCTTGTAGGAAACATCGCTGAACATGTAGATTGCCTAGTCTGATCAGAAAAGCACAAGTGTTGGGCCAGGCGTCACTTGTCATGCTGCATGACTCTAAAGTTGATGTCCTAGGATCATCTGTATATGTGACGGCCAAGGAGCAGCCTATTGCATATTTAGCTGGATAGTGCATGGTGTGATAGACACCTCACAATAATTTTAACAGTCTGCATTGGCCTAGTAACAGTGTATTGCACAAATATTTTGGTTAAGTTTAATAGCAGACTGTAAGGAAAACAGTCAGAAAGGAAGAAAAATGGCCTGAACTCAGCCAGCCCTGCAGTTAACACAGGACAATGGGAAAGTCATGGGCTCACAGGAATCTGGTTCAGCTTCCTGCAGGGCCTACTGAACTGGCTGGGAAAAACAGAGCCAAAAGTCTGACAAGCGAGAAGCACAAATGAACTCTGGCTGCATCAGCAGGACTCTCTTTTCAGAGCCAGGGAGATCTTGCGGAGCTGTTCAGGGGCACCAGACCGAGACTCAGGCGCTCACTGCAGTGTCTGCAGAAGCAGACACCTGCCTCAGTTGCCAGAGGGGCAGAGCTTTGGATAACTTGGAGAATGGGGAAGAATTGCTCATTTTGTAAATGCTTTTTTCAAAAAGGAAACAATACTATAGTTTTGAGAAAGTGGTTTTGACATTTTGTGGGCATCATTTGTCACACTATCCCTGAGGGAAAGTCCACAGACATCCAAACATGGTTTTTGGTGAAACCTTTCCTCCCTGTACTGTAAGCCCCTGGCAACTCAAGGAGAGTCAAGACTCAGACTCTTGAAATCTCCCCCAGTTAGCGAAGGCTCAATGTCCAAGATGAGGCCAAGATCCAGTTTCTAGTAATGAACTCTGATGGGACTACGGATGTGAGCCCCACAGCCCCACTGGTCCAGGATTACCCTGGGGCAAGCTTGCATCAGGAGAAAGCATCGACTATTGGCAGTGATGATGGTAATATCCTTTGCCAGGACCTAGTATCCTTTGCTCTACAGCAAGTAAGTAAGCTAGGCTTATTTAAGTCACCTGAAATCATGTTTAATCTATTAGCATATCAGTGATTTTGCATTACATTTGCAGCGGAGAATGTGCCAGGCCTGCTCAGCTCCTGCCTTCCAGTTCCAGGGCACTAACAAGAAGTACTCTTCATGATCATCTGAGTGTATCCACACAGCATTGCTTTTCCATGTTGCATTTCAAGAACTAGCAGTTCTCCTCTTCCAAAACCAAACTGCTTATTTAGATGAAATTTCATCAAGACTCCTGTGGTCATTGTAGATGTGCATCAGTAAGAAATGACACAGCCCTTGTTGGACAACAGCAAACACTCACTGGCTTATGTATATAAGGACAAGTGAGTGCTAGGTCATATTTAATTTGCCCTTACCACACGGACCATAATTCCATGTAACCAGAAGAAAAGATTGCATGATGGGGAAAACAGGCAGACCACAAACTAAGTATACACCACAAAATCCAGTACAGCATGTTGAGTAAGCAGATATCACAGGAAGGAAAGTACAATATAATGTAGGTACTGAAAACCTTCAACTGACATTTGCTCTTCTTTATTTCTGTCTAAAGATCTCTAATACCTGGCTTCAGGTATTAGAGATCTTATTTTTTATTCTTTCCAAGATAAAATGGAAAGCTTTTATCTGCAATTCTCTGAAAGACATTTTTCCCCTGTTCAGAAAAAGGGGTATCTTCTTGTTACAGGTGAATTAATGTTCATCTGGTAGATGATTTCTGACCAACCAACCATTGACACTGGTGGGTTACTTTAGAGAAGGTCTATTTATGACCACAAAGAAAATTACTTTTAGCTGGAATCAGTAGCAGAAACAAAAGGTTTGTCAATCTTAGGTAGCCTGAGCAGCACCTTGTCCCTTAGCAGGGAGCTAGTCTTGAAACACAATACTAATAAAGGAAGAAGTGGCCCATAAGAGCATCAATCTTTTCTGTCCACAATCGCTCATAGAAACTACAGCTTAAAATCTCAGCAGGGAGCTGGATGTCAAGTACCTCATGCTTTGGAAGCACAACTTGAGAAATATTACAGGGGCTCAATTTTAAGGAGTCTTCTAAAAATCAGGCTTTGTTTTGGGCATCATAAGCTGTTCAGCATCACCATCCAGATGCTAAGATCTTGGGCAGATAGTACATCGTCCCATAAGCAATATGTACTTCTTTACAATAGGAACTCAATCTGCTGTTTGTAATGCTTGGCATTCTAACCTCAATTAAATACACCAAGTAATCTGCAGGATATGTCTCTGAGCATGCTTACATGGTAATAATGATGTTAAAGTAGAATGGCCATATGATTTATTATGTCTTGTGAAATAAAGCAAAGCCAATCTACTACCACAGGAAGCACCATCACAGTAGAAAATGGAAACAAGAAAAAATTAAATACCACCCAGGCCTGGTTTAAACATGCAAACTTTCTAATAAAATATCAGAACCAGATGCTGCTAAAGATGAGTGATAATTAAAGAAGATAAATTAAAGAAATTTTTTTCCAGGGAATGACTCTACTGCACACAAATTGTTTCAGCATGGGGAAAAATATATAATAAAATTACTGCTGCTGCCTGTTTTCAAAAGTTTCCATTAATAAGTGAAGGCAGGTTCCCTGCTAAATTCCCTTATATCCAGGCTCCCTCTTTGCCTCTGTTGGTTTAATCTCAGTGTGGTTTAGCAGAGTGAGCAGAGGACTGAGCGCCAAGAACTCGGTTCCAACACTGACTCACTGTGTGGGCTCCCTTATGTCATGCTCCAGGCAGGTCAGCCCTGAAAAGCATATCTCTAAAAATGGTCCTGAGGGGTCCAGAGCCTGACAATCTCCCTACTCTTGTGTCAGATGCGCACAGTTCACCAGAGGTTTTCCTCTGACCGCCAGCCCAGCAAACTGATCTCGGGGTAAGATGGTGTAATGTGATTTTTTTTTTGGCTTGGTGTCTCATCACAAGAAATTAGTACACTGGAAGCCAAATTATGCAGGCACCTGTGCAAACTCACGGCAGGAAACATGGCTGGAGCATTGCAGATAAAGGGTGGATTCAGCAGACCCACTAAGACCACCCTGGAGCTTTATGTGCCTGTGTATAAACTCATCTTAGTCCAGGCTGTTGTTAAGCTTCATTTTAGCTAAACACAACATGGTGTTTAAGCCCCTCAAAGACTTTTAATTTTTTTAGATTTCTCGCATGCAGCAAAGTGCCTATCTAATTGTCAAAGGCATTTTTGTAGCAAATAAAATAACGTGCTGCACCAGAAGAGGAAAAGAATAAAATGAAACCACGTAAATACATGGCCTACTTCCCTTTTAACCACATGTTCCCCAGGCTCATAACCTCTGCAAAAGCCTATGAGGAATAATGTGGTTTGCAGTGTGCCTGTAAGGTCAACAAATCTGGCCTGTTTCAGGCTGAACAAGGGCTCAGACACAGGATCAGGTTCCCCTTGCTTACTGAGTGTCTGTGTGAGCACTTTGTTTCGCACACAGCAAGTGAAAGGTGAGACAGTGCAGCTTCAACCCACCTTATGTGGGTTTGTGTTCCTGGGCTCCGCTTCCCGTGCCTGAAGCACTGAGAGGACACGCACGGGTGGTTCACTGCAGTTCGACTGCCTCTCACAAACCGGGGTAACACAGCTGCATGTCTTGTATGCAACTGTGAAAGCAAAGGGAGCATCGTGAAGGACACTGGGCTCACAGCTCTTTCTCCTGGATAGCAAAGACAAATGGAATGGATGAACACACACGGAGTCAAGAACAGGGACAGGCCTCTCGAGCACGCAAGCTCCTAGCTATTTGCAGATGTTTTAGCTCAATTTGGGAATTTATCCTCGATTTGAGACTCTGTGCAAGCTAAATCTGTCCACAGGTCAGTCTGCTGGCCCCAGCCATGTGGCGAGGCCAGCTGCACTCTGCACTTCTTCCACCCCAGCCTCCTAGGAGGGAGGCTGCTGCTGCTGTGCTGTGCAGGCACAGGGGGACAAGGGCTATGGATGACGGTAGCTAGGGCTGATTCCAAAACAGTAACAGGCATGTTCTGCAGGCCAGACCCAGAGACAGAAGAGCAATGCTGATCACAGCTCTCCTTTAGTCCTTTAAAAAGAACATTTATTAAGACCCTCTACCCACTGTACTTTGAACTCTAAATAAGAAGTATTGATTATGCATCTCACAGGGAGACTGGTGATCTCTCCTTGATCTCTGCTTCAGTCCTCATGTTACCAATGCTGCAGGGCATCTGCCCCCAAATCATGCTTCTCACCAGCTGGACAGACTTCCCTGGACACGCTGAATACGAGATTCAGTGGGAAAAGAAGAGGAGGGGAGGAGAGGGGAGGGGAGGGGAGGGAAAGGTTTGGGAAGGAAAGGGAAAGGAAAGGGAAGGGAAGGGAAGGGAAGGGAAAGGAAAGGGAAAGGGAAAGGGAAAGGGAAAGGGAAAGGAGGAAAGGAGTCATGAAATGGAGTGTGTAATTTATATATGAGGGAAAGTTTAAACCAGCGTGATTGGCAAGAATACAACGTTACTAAAAGCCAGAGACACACTAATCGGTGAGTAATTTAAGTAAACTCTATTGATCTTGTAAGTTTGCCAGTTTTCAATTTTCACTTTTGCTTGTAAACAGCTCAGAAAATAAGGCTTAACCAGAAAGGCATGATCAGTGACTTTTTCATCCATTTTTTTAGCAAATGTAGCTTCTGTATCTTGAGTGGTGCTCAGGTTTGACTAAGGGAACAGTTACAGAGAGCTTCCCTTGACTCACCTAAGCCTCCTCCAGAGAGAGTTGGAGCAGGCCAGGTCCTATATGCTTTCCATATTTCCATTATTTCCATTGCAGCTGCAAACCAAGATATTCTTTTCAACCACGGTCTTCACTGCTAGCAACCAGTCTTAGGTGTATGAGAAATAACCACGAGAGGCCTGTGATACCTCAGCAATGGCACTGCAGAGGTGGGGGATTCTAAATGGTCAAGCTTGGTTCAGCTCAATTTTCTGCAGTTCTTACAGCCATGTCCAGCATAGAAGCTCTGAGCTGCTCAGAAATTTGACTGACATCATCAGCTTGCGGACAGTAAAGGAATGCGACTGTTGTCTAATGATTCAAAGACGAGTTCAGTTCAACAACTCATGTAAAGGAACAAAAAAAGAAAGCTTTTATCCCATTATCCCATTTATCCTTTATTATTTGGGCTGTAGTGAAGGCAAATTTGACAGTGTAGCCAAAACAGGTATCCCTGCCCATCCACTCTGCTCCTCTGCCACAGGTTAAGAAGGTCTTGTCCTCTGAAAGAAGCACCATTGTCTGCTGGTCGATCCTCAGCTGCCGCAATAGAGGGCTCCTTCTTCCCCTCGGAGAGAGCATCAGGAAGCAGGCACAGGCTATTCCACATTAAGAAAAATATTTACTTTACAAGCGCTGAAATAAAATTTGGAAAAGTGAAAAATAATATTTATTTTGATGATGTTAAATTGCATTAAAGTCGAAAGTGAAAATTAGATGCATGCACATACACCAAAGGCATTATTCACTAATCATAGGAACATAAAAGAACTGGAAAATACCCTCCTTCACTGCCAGTAGGAAAGTTGATCTGGAATAAATTACAGGCAAAATGTATAATTAAGCAAGCTATTATTATCCAGTGTCTTAGCAGATGCTGACCTCGTTTATGGTGACTGGGATAAGAATTTGAGATTTGATTTCATAGCTATGTCTATGATGCCTTGGACCTGTTGTACTGTCCCAGAAATTCCCAGTATGCTAGCACTGGTATCTAAGTGTGGTGCTCATGGATTCCTGTCCTCCTCAGCTGCTTTAGCTTCTTGGAAAAGAGAAATGATTTCACTGATCTGTCAGCCAGCCTGCATACTTGAAACCTGTGTTTAATTACTTTGAAGAAGCTTTAATATTCTACCAGTACAAGGAGAGGGGACCTTCCACTGCAGTGCTATTCTCTTATTTTTTATTTTTTGCAGGTTTAGGCTTGTGGCTTAGTTACTGAAACAATAATTCCATTGAAAATATCCTTGGCATGAGAGATGAGCTGCCAAAGTGTTATGGGCACAGTAATTTGTATATAGAAATGAGGATCCAGGGAACAACATGAACATCAGTGTCTGAAGGGGCTTATGATTAAAACATTATGCTGAGCTTTTATGATTTCTACAGCTAATTAGCAAGATTTACAAGCATCTAACAAAAACCAAGGCTGAACACAGTAATGATCCTTATTTTCCACTTGAAGCAGAAAACTACTGGGTTCTAAAATAGCAGGGAAAGGAAGAGGAAAAACACCCTTATCTTTTCATTTGCCCACAATTTAGACTAATTGCTTCTCTTTTCCATAGGATGAGTGGATGTCTCTCAGGTGGCAAGCATGAAGTCTGTGACTTACTCACATTGATGGCAAAACCTTGTTGATTTAACAGAGAAAAGGTTTCCTGCTGTTTTGTTATGGTTTCAGACTAGCACTGGTTTTTGTTTTCCAGCAGTGTAGTGGGGGAATGCGAGGTGTCTGAAAAAGCCACTTCCACCAATATATACTTGGTTGATTCTGTTCCCCTGAGGTGCAAAAGGAAAAGGAGGAGGGTGGGGGGGAAAGAAAAAATACTAAGTTACTCTGTAGAGCAATGAAGGGCTTAGTCTGCAGCCGTAGACTGCACGGGGCCTCTGCTGCTCCCAGGAGGGCTTCTGGCCAGCAGCGCATGGAGGGGGTGTGTATGACCCCAGCCCTTCCCCTACAATTTTTGTATTTTCAGAAGCCCAAACATCCTCATGTAGTCACAGACTGAAAACCCCTGGCCAGCATTGTAAAACTTGTCTATTTTGCCTGAACAAACCTTTCAGCCAGAAAAGGAGACACTCTCCAGAAAACTTGATTGCATGGACATCTCATTGCACAGGATGAGCCTTGCTCAAGGTGAGATGAAAAACAAATGATTGTTACTGAAGCCACTGGCAAAGGAATTGCTCCAATACAGACCCATAGCAACTGCAGTCACATGTGGTGACTGATTTTGTGGTGATTGCAGCTAGCTCCTGTGTGCAGAACAGCTGAGATTTCACCCAGAACACAGATGGTTGTTTTGTCCAGGTTTGCCTTTGGGAAGAGACTCTCCAGCCACTGTGGGCATTGCCCTTTCCCAGCATCTGCATAGGGCACCTCTCCTGTTTCTAGCCAGGAGCACGGTTGGGTCTGCACTCCCCTGGCTGGGAATTGTGACTGAGAGCCTCACTGGGCCCTCAGCTGCCTGGGCAGCAGTGCTGCCCTTGGAATAGCGCTACATGTAGGGAGATATGCTGTTTGTACAGCCACCTGAGGCAAACTTGACCTTCAGAGGGCTGTAATCCATTTTTTCATGGAGGCAAACTTCTACTGGCAGGCACACCTTCCTGTATCCCTGGGAAGTGCTGTACCAACTGTAGGTCGCCCAATGTAATAATTAAAAATACACAGCTAGTGTGACCACAAAAGTGCACTTATAAAGTTCCATCTATTTATGCTAGAGATATACAGCATATCTCTGCTTAGAGATATACAAATACTAATATGCCACACTTTGGAGTATCCTAGCATTTTATCCTTTTTAATGAACCACTGTCATCACCTCCTTCAGTATTTTTTTCTCGTTCCTGTATTCCTAGACAGTTGGCCTAAATGGGTATAATGGGATAATTTCCACTCCAGTAATGGTTTGGCGCTTACATTATACAGTGCTTGGTAGGTGACGCGTCATTAAGACAGAGAATCTGATGAAGCTTATGGTGAGTCCCACACTGGAGTCATGCCATACTCTCCATTTTCACCTCCAAAGCCAGTCCCTTTTTCTGGTGACATGGAGTGGGAGCAATTACACAGAAACATTTTTTGAGAGTTTCTGGTCTAACATTAGATTGGAAGGATAAGCCAGAGAACTTTCACTGAAGTGGTACCTTGGTCAGAGGTGCTTCAGACTGTCATGAGAATGTCACGTTGGCACCTCCTACTGCAAAACGTCCAGTGACAGGAACATCAGCAGAGCTTGACCTCACCATATAAAGCCAGGGTGTGTATGGGTACAAAGCTCTCAAAACAAGGCTGTGTGTGAAAGGATCTCACGCTGCTGTAAAAAGGAAAGTGGAAAAAAGGCCTGGCTTGGGCAGCATTGCAGGGACGCCAGCAGAGCTTGGACTAGTACCTGTAGCAGTGGGAGGGGACTAGGGCAGGGGGCACCCTGTCACAGGCAGCCCCCTGCATTCTTCATCCTCCAGCGCAAAGAGCGGAGTCCTCCCAGCTTCCTTTACAGGTGTGCAGGGAAATGGGGGAACAACAGGCTGCTGGGGCTCTCTTCCCAAGCATGTGCGCTCCAGATGGGCCACGAGTGAAAGCCAGTCAATATGGAATATTATTTATAATAACAATAATAACAATATTAATAACATAAGAACATCTGGTAGCATTTTTTGCCTCCATCTGGTAGGCTGGAGGCAGAGCATCCGGGTGACATGACAATCGGTATTTCTGTTTTCAATTTAGCCCCAGCTCAGCTGCTGCAGTTACTCAGAGAAAGGCGCTTCCAGGGACATGTCTCTGGCTCCTGGCTCGGCTGGCCCCGCAGGTGTCCCACCACTAACGGCAGAAGCACCTAAGATCATCCATGCCTAGGTTTCCTTTATTGGCTGTTTCATAAGAGATTGCAAGGGGCTTCTTACGCTTCCATGGCTCCTTTCCATCTCATCCTGTGAGGAAGTTGCCCAACTGCAACGATGTGCGGTTTCAGACAGAAAACAAAAGCTAGCTGCTTTGAAATCAAACCAGAAACAGCCTTATTACACATTTCACGCTATTGAAAGTACATTGGACTAAATACATATTTGAAATATTTTGGTATTATTTTGAATTCTGAGGCTTTCAAATTTGTCCAGTAAATATATCACTTCCACCTACAAAGATTTCAGTTTTGACATGCAACTAGCATCTAGCCTAAGAAATTAATGCTGTGGTTAAGAACAGTCCTCTAGCTTTTCTTTCCCAATTATATTGACAGAAAACTAAAAGCAAAATTACCACGGAAGCTGCAGCTGTTGCTCCTAAAGTGCATACAGATAGTTGCATTAGGAACATCCATCCTGCTCATCATTAGTTTCTCCCAGCAAATTCTAGGCTGGGGAGCTGATTTCTTTGGGATCTCGTGAAGTGGGTGGATTACCCAGTCATGGAACAGTTGAAGCATTGCACAGACTCTCATCTGCTATAAATTTATACATGATGACAAACTTAAAAGGTGCACTATTAAAACTTCATGTTCAAGAATAATGTTCATTTAAGTATTTGAGCATTCTCTCTGAAGTCATTAAAGACTGAGGTTTACGTAAAGCAAACAAAGTGTTCCTCTTATGCCTTCAGAAGCATGTATCCTGTTCCTGTCCTTGGGGTCAGCCAGCTCTGCACGTACACTCAAGGACAAACGAGGCCTCAACACTCACTATATTATCAAATTTGCATATGAAGTAGCAAAGAATCTGGTGATAAACAGAAAATCCAGACCTTTGGCTCAGCACTTGTCCAGTTATTAAAATCAGTTGCTTTAGATGGCATCTGAAATTAATCCATTTCCCTAATGCACTTTACACAGTACTCTGTGAATAATAGCTTAGAGTAAATCTAATTATGCAGCTTGACCTTCCTAGTTTATGCAGCTGAATTTATAAGGCAATGCAAGGCCGCTCCAATCATCTTTGCTCTAGTGCTGTGATCCTTAAAATCCATAAGATGAAAATTTCAATAATGCAGCACTATTTATAACAGACAAAAACTAGGAATTTGGGTTAATTCTACCTCCAGCCTTATTTTATTCCCCACATAGGTTCCCTGTTGTCACAAATATTATTAGCATATGAAATCTGCTGACTGCTAAAGTTTGGGGAATTCCAATACTGAAGGAATTCCATACCTTAAATCTAATACAATTTCTAAAGCAGACCCTCTTCTAATGTATATTGTAAAGCTCTCCTGGTTGGTTCAACACTTAGTGAAAGTAGCCAGGAGCCTGGAGCTCTGGCATACAAACAGAGGGCCACAATTCCATCTCTTGGCAGTTGCTCCCTTTCTTTTTGGAGATGCTTGTGATGCCACCAAAGTGGGGCCCCAACATTCACCTTTTTTCAGAATCTCATGGCTGGCCCCGAGTGCAGTGATTACATTACGGGGCAGAACACAAACAGATTAGAAATGTGGCCACTGAGCAGCCAGAAGAAATGGAGAGGAAGCAGAGTGGAAACGAGCAGACTTGGGAAAAGGAAACTGGGAAGGAACAAAGAGAGAGCTGTAATCAGAAATCATCTGAAGCAATGCTGTTAATACATTATGCATAACAATGTCCTTGATGACAGTCCAGGACTCTCAGCTTGGGCCAGGGAACTGTCAGCTAGAAAGGAGTAAGTTGTTACATAGGTTCATGCTATTAATAGTGACAATGCTCAGTAAATCTTACCTTGTGTGATGTTTTTATTCCTGTGGCTCGGGACAAGTCCTTCTAAATCCAGAATTTATCTGTCTCCCAGCTACACAGACCAGAGGTCCAGCTTTGCAGGCAGAAGTGAAGCACCATGATACTGAGCACTGCATTGGGTGCATCCATTTTTAGCATAAACAGGTATGATTCACCTTCCTCTTGCAAGATGTTGATCTTCTCTGTTCAGTTTCTCCTCCCCTTCCCACATTATACTTCTCCAAAATGAACTCTTCCCTCCCTTCTGTAGTGCATTCCCTCCCACACAAGCTCTTTTGCTTTATGTGAACTCAAGTATTTGTGACAGTAAACTGGGAGGGGGACAAGTGGTTCCTACCTTTGTCTGAAAGATTTGGTGCAGCAGAAGTGTGGGAACTACATTTCCACAGTCTCTAGAGAGGTCTTGCAGCCTGGAGAGACAGCCTTACCTCTTCCAGTGCTTCCTCCAAATATAATTAAATCCTTGAACCCAAAGATGACAGCTTCAATGGGGAGACTGAAGTCCACAATCGCAAAGCTTTCTAAACCTCTTTCTCCTACAAGGTGTGTTAAAGAGCCCTGGTTCTTCCTGGCAAAGGGGTGTGTGTGTGTGTGTGTGTGTTTGTGTCTGGGGGTGTGTGTGTATCTGGGGGGGTGTGTGCATATGTGTTCAAACTGTGTGTCCCACAGACTGGGTAAGCAGGTAGAGCTGGAACTGAAAGAGGACAGACTCAGATTAGATATAAGGAAGAAATTATTTACTGTGAGGTTGGTGAGACACTTGAATAGGTTGCTCACAGAATCTGTGAATGCCTCATCCCTGGAAGCATTCAAGATCAGGTTGGATGGGGCTTTGAGCAATCTTGTCTAGTTGATCTAGAATATGCTCCTGCCCATGGCACGGGGCTTAGAACAAGATGATCTTTAAGGTCCCTCCAACCCAAACCACTCTGTGATTCTAAGAAATACCTTCTCAGTCCTTCACAGTGTGCCTTACTTTATCATCAGAGGGAAGCAGAGAGTCAGTCAGCCAGTCTTTAAATACCGATGCAGAGGATACTTCAATTTATTTTTGTTGGTTTATGCCTTTTTCCAATGGTTGCCTTTGAGCATCACTCACAGACAAGACACTTTACTCTCCTTCCAGGCCAAAAGAAGAAAAAGTTCTTTCCCCAAAAAGGTCTGGAGAAGAACAGATACAGTCTACCCAGCAATTAAATTTGAGAGTTTCCAAGAACTGCAGGATTTTCCAAGCATCAATACCTGCAAATTTGGTTCAACATCAGACTTGTTCTTCAGCAAAGAAAAAATGTTGACTAGATTTACCTTTGGTTTCCAAATTTAATTTATGGGCTCCCTGAGCACTGAAATATTTGGCATTTCCACCTACGTAATTCTGAGTCCTTTGGCCAGGGGACCATGGATTACTCTGTATTCTCAAAGAGGATGCGGCTGGAAGCAAAGTTCCCTTCTGACATCAGGTTAGAGCTGCCGTTAGTGAGCTGACGGCTCGTGCTACGGGGGAAGGAAGAGAAATATTTCCTGGATTCATAAAAAAAAGGACCCCGAAGTAGTCAGTAAATGGGAGAAGAAGTGAAGATGACTAGTGTTGTATTGACTGCTGTCAGCAAGCACAGTCCCTTCCAAACTCAGATCACAGTCCCTTCCAAACTCTTTTTAAGGAAAAACAAAAGACTAGGGAACAGAAGCCATCCAGCCCAGTAAATCAGGATGGACAGTCCACTGCTACACTGGGTAAATGAGCTGGTCCAGTTCCTACCACAAACTAGCAGAAGCTGGAAGGCTAAGCCCACTTAACTTCAACCACCTTTTGCTAATGTGGGACCTTAAACCACACATTTTGGGGGATCAAGAAACAAGAGTGCTACCGGCTGCATTACAATGAACAAAACAAGCAGCAAAGTACTGCATGTGGGTAATAAAAACAATAGCCAGTGGGAAACATGAGGAATCACTTAAATGATGCAAGAGAAACGATATACATCTGAGTATATTTTTTCATAGGCAAGCAGATGAAAACTGGTCCTCCAGCAAAGCTGGGGTACAGCCAGGGACTTAGATGTTGCAATGTTTTAATTTGCAGATTTCCTGTTGCCTAGCAGACTCCTCAGCCAGGAATTAGACACTCAAGATACAATTCCCAGGGAGAATTAGGTGCCTTAGAATAGTATTCCTAGAAACCAGCACACTGATCATGAAGTTATTTACACTGCCCTGGAGAAACCACAGCAGAAGAGAATGGGACCACAGTCAGAGACAGCAAAAATATCTCTCTGCTTAGTCTGAATCTCCTCCTGATGGAAGGTGTTTACGCCCAGGTAACTCTTTGTCACATAAGGATACGTTGCTCTTTCTTCACCTCCCATTGCCTCCAGTATTTCAGTAGCTAGATCATTCCCCACAAAGAACTCTGCCAGAAATTGACCTTCTCCTTTTGCCCTCTTATTAAGTGTACATGACTAATATTTATGTGAAATCACCTGAGAGATACATCCAAGAAACAACTATCCCAAAGAATATTTATGTGATTTTACCCAGCTAACAGTAAAATGTCTCTGCATAAGCAGAATCTGTTAAGGTAATCTTATCATTCAGACAGCTGTATGCTGCTTGCAAGCAATCTCTCCGCTGATTTCAGTTCGTCTGCAGATCTTAAGGCATTGAAGAAACCTGCTTCAAAATAATTAAAAAATACACTTCTCATTGTCCAATTTAGAATAATCTTGAAAGTATAGCCTTAGAAAAACATTTTGAAATTGGCATGAATTATATATGCTTTAGACGTGTATTAGGGATTTTTTAAAATTTAAGATAAAAGTGCACTAAGTAATTTTCAATGCAGCATCACTCCCAGTCTCAGATTCAGTAGATTTCTGTCTCTAGGTTGCCAGTGAAACTTTCTTTCTGTAGGCGAGTAATTTTCATTAGTTCCTTATTTAACTCTTTAAGACAGGCTTCCCTACTAGATAACCACCGCAATTTGAAACCACAGGAAAGCAAACTGCAAACCTCTTTGCCCAGAATGACTGCAAACATGCTAGCAAACATGCACTCAATAAACAAAACAACCTTTATGTTAATGAGGATGGATGCCAATAGCCATCATGTTTTCTGCTATGTGAATATCCTAGACTGAAAGGATTGAGATAAGTAGGACTCAAACAGTGCTGGTGATGTAGACATTTGACTTAACAGTTAATGGAATGTGCTTCAGAACAACCTACTGGAACTGGTATGAGTAAAAAGAATAAAAAACCAGATTATTTTTCTGACCATACAAGACCATCTCCCACCTCTCAACAGTACCCCAGACTACCCCCTGTTACAGTTAAGGTTATGTGGGATATTATTAGTGGCAAAACTCTGCCGAATAAACAGGACCCACTTAGCAATCAGCTGGACAAAACAATAGCAAATAGACCACAGAAACAATAATCTCGTGCTGGCAGAGATGGACACTGGATGATCTAATTGACCTTCTGCATTTGAACCTTGTCATCTATCACTGGCTATGGGCTGCAGAAGAATGAAAAATGTGTAAGATGAAAACAGGTTTAACAATGGAAAAAGAAAACACAAATGCAAATGCAGAGTGAATACGATTGCTCAAGATGCAAATTATAACCAGACCCAGAGACAGATTAAGAAATGATGAGTATACTCAGAGTGCCAGGCTCCAAATAGTAGGTTACTGTAATGCCTCCTTTTTAACCCCACTCAGACACTGAGCCAGCAGTAAACTTCATTTGCAGGATTTGGCTCTCCCCATGTTCAGGACATAGGTAGAAATACACATTCAAAGCTCCAGTTTTACTTCTAGGTCTACAGCACTTTAGAGGCAACAACCTAGACTTCAATTTTCAATAGGAAGAGTCACAGAAAGTAGCTCATTTCATCCGAGGCAGCCGAAGGCTGGATAAAACCTGTGTATGGCATAACTAACAGATCCCCTCTGAATACAGCTCTATAAACCCTGATTTCCCAGAGTTTATACTAGAAGCTATGTGAATGCTAGTGCTGCCATTAGCTGAAAAAGCACCTTGGATTTCTACTATAAGCACTTTGAAAATCTTTGATGCGTAGACCAAGTTAATCTGTGTTTCTTCCTTCTCTGCAGCCAGTTCCATTAGGCTAGACAGGGCCTGAGGACAACAGCATGCTAAGTGCTTCTCAACAATCTCACTCCTTCAAGATTCTCCATCTCTTTTCCCAGGCCCATCTCAGGCACATCATCTCCTCAGGCAAAATTCAGAAAAAGAGACTGTTCTCCTGCTCTAGAATTGTTTCTCCTCCCTTTCTTTGGGAAACAATGGACTTGCTCCCCAATTCCTGGTAAAGAAGCAACTCTAATGCATCCCCACTTTGTGATGAAGCTCAAATGCAGAAACTTTATAAAGGAGACAAAAGCAGTAAAAGTACTCATGAGAAGCCACAGCTCTGCTCTCTTTCATCTCTGCTACTCGGCTCAAGGTCCACAGAGCACCAGAGTTTCTACAATATCAGGACGTGGCTGGTAAAATGATAACACCTTGCTTCAAACAAACCCACAGCTTCCAAGCAGGTTTGCTGACAAGCATCACCACCTGCTAGAGAAAACAGTGGGAGCCAGTCCCTCAGCCATCAGTTTTTAAGGGTTGGCAGGACCTACTGGAAGGTATAAAGACATTTTTATTATCAACACGTCTAATCAAATCGTTCGATTACAAGATTAACCTAGGATTTTGCAAAGTGATTAGCTTGATTGCCAAAGATTTTCTTACTTATTACTGACCCTTTTTTTCCAACAAAGAGAGGGATTCAGAAAGGTTCATAGATTTTATAAGACTACACCATTTTTCAATTAAGAAAGGTTGAGAATTACTATCCTTTTCCAAACTATTCAAAGACATTACAAATCCCGCTGCTCTCTGCCATATGATTTTCAAAGCAAGATTAAGAAGGGAAAAATATAACCTTAAAACATACAGCTCAACCTCTCCTAAGATCTTTGCCGCAATAGAAATGGAGCTGAATGTATATGAGTGACCGTCTGTTTTGAGGTTTTACAATTTCTTCTCTTACAAGTAGAATTAATAATAAGTTTAGGTTCATTTTATTCTTCAGACTCTTGCTGTCCTCTGACTCTAACAAAATGTCCCCTAATCTCAGAATTACCCCAACAGCTCTAATAAGCTGTTACAGGTCTCTGTTGAACAATTTCTTTGCAAATCAGATTAGCATAGAATAATTTCCTTGGCCAAGAAAACCAAGAACTCAGCCAAGAAAAGAAAGAAAAAAACCCCAAACCTTTCCCCTAAATTTTCATGCAAACACACAACTGTAATAATATTTGAGCATATTTTATCATCAAAATCAACTACTTCATTCTTAAACAACTTTCAATATCTAGCCAGCCATCCAACTAAACTGCTGGTCTGTCCAAACAATTAGTCATATTTTAAACCAAAGATAACAAGCAAGATCATGGTTTCCATAATAAATAAATTGATCATTTTAGTAGAAACCATACTTTGTATCTGTTTCTCCAATGTATATATGTTATTGTATGTATTTCGAGGTAGTTAATACTCAGATTACAACTACTGGAGAACAGAAAAGAAACTGAGGCTGGCATAGATCCTACCTCATCCCAAGTTTCTGCTTCTGGGGCAGGAGTCAGGAAAATGAAAGGTCTCAGTAAACTTCAGTCTGTCATAAGTAATGAGTAGGAAAGAGGAAGGGTAACCCACAAAGAAATCAAAACAAGATGAGAGATTGAGATTTCAAACTCCCTTCCAATTTATATAAACAGAGGCTATTTCCTCTGGGTTTAAATCTCTACCCCACCTTACTGATGTGTTGTACATTACAAGTAGAGGTCCTAAGCATTTACTTGACTGAATAACCACAGTATGTTGCCAGAAGAACAGTGATCACCAGGAGAACTCAGGTCACCATTGATCAGCCCAAGAAACTGGCTGCTCTACCACCTGCTAAGGGGTGAGCGGTTTTACTGGCATGAAGCAGACATGTCTGGAGACAAGGACATGGCACATTTTGGTCCTTCCAGGCCCTGCATCTCAGGGCACAACGTCCTGCTTTGCCAGAAGATGTATCCACAACATAAAATAAAGCAGACGGCCTCCCGCTGCAGTGGGGAGAAGGCAAGAATGTGTGTCTGTCATGGCCTGAGGCACCCAGGCACAGAATCCCTTCCCCTCTACCTGCCCATCTGGGCACGTGCTCAGAGGAGGCTCGACACTGGCTGCTGGTACATCACCTCACAGCTGGCTGCAGCAGGACTCTCTGCTCACAAGGACTGGCTGAAACAAAAACTTGGGACATTCAGAACAAAATCCCAGGCTTTGGAGTGGGGTTTTTTTGGATAGGTTTTGTTGTGGGTTTGTTGGGGTTTTTCTTCAGGCAGATATTTATGTTGCAGAGAGCACCTGAACTAACTGAAATCTAAGTAACGATGTGGGGAAGGGAGAGGGGTAGGAACAGGGAAAGGAGTGGAAAACATTGGTCATCAGTAATTCTGTACTTATAATAATTTCTAAAACTGGCTAAGCACCTAAGCATGTGCAAGACTGCATAGGCTGAAGTCTTCCTTGGATCACCTCCAAGATATTAATGCAGGTACACTTAAAATTAATGAGATTACATATTTTGTGAGATCCCATCATTTCTAGTTCAAGGTAAGAAGAGTAATTTTGGAGGGGTGAGTTGCCCTTTCTTATCCAAAGAACTCATGCCAATGTAAAATTACTAAGTGGGAGAAGAATTAAAGCATGTCACTGGAAACTGGACAGTTTAAGTCTCTGGAGATATACATCTGACTTTATAGCTTATTCTTTGATATCTTTGTTTTAAAGACTGAAAGAGTACAAGCAATTGAATACCAATTAAACAATTACAGTGTCTGCAGGGCATTTTTTCCATTACCGTTTCAATAACCTAAATGAGGTATTTTAGTTATTTCTGCAGAATCCAGATTTACAAAAACACACACACAAACACGCACGCCTGTGAATGCTGAAACCCCTGGTTTATAAAATCACATATTGCGATCAGTTCTGAGGACAACACAGCAGATTAGTTGGACACTTTTCAAACTGCTCTATCTTACTTTCCAGATGCTCCAAATCTACAAAGAAAAAGGTAACTGGTACCGAAAGACTCTTTGAGTAGCAGGCTTACAGACTGGCAAATCTTAAATCAAGAAGCTGTTAGGTCTCCTTTTCTCAGCCCAGACTATAAAGAGGATGTAATATTTCAAGGTAGAAAATTGTCAGGGAAGATATTTGCCTCTGCTTTTATAAATAAAGTATGTTTGGCAGCTATAGGGAAATGGACATTGGGTACTTTTCCATCTCTAGAGTCTATTATTCTAATTTCATTTAGGAATAGCACTGCAGTATCCATCTGTAGCAGTGAAGGCTAGAAAGGCAGAGTTAAGCACAGGCAAAAAATCACAGGCTGCTGGAACAGGCAACACGATCAGTTGTCCATATCTGGTAGCCAGTAATCTGATAGTCCAGTCTCTTACCTTTAAGACTGAAAATATCCATCATCATAGAATAGGAATTAATTTCTAGAAGAACAAACATAAAACTTTGAAAATAATCTTCTAGGCATGTGCTGGAGGTACCTCACCACCCTGTCCTCTGTCTTTGTGCTGATGTGTTGCATCCTGTGAAGAAGGTTAAGACAGATTCTCTGAAATGTTGTGATGTTTTTCTCTTCACCTTGTCACAGCTCTGCTGAGTGATGGAGGAGAATCTGAATGGTCTGTTCTCTCTGGAGTGAGAGAATAGTGTCAACACTGCTCTAGATTTCAGATCTGGCAAAACGTGCCTGAAGGTGACATGGAAGAACAGTAAGTTTTAATGACATCTCCATTCTCATGACTTTCGTGAAGGTCTGGTATTAATAAAATAAAGCTTTCTGAAAAATTAAATGTTATTCTTGTGTGTTTCATACTGAGTATCTCAGCCCAATGCTGAGTTAAATAAGGCAGACACTTGCTTTAGATGTGGAGTAATAAGCCCCAATTACTAGTTTTAATGAAATTCTATGAGTGTGCTTTAGTCCCAACACCATCAGTGCTCACAAACTAGCAATGCTCCATACATAATTAGGCTTTCTTGACATTAGCAAACACAAATATTCATTTTTTACTTTGAAAATCCTAACACAGATGGGTCTTTTGTGGAAAAAAAATCTTTCAGACAAGCTTTGAAGATAACTGCTACAATAAAGGATTTTCTCCGTTTCCTAGGTCTTGATCTGTTTGCCATAGTTCAGTATAAAATAAAGAGTACCTTTCTTACAACTGACAAAGTCAAAGTGAATGAAACCAATTGTGCAGATTGCAACCTTTGAAGTATTACTTGAAGATCATACTAATTGCCCAGAAAAATTTAACAGCAATTGATGAACTCACTTGCATTGCTGCTCATGGTATCAAGCAGTTTTGTTTAAGAGAACATGCAATATATCGTGGACAATTACTTTATATTTCAGCATGAATTTCCCCACTAATTTTAAAACCATTCTTTCTTTCATGTATTTTTAGTACACTGCTGTGGATCATTGGTTCTTTCCAGTCAGAAAGCAAATGAATGTAAATGGTGCCCAAAGCACTAAAATATTAAATGCTACAACAGAACCCTCCAAAATACTAGTTTCACAGGTAGATCCAGATTGAGATTTACAGGTCCAAAACATTTTGCTTCCCTGATCTCCTGGCACAGAAAAAAATCCCAGTGGACATACATGTGGGCTGCTTGTGATCAGCCCTAGAAGAAAAGATGGTGGAGTGGTTTGGGAGCTAGCCTGAGATTTGGGAGATGTTCATTTTCCTGCTACACTATGATGTCATGTATGATCTTGGGTACGTCACATTTCTAGAACTAGAATATCTATTTCATAAGGATCTTCTGAGGACAAATGCATTCAAGAATGTAAGACACTCAAATCATAGAATCATAGAATGATAAAATGTTTTGGGATGGAAGGGACCTTAAAGATCATCTCGTTCCAACCCCCTGAACACTTCCAGGGATGAGGCACCCACAGCTTCTCTGGGCAAGCTGTTCCTGTGCCTCATCAACTTTGCAGGGAAGAATTTCTTCCTAGTATCTAATCTAAACCTACCTGTTTTCAGTTTAAAATTGTTACCCCTTGTCCTATCACTGCACTCCCTGATAAAGAGTCCTTCCTCATCTTTACTGTAGGTCACCTTTAGGTGGGAGGCTGCTGTAAGGTCTCTCTCGAGCCTTCTCTTCTTCCAGGCTGAACAACCCCAACTCTCTGTCTGTCATCATAGGAGAGGTGCTGCAGCCCTCTGATCATCTTCATGGCCTTCTCTGAGCCTGGTTGAGCAGACCAATGTCTTTCTTATCTTGAGGGCCCCAGAGCTGATGGTTTACATAAATACATAAAGTAACTACGTAAGCTATGGGTTTAGAAGCTCCTAGGATAAGAAGTCCTAGGTTCCCCTACAATTTGTAGAAAGAATGGCCACAGCACCGTATAGAAGGAGTTTTAACCCTCCTTTCCCAAAGGCAGATGTTCCACACAGGAAGATGTTCCCAGCCTCAGAGATGAATGTGTATTTGCATTTCACACACAGAAACCACCTTCCGCTTCAGGCAGGATATAAAATCTGGGTTACCCAATGCAGTCACAGCTGCTCTGTCACTCTGGTACTGCTTCATCATCTCAGCATATAGGGTACAAACGTCCCCACGTGGCATCTCATTCCAAACACCTCTCAAAACTCTGTGTGCTGCTGTTTTCTTGCTAAGTGTTGCTACACAACACTGCTGCTTCCCCATATTATTCAGGGTGGAATTAACTAGTCACTGATTTCACACCTTGAGTCTTGTTTACGTCCTGCTACTCAGACCTTATCTGCACAGACAAGGACTGTCTCACAAAACCAAAGAGAGAAAAAACCCACCATGCCAGCACATCCTCACACAAGCTAGCCAGGCATGCTCTCTGAAATGCCTGTTGCAGCATCCAAATGAAAGGAGTGCTAACACACTCAGAGTGTTGAATGTCCCACGGTCTTTCAAGAGGAAAGGACTGACTTCTCAGTAAAAATCAGTAGCCACTGAGATATAAAATCCAAATAGGCCAAAGACCAAATCAGAAACATACTGCATTTCAAAATGACCAGTTTCACACAGTTGGAAACTATTATGAGCCAAATCAGCTTGGAGAGAGAATTTTTGAAAGGAAAACAGAAGTAATAACTGGGAAGTACTAAAAAAGAGAGCACTAAATACACAAAAGATCCACAATCACACACAAAAAAAAGGAAATTTCTGCTGCTGTGACACACACTACTACTCTACATCTTAAAACCCTCCAGAATTTGAAGAGAGGCTGCAAGTGCTGCAGGGCTGCAAATCTCTTTATGCCCCTCCAAGGTGCTAAATCCCACAAACCATAAGCCCAATTGTACTTCTGGGTTAACTTTGGCAAACCCTGTCCCTGGATTACAAGAAGTAAAGCCATGATATAGCTGTTCAGTTAAAGGAAAAATGTAATAAAGCATTAAGTCTCAAGTGAATAAATAACCCTCAAAGACAATCCTTCTCACTTTATCTTTTCTTTTCTCAAAGGCATGGTCAATCTGTGTTGAGAAAGGCAGCTAATGACTTTTCTTCTTCAATTTTCCAAAAATTTACATTTAACAAAGCCCACAGTAACACAAAAACTGCTTTCCTTCTGCCAGGAGGTTCCTGGGCAATTCAGCATGGAGCTGTACAGCCTCCACAGTCAGCCTGAGGTCTAGGAGTGATGTGACCAAGACCACAATTTCATGACCACTGTGAGCTGATCCAACAACTCACCTCTGAAGAAAGAAATTCACTCTCTTGGGGTAATCTTTTTGATCAAAATAAACAGTTTTCTGCTTTCTTAATATGTTAAACTGGCACATGAAAGGCTCCAGTAAGAATCAGAGTCAGTGTAAGAGTGGGCAACTCTGCCGAGCAGAGGGTGAGAAAAGCCAGGACCAGGGAATAGGGAAAAGGCACAAATCCACTCCCCTTTCAGCAGCACTGCACTGTCACATTAGCTTCCATGCTTGTGAAACCGCAGACTGAGGACCTGCTGTGGAGCAATAACTCTTCTGCAGAACCTTTCATGAAATGTAATCCAGTACTCCCAAGGAGGATTCATATCTCACCCATCAGCTCCCCAAAAGCATCACACGTATACAGTAACAATCTAGTGAAAGGGGAAATAAAATTAGCTGTGCAAATATTTAGATAACCCGCAAAAAAAGAAGTAGGCAGCAGCTTACAGAAATCACAAGTCAGAAACCTGATAAGATGGCCAAAAGGACAAAAGGAAATAAATTCTGTGACTGCCAAAAGACAGCAAGAGAGATTTTGATCTTCATTGTTTGCTCTCCTGTGTGTTTGTTGAATTATTGTTTTTTCTTGTATATCAAAACCTAATTGTTTCATTTTTGGATGGACAAAGTAGATGAAAATGAAGATGCAAAACTATTTCATAAATATTCTTATCCAGCTTAGTAGAAGCAGGAGCTGATATGTGTATATGAAATGACGATGAATTAACTGGCCTCACTGGAAACAAAGAAGTACTGTAAAAAACCAGACATTACCAACTAGAGTAACTCATAAATGAGGAAGTCTGAGTTGTACACATCCAAGAGCTCCAGAACAGCAGACTGACAAGTGCCCTGGACTTGGTCCTCTCCACTAGAGGACTAGAAGGAGACTAACATAACTGCTTTAGATACGGCACTGACACGAAACATTAGGTGCCGCCTTGAGACTATATTCACCCCTACCTCAAGGCATCCTGAGAAGGAAAGATGATCTTGGTCACTGTGCATTTCCCCTGCTCCTTTGAAGCAGCTGAAGGCAAGTTAAGGCAGCCTCTCAAGCATCTGCTCATACTTACTGAGTAGCAACGGGGCAAAACAGCAGCTAAGAGGGACAAGGAGCACATTCTATAAAAACCAAGCCCTCGGACCACTGGAAATGAGTGGGAAGGGTAAGTCTCCCACAGGCTCCCACAGGCTGCACATCTTTCCATGCCAGCAGGCACAGTGTGGAGACAGGAGATGCTGCTGTGCCTACACCATCCCCCTATAATGCTTCAGCAGTGGCCACCTCCTTCACAGTCTTCACATTTGCCAGAAACTGCAAGTAGGCAAAGTTGCTGTTATTCATAATTATTAATAGACTATGCCATAAATATAACTGGTAGTATTCATGTGCCTTCTCTGTGCAAGAGGTGCTCCAGCCAGGTCAGTAAGGCACTTAGAACACCTGCAGTGAGCAGCTCCTGCCACCCCCTCTGGCAAGTGCCGGCATCTAAGCCAGCTGTGCTCACAAGTAGATTTCAGATGCCTTTGTGAGCTGCAGCCTCACACCTGGAGGGGCTGCACTGGTGAAGAGGACACCCTCTGGCAAGGCCACAGGAAGAGGCTGTCAGTGTCCCACGGCTCTGCTTGTGTTTGGAGCACTGCCTTTCCTCAGACTCAGCATGGTCATGAAGAGAGGAACACACTGAGCAAGGGCTTAATAAGCTCACAAGTTCCAGAAGACTCTCCTGGCGAGAGGGAGGAGGAGCAGGAACATGGGCCAGTTGCCAGAGATCGATCTGTCCAATTTAAAGAAATTAATTTAATTGTTTGTGGCAGTAGGAGAGCTTGCAGCTGCTGGCTCCAGGAAGCCTGGACAGTAAGACAACACGGCGCCAACACTGCTAGAATTAAGCAAGTGAGGTGAACACCCAGCAGCCAGGACTCAGGAAGCTTGGTGGCTTCATGTCCCTGCAACGACAGACTTGCACACCCAGCATTGCCATTCTGAACTGCTACATCCCAAGGCAGCAACTCTCTCTAAAATCCACACTGGCTGTTAACATTCAGAGTAGCTGGTATGAGACAGTGCTTAAGAAACCCACCACTCTGCAAGCAAAACCTTGTCCTGCAAAATCCAGGGGTCTGTCCAGCAAAGAGGAGCCCCAGCAGGCTACTGGGGTGGTGGGACCCTGTGTCCTAGACCAGGGAGGGGAAAAGCGGGGAAAACGTTAACAACTGTGTAATTACAAAATGATGTTTGCTTATTTTCTTTTTTTTTTGTTTTTTTGCCTCAGAAGATAAGAACAGTTGGAGAAGTATATGCCATGGGGCCTCAGCAAATCTACTGCCAGGATTTGCTGTTTAAAGCTTTCATCCATCCAGTTTTAATCCAAATTAGTAGGAGCTTCAGAAAGGGATCCTGGTAAAGTCACAGCTGGAAAGACTTTCATCATTAATTCTTCCAGGCTTATAAAAACACAATTTGAAAAAAAATAGGAAGGGGGTGGGATGTAACAGCTCTTGGCACAAACTTGTTTTAGTTTGCTTTTTGAGTAAAAACAAAAACCAAAATAAAATCTATATTTAATTAAGAAATAATCTGTATCTTTTGTCTTCGAGATCTTTACATAAGGCTGAAAATGCTATTCTATGAGATTTATAAAATTAATTTCTTTGCTTCATAAGGAGGCAAGGTGGCTGGGGGTGAGAGGGGAGGGCCCACTCCCCCAGCCCCAGTGGCACGAGGCCCGTGCATTTTTTTGGCAGGTCATTCCCTGTAGCAAACAGCAGCAGTTTAACAAGTTCAGCCTGCAGCCTGTCAGGTCACTCCGGGGAACACCAGAACGAGGAGGCAGAACAACTGCAGGTGGTGCTTGGGTGCTTGTATTCACCCAGGATGCACCAGCACATTAACACTGCTCATAGCAGCCCCTTTCCTTATGTAATTTCATTCCCTTTTTCCAGGGACTACTGCGTTAAGGAATGAGGTTTGAGCAAAGGCATACAAGTACTCTCTGTCACACAGGGATTTTGAAGAGAGAGTAGGAACTTTCCAAAACCCTCCTAAATTGCTACAGGTCTGCTTATTAATGAGACACAAGGTTCTCTTTAAGACAGGAGTCTATGTCATATGGTGCTCCTCATGATTCTGTTTATCCTAGTCTCTGCCACAACTGTTATTGCAATAAACCCACTGCACCTGCCTAGCACCCCTAATCTCAGGATCTCATAGCTTTAAGTAAACAGCCTCAAAACAAAGCTGAAGGGCAGAACAGGTTATAAAGGCATGAACTGTGACCACAGAGGCATCATTCCACCCACCACATACATTCACACAAAGGACAGGACCACAGCTCAGTGGAGAAGACTGCCTGCGTGTAAGGAGCTATCCTTCCAACTTAAAAGATCCAACTACTCACACGATTTTCTCCACATAGCTATGTTTCATCTCTAGCCAAAAATCACAGTATTTTAGGAACCTTCCCTATTAGGTGCTAAGAACTTTCATAACTAAATTTTTCCTGTACTGAAATTATCTACTTGCATTTCTCCTAGTGATACATCAATAGAAAAATAGATAGAACAAGCATGAGTCTTGCCTCTAAAATACAAGTGTTCAGTGGAAATCTTTCACATCAGTCGCAGGATAAAGCAAAGACACTCTGGGCTGTCCAGTCATGGCACAGAACATTCATTCTTACTCATCAGTCAGAGACATCACATCTTTTGGGACAGACTCCAGAGAAGGAACTATGGTGATTAACTATGACTATTTTACCAATGGCATCTTCTTATGGAGATGAGATTGCTTAGTTAGCAGTTATATATATAAGATTAGAATTAACTACTTGTCCCATCACATATAGTAACATGACCTGCTATTTTGCACTTTATTAGTGAAAAAATTATTAGAACAAATCCATGAAGAAAAAGTTTTAGATTAAAATTTTATACTTCAAGTGGCATTTTAATTGGAAGAAAAAGAACCTAATAATTGTTTTGGAGAGAATTACAACAGTAATAATACTATGCTGTTTTTACACATTTAGATTTTTTTTTATTTTCACCATTTTTATGTAAAGTAAATTTGGATTAGAATTTCAGATGATCACTGCCAATCATCACCTCTTTACAGCACCCAAAAACTGAATGTTAAAAAATTACCTTCTGGGGAATTTTAAATGAAGCAAAATATCCTGTTCCTACTCAGTGGTACTCAAAGTACTCCTTGTTAGACCTGATACACATGGCCAGAGCCTCCTGTGCCTTGGTCTGCCGTAGGTTGGCAGCAGCCTCTCCTGGGCACCTCACTGAGGGTACAGTGAGCTACTATCCTAACAGTGGCAGCAAAGACACCAAGATCTCCCTCCTATCAATGGATTTTATCTTTCAGCTGCCCACCTCACTTTATGCAACCTGCAAGAGCTGTATAAGATCTTACTTGGCAAACCTGTCTCAAGGTCCAATACCCTTAGTGTAGCCAGATGGAATGTCCATTCTCCAGGACCTTGCGTCTGATGAGGTGTTTCAGCTAACAGAGAGCTGACGTCTTGTTTGAGTGGTGTCCTGCACACCCACAGGCCCAGGAAAGCTGTAGCTGATAAAAGCAGTACAAAATACAATGTACAAAATAACAGCATCCATGATAGAAAACTACAAAGAAAACAGTTGTGAGGATACATACACGAACAGAGATTTTTACAGTCCAAGAAGCCAATAAGAGAACATCACAGAAATATATTTAAAAGGGTAGCATGGAAGCAGGTAAGATGTACTTTGCTGTTTTAAATTAAATGATCATCAAAATCAATTATATGAAAGAATAAAGTTAAAGAAACATATTTTTTTTCCAAATAGCAAACACGAAAGAAAGGGAGAGAGTCTCTTCATTCTCCTGGGTACCCACAACTCTGTTTGTTTTAGGAGCAGGGAAGAAATCTTCAGACTGAAAAGACAGCCTTGTTTAACTCTGGACCTCAGTTTAAACTGCAAACCAAGCTAAACAGCAAAGAACGAACACATTAAATTTTTCTTCTCTGCTTTTACAAAGGGGTGGAAAGGAGAGTCAGAAAAAAGGAACATTGTGGTGATTGGAGCTGAGCTACCAGCTGGACCTCCTGTCAGGTAACCCCAAAGCTGCTTATTGTCCAACAGGAAAACCTGTAACCACTGCATATCACCCACTTCACTCTTGCCTGCTCCAACTGGACATTTTTTTTGTCTCTGGAAAACCTGTGACCAGAGGACAGTGACAGTGTCACCATCTCTGTGACACCCTTCTCTGGCTGGTGACCTTGAAGCTGTGGAATTGTCCTGGCGACAGTGGAAATAACCATTAAGAAGAAATCTTAAAAAGCAGTGATAGAAGGAAAGCAAATACTGAGAATTATTAAGGTGTTTTTCCCTATAATATTTTTACATTCAACCAGTATCAAAACAGCCAGAGAGAAAGCCCGTACTTTATCTTCTAAGCCACATTTTTCAGTAATTTTGGACAGGTGAGCTTGACTGAGAACTCATAAAAATTTGCCTTCTGCCAACTGTGGTGGGCATGGATACCTATGTCCTTCTTTTAAGTCCCAGCTCTGAGCTACAATGTTACTCTAAGGAAACAAGAAGAGATACTGAACAGTTAAGTACTTCCACTACAGCCTTCCAGCCCTGTTGAACAGGCAGAGAGGAATAAAGGGTCCACCAAAACCAACCTTCAAGAGTTCCTGTTGAAGAGTCCATATCCAGTGAGGCAACACTGCTTCTCTACTGGAGGAGACTCAGAGTTAGATGTTATTCCATTAACAGACACCAGTTTCTTAGGCTGGTTTACAGGGAGAATTGCACTCTTCTCGAGTTGTTCACCAAGCTGATACATCTACTCCTTTCATTGGTGATAAGGAGAAACTACCAAGTCTGAGTTTCTGTGAGTTTGTCTCGTACCTTGGGTAGAAGTGGAAAGTTCAGCCAAGACCTTTATGTTCCATCTAAAAAAAGCTCTTTGTATGCTTTTACTTGTGTCTCTTTGTTTTAAAGAGAAGACCAAGAAGCAGCAGGGCCAGCACTGGTTGTCACAGCAGGAACAAAAAACATTGCTGAGAGCTTTTGTCTCCAGGCCTTGTTTCCGTGTGGGTTCTCTGATGTTTAATGAGAGCTGAACTTGTATTACAGCCTTTTCCTTGGAAGAGATTAACTAGGTCTTTTTTTTTTCAACACTTCTGCCTATTTCAACAAAATATGTAGCTTCCTGTTATCTGGTAAGACATCATCAAACCTTGACCTTCTGTTACACTTGGTCATATTGGTACTAATTAAAGTATTAGAGAGAGATAGCAGGTAGGACACACAACGACTGCAGAGAAAATCTATTTCCACTATTTTTCCAATTCCTCTTCCCGTAGATATGTAGGAGGCTTGTAGCCAGGAACACCAACATCAGGTAAAGGGATACTGTGAAAAGAGGGGGCTCTCTCCCTTTGTTGCCTCAACAAATCGCTCCCTACAGGAAGAGACAGCCTCTGACCATATGACCTCACAGCTGTTTTCAGCTCCTCCCTCCATCCAATTTGCTGCAGCACAACAAAGCATTCCAAAAATAACATTTATCTTTAAAAACTGGAAAATGGCATAAACCACCCCAAAGAAGAGAATGACAACGGCATGAGTTCAGCGCGGGATTGTGAACTGATGCTCCCCGCCAGGGACAGGAAACTGGAACTACTCAGAAAGAGACTGAATGGAACCAGATTGAACGAAAGTGCCAGAAACCGCGGCCATGGATGGCCAAGTCCTGCTGAAAGGATAACTCACCCGCCTGTCAGTCCTTTGACAGAGCAAGGGCAAGGACTGTGTCACGGCTCTACAGCTATACATGCCTGTGCTTTGCAAGGCTGCACGTACAATGGGCTGGAGCGTGCACATTAAACAAGGAGAAATTTAAACATGAGGAATATTTCCAAATCATAGCTTTAAAGTTGCGGATCAGCAGAGCTTGAACATCTGATTTCAATTCTAAACGATTTTTGATTAGTGGGTGTTGATGCAGTACCCCAAATACACTTGCAGTTTCTGTTCAAAATGGTATTCTTGAGTAATGATAGAGCTGTTATGTATGAACTGCTAAAAAGAGGCTACAGCACCACTGCTGAAGGGACTAAAAGTTGGACCAGGCAGAGGAGAAATAAACTCAATCATTTTCATTGAATAGACAGAGCCAGATTTGCCACTACCTTCCCTTTTGTATAACTATGTAGATCATGTCTGTGTAAGGGAACTTTTACAAAAATGAAGTTATAAAGGCATAATAAATCCATTTAGAAAAATTTCTTGCCTATGAAGAATTGAAAGTAATTTTAATTTGTAAAGTAATAAAAGCTGAATGCCAAATTGTAATGTTGAAACAAAGACAGGTTTTCAGAAGCAGTAATTTTTGAGGTAATATTTGAAAGTGATCAATTCAAATTCTACTTTCGAAAAATTTTCTGAGCTTTTGATCTTGCTCCAAGTTTAGCCCAGAACAACTATTATATGGCTGACATAAGAAGTCTCCAAAAAAAAAGTGATTTATAATGGAAACAGAGAAAATAAATCACTATTTGAGAACTTTTTAACACACAACAAATTAGATCCAGAAGGTCAGACAAAGCTGTCATTGAGTTTGTAAGCTTTCCTGCTGCAGCTGAAGACCACAATACACAGAAGAGCAAATTCAGTTAATGAACTCGATCAGATACACATGAGTCTTCCTTGGAGAGGCACTTAAAAACTGTGATCTACAAAGATTCTAACATGACGATAGTCAGCGACCTGCAGCAAGTTGAGAAGCAGGGTTCCTCTGGCTGGAGCAAGCAGATGCATTCATCAATGCCCTGCTGAAGAATATGTGACCATATTCGACCACCAAAATGAGAAGGACCATTAACATCCTGAAATAATGGGCTTAGTGGTTTTCAAATGAGGTATTTTCATGATGGACATGGTGTGGATTCAGTAAAGTCTGCCCTTTAACAAATACAGGTTCAGTTTCAAAGATTTGATTAGGCTTAATACCATTAGGGAACCATTACTGATTTTATGCTGTTGTTGTTACTGGTTTAACTATCAATTTATGAACCAAAAATTGCAGACAGTTGGCTTGACCAAGAGTCAAGGTTTAGGAATGCAAAAGCAAATCCAAGGTACAGATGAGCTTCAGATGTGGACAGGCTTCACAGGGTTTAATAGGCTCTCCAGAGTTTGTCAGGTCACAGAGACTTTCCTTTTCTTTTTTGTGGGGTGTGCACGTGCCCAGTTGTTTCTTTGCATTTTTTGTTTGTTTTAAATACTTCTGACCTCAGCCAGAGCAAGTGGAATTCATTCAAGCAATTACTGCATGCAATAATTAAAAAAAACTCACGACAATCTTGTTTTATTGTGTACCATATACAAAAAAACAAAACAAATGAAAATTATCTTCTTAATAAGCAATTCTTGATCACCACCACGTGTTTCTCAAACAGCCAGATGTTCACAGTTTAAGAAGCCAAATAATACTACTACTTTTTTGTAAATGTTAATGGTGAAAGAACAATAATAATGGTTTTAGTCAATCATCATTAGTACTTGAAAGTACAAATATAAATTAAATAAGACTCAAAAAACTTGTACAATAAAATCTGCTGTAAACAAAGCTAATTAAAAAGAACTGCTCTCAACCTGTGTTGTGGGTTTCATCTTGTTTTAAAATTAAAAGCAGTATTTGTTTTTCTGAAACATTCAAATGAATGTTCATATCCAGATGTCCTTACAAAGAAACACGATCTCCATTCTTTTCTCATTTTTTAATCTGTTTATATTATATTTTACTTCTGATTGTCTTTTTCTTCCTTGGCAATCCTCTTTGTCACACCACTGAAATACTTCTCACGGAAAGAATTGTGTCCCCTGTATGGCATATACTGGCCATCCAACAAGTAAGAATTCTCATCTTGATCCTGCACGGTATCAAAATGCAAGCATTAGACTTCAGGACAGTATGTTCAGCAGGTATTGCCACTGGTTTGCTTCCAGACTTTTTCAAACACTTACAAGTAAGGGTAAAGTAGTTAGATTTTTTTTACAATTCAACAGCACCCATTTAAGACACTAGACTGATTTAAAGAATTTAAAAAATAGAATGCTAAGGTTTCCACTAGGATTAACAAGAACATATACATTCTACTTCAAAGTCTTAACATTTAACAGAAATGAAATTCCATATGCCATGGGTTCTCATTTGACATTAATCAAATACAAGCTGTAAGCAGACAAAGAGATTTTGGTTGTGATGTTAGTTTTTGTTTGTGTTTCTTAATGTACTCATTCAAACTTCCATTATTCTACTCTGTACAGCAAAACTACGCAAGTTGTCAGTTTTAACAGCGCTGCATCACTGAAAATATCTCATCTGGCATCACAAGAATCTTACCGTTACATGAATGAAGGAGCACAGGTACTATGCTACACAGACTTTTATAAAGGAAAACATGTATTTTCCAGAAAAAATGCCGTCTGGTGAATTCCATCACTAAGGCAGGTACAAACAGAAGAGGAACACAGTCAGCTAAAATGAGTTCCTACAGTTATTGAAGCACAATCAGAGAAAATTTTTTTGTGCAGCATTCATATACCTCTGAAAGTTGATACAGTAAATCCCTATACATAATACATATTTGACACCAGCCAACAATATAGTTTAGAAAACTGTCCCACTACATATACAAAGGTTTAGTTCATTGTGTATTATGGCTTTACACAATTACTTGTCAACTAACATTAGCGATGCTATAAGCTAAACAATACATCAAACTTTGACCTGAGTGCTAAAGAAAACTGATGGGACTTCTAAAAACAGTGTTATGCTTATTGATGTCACTTTATTATGCTCAATAGCATAATCCCCACAACCTCTAAGAGGTCACACATGTGTACACCATTCATCTTGATTCTGTAAGAAACAAAATGCTGATTCAGGGTGAAGAGAAGAAAGAGGAAAGAAACTTCTCCTTCCTCTATCCCCAAGCTGATTAAGGCAAAGAGAGGATATACTGTGTAAGAGAACAAACCTCAAGTAAAACACAGGTGTAATAGGAGCATCTGTATTCAAGCCTGGAAACAGGCTTGGTGCACCACTCCACAGCAGAATCTATCTTGAAAATCCAGGCCTCATCAAAAGCTCTGCAAAACTCTGCTCACTAAATGAGAGATCTGCAGCTACGCATGGGTTTATTGGGAGAGATTACAAAGGAAGCTCCTGGCCCACATCACAATAATTCCAGTTTAAGAAGTTTCATTCTCTACCTCTCTCTTGCACAGGCATGACTGCCTAATAAAGATGGTGATTGCTTAAAAAAAAACCCAAAACCAAACAAAAAACCAACCAACCAAAAACAACAACAAAAAAAATCAACAGATTGTGAATTGCTCTTTAAAAGAGGGAAAAACAAATTAAAGAAATCCTGAACTACCTGGAGGTAACACTCACTGTTAGCATTTACTAGTCAAAATAGTTTTATGGGCAACATGAGAATTGATCAAAGTAAAATAAATTCTTGGATTTCAGAAACTAATGATTTCCAAACAAATTCTAAATTACGACATTTTGTATCAGGGAGCTGAATGGGTACAACTTGAACACCAGGAATGCTTGTCCAAAAAACTCTTCATTAAAGAATTTATTGTGACAATTTGCACTAGAATTTGCCTGGGCATCAAGCAGCAGCTTGTTTCAGTAAGGAAATCAGTCAAACATCCTGAGTTACTCTCTGTCTTGAGTAGCATAAATTGTTAGAATATGCAAACTAAATATATGACAGGAACATTCTGCAGTAAGAGATCTCTCTTATGGAAGGTGTCAGGGGCAGTGTCAAGTCTCCCTCAAACGCATTAACTGTCCAGTGCAGTTAACATGGATGTTTTTTAACTTTTTTTTTCTTAGGAAAAAAAAAAGGAAAAGAAAGTTTAAATTCAGGGAATGGAGTTGAACCATAGGGTTTTAAGGAAGACAGTCTCTTTCCTTCTCTTGACATGCTGGAAGAGAAATAAGCAGTGCTGCTGGTGACACACAGCTGCATCCAGGGATGAGTAACTTTTTTCTCTCATTTCCTTTGAAACAACCATATGTAGTTTTCAAGGCGTAATTGGTTATTTAACACAAAACAGTGAGACTTCCCAAGAAATAATTTAGAAGACCGATCAGCAATGATCAGCCTGCTTGGCACTAAGTCAGCTCTTTCCCTAGTGTGTCAGCACAACCAAGAAGACAAAGACTTCTTCTTTTATTTGTAAAATTCAGAACAGGAGATGTTTGTTAATCTCTGTTCATTCTTTATCATCACCCTTGGTTCTTATTTTGAATAATATAAGTTCTCAAAACAGCAGACTAATTGCAAGCAGCAGTTACCACATAAATGTTGCTCTGAAATGTTTTATGATGAGTTCTGTGACAACTGCAAACCAACAAAGTTCTTATCAAAAAGCTACCAAATTGCTTTTAGCTACTTTGAGTTTTCAACTCAACACTTATCTGTTGTAAAGACAACACTAAAATAGGTGTTACAGATCTCCAGTAAATAATGACAGAGGTGGAAGAGAGGAGGACGCTTAATGATAACAAGGAAGTTTTGCTTTTCTTGAAATCTTGGCAAATATTAAGTGATATTCTAAAGATTTTTATAAATCTAGCATGTCTCAATTTGGCTCCAGGGTAATTACCCACATTCAGTTTTTGTTTAAAGAAAAAAATTCTTCCTAGCCCTATCACCTCTTCCTACCACTCCACATCTGGTACTGGACAGTAGCTACAGAAACCACTTGTACTAATGTTATACAGCTATAAACAAAACGGACCAGTTACCAAAACGGGGACAACAGGGTCATATCCAGGAACAGACACTGCTAAATTCAACAGGAAAAATTCTACACCAGTAACAACTCTGGAGTGACCATGTGACATGGAAATTTTGGGGTGAGCACTGTGCTGGGAGGAACAATGGCAAAAGTTGCCTGAAACGGTAATTTAAAAAAAAAAAAAAAGCTTTAAATGTTAATAAACGAACAACTTCTCTGCTCATACTGTGCATATGCTGGAAAAGCCTATTCATATCAACACTGAGTTCAGTAAGAAATCTTTTCCAGTTGGCATGATTTCACTGTAAACTTAAAAAGAACAGCCTGGATGCTCACTAGACAGTGAGTTATATACCACCTTTTGTGAGGCTTTTAATTCAACATATATGATCTTCATGTTAATGATTAGTTATGATAGACCAATACTTCACCTAGACATACTCACTTTTTGCATTCATTTTGGTCTCCTTTTTATTACAATTCAAAACAAAATGCACCATCAATTTCAGTAACTGACTGAATTCATCTTCATTTAAGAGTTTAGAGTGTTAACAGTGAAATCAAATTTGCTGTGAAATCTGCAATTCCTTATTGGTGGCAAACCCTGGGGAAACCAAAGAACTGCATAATGACACTACATGATTCGTAGAACTTCTTAGCCACTTGCAAGTGCTGCACTAAGCTGAATTAAAAGGCAGCTGTGAGGGTCTGTTACAGACCAGTTTAGTAAAACAGACAGGAACTGTCTGGAAACATAAATGTTTGCATATTCATAAAAATTCACTCTTTCATTTAAGAAAACAGCCAAAACACTATCTATTGAATTTTATGATCACATCTGGTGAGTCAAAGAAATATTCAATTCAAAGGTTGCTCAGGATATTAAGAAAGGAAAAGCCATGTTCCAAGTAAGGGATACTGAGGTGGGGAAATCTTAAGACACCAAACAAGACCCTAAACCAGGCAGGCATTGGCTAAGGACTCAATATGCATTTTGTTCTTTAGATAAGTTTTACATCATCAAAAACCATACATGGGTTCTGGTATCTTCAGATTATCTAACAGACTTTTGGAGTCCTGAATATAAGCACTTGCACAGTTTTATCTAAGCAGTAAGCCTGCCAAATATTCTCAGGTGCTCAGAGCTAAGCATTTCCAGACATGAACCTGTCAAATCATGTACTGAAGAACAGGTGATGCACAAAACAAGAATAACAAATGACAAAAGTCTAATCACAGAATGGTGGATATATTTTTTAGATTAGAACATGTTATCCTACAGCACTGGTATTAATAAAACTCCTGCAGAAAACCTCCCTGAAAACCCTGAGACACACATGTCAAAAATTTTCAGCATCTACCCTCCTGGTTCGCTACTGGTGAAGTTGGCAGCTCCGACACTGGACTCCAACTATGGTGCTTTTAAAAATTCAGGTGTTGCTTGAGAACTGCACTTATCATGAGCATTATGAGCACAGTACTGAAACCCTGCTGTGTTATTAGTGCAAGCACCATGCAGACACAGCAGTTTGACTGTATCTCCTGTCATCTGAAACAGCTCTTCCAACTGACAAGGATTGTACTAAAAGCACTTGCTCACTGTGTGCATTTTCATTAAGAATTTGCCTCACAGTTGCTTTGCATCTCTTTTAACAGTATTGAGTGAGAGAAGCATCGAGAATGGAAAGGAGACCTGAATGCAATATTCCCTCCCCCCAGTACCTCAGGAGAGCCACTTAGTGTGTCCCAAAACAAAAAAAGAGTCAGTGTGCTTCACTGTACTTTCACAACTTCAATATTATCTCAAAAACTAAGAGCTCTAAAGATGAAGTAACAGAATCGAATATGGTTTACCCACAAAGCCATTTAGTATATACTTGGGCATCAAGTTAAACTTTGAAATCAATGGAAACTTAGGCATCTCTGTGGATGGGATTCACAAGTAACCATAACTTCAAAGATCTTTTTCACACTATTCAGGGGCTTGCTTGGGATGAAGAGTTTACCAAAAACTGAGAAAAAAAAGGAAAAAAACCAAACCAGAAACCTTATATCACTACCCAATTTTCCAGAAGCTCTAAATCTGATCATAAAAACTCAAGTGTGATAGAAATAAGGATCAACTGGTGAATAGCACAAACTTGTCATGAATGCTATAACTACTATTTTACACAACATAATCAAGAATTCAAGCTTACCTTGAATTCTTTCACCTTTTCCATGGTAATCAGGCGCCTTGATGTGTGGCTGGAAAGCATCTGCTCACAGTTGCTAATAAGTTTCAGGCACGGGTGGCGAGGAATGATTTCTTCTGTATATCTGGAAGAAATTAACATTCATAATGCTGCAAGCTCATGAAGTGGAAGACTTGTATCTGAAACAAAATTCTTACAGACTCTTCACAAAAAGGCTTACACTAGAAAGTTGTTATGCACTTTAATCTGATTAAAGAAATTCAGATATCGGTGCTCCAGAGTTTTGACAACATATATTTCAATCATCTTGTGACATATAGTGTATAGAATAAATTAAAAGCTCACACTGTCGAGACATAACCCTCCTCCTTTTTTCATATGTATTTAAATTACATTAATGTATGCACACAGGCCTGCCTGTATAATGTCAAGTAGAAAATATCTCAGCCAACCAGAAATAATAACTTATCCAATGGGAGCTGTGATTTTAAAAACATATTCCAGCCAACGTATATGATGTTGCAGGAATAAGAGACTTAACTCCAGCTCCCTAAAAAGAGACCATTATGCTTCAATTTCAAATCTTATTAAGTCAGATCTTAATAGACAGTGACATTCCTGAACTTCAACATTTGGTGTTACAAACCTATCTCATCATAATTACTTTTTCTAATGGCAAGAAAAAAATCCATTATCATTTAACATTAGATAGCAGCAACACTGGCTTACAATTAAATCCTATCTATAGAAGCAAGCAGTTAAAGTGTTTTAAATGCCCCATCTCATAAGCATACTATTTTCTGTAGAAAGTGCTTTCTCTAGATTGCTTTCAATCTTTCTATTTCTATTGCTGTAAGAGGAATTTAAAGATTTAAGACCTTTTGTAATGGTTTTGAGTTTAGGCCTTCCTTCCTGGTCGCCAGGAAGGAAGGAAGGAAGTATTCCATCCTATTCCTTTACGTAATCCAAACATATAAATAGACAGAGAGAGAAGCCTCTTCCTCTCTTCCCTTCCGGCGAGGTTTGGAGACAGCAGATTCCCCACAGCCGGTCTCGTTTCTGTGGGGGAGCTGGGGCCTGGCTGGGCCTACGGGGCCTGTTGTTCCTGCTGATCTGGAGTCCGATAGTGTGGTTGGCGGTGTTTGGGCGACTGTGCTATCCCAAGGAAAGTAGTAAGATATTCTTTTGCTAATTCTTTAGTTTGCTAGATCCTGAGGGGTTTTTTTGATTGTGTATATCTGTTTCGGTTTTTTGTTGCTTTTTTTTTCCCCTTCCTTTCCCTTTCCCTTTCGGGATTGTATATAGTATTTCAACCGTATTTGACTGTAATATACGTAAATACATTTATTTTAATATAGTTCGGCTGGTCTGGATTTTTCATAGTTTCTTTTTCTTTGCTCTTTGCCAGAGGTTTTTGTGCTGGGTCTCCGGACTTGGCAGGGAGCCAAGTAAAACTTAGACACCTTTGCATGGGACTAGAGCAGCAAGAAGTATTGACCTAGCTAATATAATAAACATGAGATCAGACACCCTTCCCATATACTGAAACATAGATCAGTCATTTAGTCTTAGTTTTTGTAATAAGCTGTCATGCAATAGTTACTTCCACATAACACAGAAAATGGGTTTTGGTATCGTCAGGGACTATGACTTTGTACAAAATGTCTGCTCTCATGATTCTCCAATGCTTGGGAGTCAACAGGAGTCAGACATTAAAATGCAGAACTAAACAACTGAAACACCTATCACTTCAACTTATAAGGTATGAAAGAGGAGCTTTGCATTTTTCTTGTGAAGAGGTGGATTTTATGAATGCACTTTACAAAGTAAAGGTATTGTTCTGGGAGAAAGAGAAGACAAATGTAACACAACTCAAAATAGGATCCGTCTAGGTGCTGATGGAAAACTTGGCATTTCTTAAGATAACAGTGAGCTGTTAAACAAGTAACTCAATACCAAACACAGATTTGTAAATAAGAAAAAAAGAACCCCAAGCAGTACTGCCTCTTTGGTTGCCTCAAAACTTCCAGACTGCAAAACAACCTTTCAGTCACTTCTGATGTGGAATCAACTTGCTACTTCCGCTAGCTGATGTCAGAACATGCTTTTGACAAAGGAGAATAAAATTATTTCTCAACTGCTCTTTCTATTATACAAGACTTTCGATGCATCTAGTAGCACCAAACTTGCTCTTTCTCCTACGAAGGTAGGCACTCCACCACATCTTAAATTTTTAAATATACAATAATATATATAGAAAATATATGTAATAAAGTTTATAAATATATAACACTATAAAAGACTGACTGCAAAGGAATTAAAAGAATTCTGACTCAACAATGACTTCAATGTCAGACTGAAAGAGTAAACTTTGGAGTGAGATGCTATCTTGCAGAAGGAGAGATCATTATCAGTTTGTTAAAAAGCCTTGTCTGTTAGCATTAATGCATGTATTTCTACATTCTTTCAGGTAAAACTCAGAACCTTATCAAGTAAGGAATACAGAAGCAGTGGTTTTAACAGACATCCAATTCAATCCAGTTTTGGCTTTAATTTAAGGTAATACACAAGGATCTCAAGAAATGAAATTGAAGGCAGGTGTTGCCAAGGGATATTTGATAATGCAATATGTTAGTAGAAAGTATCTTCCCTTCCCCCTACATACTTGTTTTAATGTCTGTTCCCTTGTTCAGCATTACAACTGAAAATAAACTGACTGTACTAATATTCCGTGCTAATATAGTGACTTCAGTATTTCAATTCACAGTAGGATGTACAAATTCACTTTTTATGAGGCAACTTAACTAGACCTCCCCAAAACAGCAACCAAAGTAGATCCTGAATGTGCAGTTCCCAAGTTAGTTGAAGTGAGGAAACATGTTTTTTATCAAAGTTCAATAAGCGGACAGAAAAACTCTAGTATCTTGATGAACAGAATAAATTCAGTAAATCCAAACCATTTTTATTGACATTGAAATCTTAGAATTCACAATGACACACAGTCTGTTGGGGCTAAGCATGTATAGACAGACATTTTGAACAACTAGCTATAATACTGTAATGGCATTCATTGCTTTGTTTTTTTAATTGTCTCACAATAAAAAAAGCCTAAAGATACCAATTCTATCATTTATTAAAAAAATGCAAACTGCTAAGTGCACTCTTCTGTTACAGCAGCACATAAAAGAAATGGCTCCATTTGATTTCCAAATTTTCAAAGCGTGTGATATATAGGATATATAGGACTGGCACAAGCCATTTCCATGATGAAATCAGGGACAACCACCACTTTATTCATCAGTAATATTTTGACTGTACATAGAAACATCTGACACTGTAAAAACTACCTTCAGAGCACATCTGTATCTGGAAGATACTTTGAAAAACCTACAGAACTCTTCACTTTACAGTGAAACAGTTTAAAAATAACCCAAGCCAAACCAAAAATACCATCAAACCTTATCTAAGAGATGCTTAAGTAAGGTATGCAAACAGCTGTCTTTCCTTTTAAACTCAGTTCTGAACTCAGGCTGCACTACTGAGCAGACAGGATCCCGCAGTCTCTGCTGGCCCCTCTCGTCCTTAACAGGGCTGCTCCCTTATGATTCTTGCCTCTCACTACCATCTCCTGGTCATTTGACTTTTATTTCTCAGAAGACAGCTAAATTAGTAGTGCCAAACTCCAAAGAACCAAGAATGTTTTTCATAGGACCTTGTCACACATCTTTATCAATTACTCTAGAGAAACACATTCTAATATGTACCTTGAAAGTTTAATTTCCTAAGCTTAAACCTCAACTCACTGGATGTACATTTGCAATGACACACTAAGGTTTTTTCTGTTTGGTAATAGTCAGGAATTATCGCCATTCAAAAACCTTATTTCAAAATCTGGTTTTCCTCACACAAAGTTTTAAAATACGAAGTCTCGGCACTACTCTTGAGTGCTGGTGCTATGGAAGCTCCAGCTGTACCGTGCCCCAAAAGAAACACAGTGAAAGTGCAGCAGCCATTCTGACTTACAGCATAACAGAAATCAACAATACATACTCAGGCCTGTATATTGGCAGCCAGTAAACTAATCTTCCTCCCATCACCAGATATTCTGCCGCAAACTTCAACAGGTCAAAAAAGATGTCACTTAGATGATAATTGGATGAAACGAAGATGTGATTTTCTGTGCTAAACAAAAAATGTACAAGTGTAAACAAACATAAAAGCACGGGTAAAACCTACATTTCTTAAAATAATAACTAAAAAAACCCAAACCAAAAACAGACCACAAAAGCACTATCTGACACTTGCAAAAGTAATTGTGACAATCCAGAAATACAACTTCTAATATGAGGAATATGACTTTGCAAGTTCCCATAACTGGCTCTTCAGACTATCATCTTTAGTATTTGAAGTCAAAGAATCACAGGTATACTGGGAATAGTTGTTTCTTAACAACAGCTTTCTTAACAATTTAGAGTAAAACACAGAAGAAAATGAAGGCCAGGCAGTGGAGAAGCCATGACCTATCTCTGAAAAGAGCAGTGGAAATCCAAAAGAGAAGAGGTTGGGGTAAAGTATGGGTATTCTATTTTAGACTGATTTTGCGGCCTGCAGAGACTGAAGAGAACTTTCTGAGAATAGGAAATAAAAGGTAATGATGGCTCACAGAGGTGAGAAATAGGATTCAAAATCTGAACACACACAAATGATAAGCAGGGAGAACAAAACCAAGATGATTTCAGGAAATGACATACTGGTTTTGCAAATAGAGTAAAAAGGGCTTTTCTTCTTTAATTTATATTGCCACCATTTTTTTAACTGTCGATAGCCGACCAAGAAATAGTAAAGATTCTAAAACTATGACTACATTTCCATTAAGACATTTATATTCTACAACAGATGAGACAGCTCACCTACCTTCTTTCAACTGACTTAACTGCTTCCTTTTGTGAACCCGTTCTGCGAGTAGCTTCTCTGATACCATATGGTGCTAGACAAAGCAAATGCATAACGCAGAGATGAGAACCTCATTCCTTGTCCAAATAACACACAATTATACCATACATACACGACAGTGCATAAACTGTGGCTTATACAAAGTTAAAAAAAGAAAAGCTTTTACAAAGTAAAACTAAGCAAGGAAAATTTCTTCAAGATCTATTAAAAGTTTATTACTCCAAAAGGTTACTTTAGAACTGATTCAAAGAAAGCCCTTCAGCTTTCTAAGAGCTTCTAATAGACTAGAAGTTTGCTACACTACAAAGAACAATGCTTTTCTGTTTTGTTGATTAAAAGATATTCCTCAGACTTGAAACATGTGACAAATAATACCATCCTCTTTTGTTTGCCAGACATGAACATGTCCCCTATAGCACTTAGTTAACCTTTTTCAAAATGAAATTAAGTACATTGGAATTTCTTGCCAGTACATTACACAAATGGTAATTCTCTCACATAAGAACCAGAGACGGCTTTTTCTCACACATTTGTGCACATTTCTAATAACATAACATACTTATTTCATGTTCAAAACCTCTGGTTTTGTGAGACTTGTTTCAGCATCATGGAAGCACCAATATAACCATTGCAGAAGTCTTACAAATTGTGTCACACTCAGTTCTGAGTCCATATTATTATTCTACACTGTTTTATTGCCAAATAGACCAAATAAAAACTAGCAAGCAACCTACAAAGAAAAGTCACGCTCCCTATTCCTAATTAATATGAATGTCTCATCATAAGGTCAGCACTAGAGATCAGAAATTGCTGTATCAAGGTCTTTCATTTATTCCCTTAGTTTCTATTCCCTCTCATACATGACAAATGGTCTTTAGTACATAGGTTGCTAAAAGAGCAAAGGATCCTTCCAAAATGCTAATGCTTCTAGTGGTTAAGTGTATTGGAAACACATTAAAACTTCTCTTTGGAAGCATTACAATAAGTATTTAACATAAATCTTCAGAAGTCCATCAAGGCTGCATGGCAGACTCCAATGTCCTGCAGATCAAGTTCTAACAGCAACATGTACCATTCTGATAAGAAGTCTCTGTGCATCAATGAAGTTACGCTTTTACTAAATGAGACTTCTTCAAAGGATGATTTCCAGCCATATTGATTTCTGCTGGTGAGCATAATATTCTCTCCACGGAAGAAAGAGTTACTGCCAGCTTTGTTACACATTTATAACTACCCTTAAAATAAATGCAGAGATGTCAAATGCAGATCCAATTTCCACAGTGCTGCTCTCAATAACCATCTTTGATAAACTGCAGATCTGAGCACTCATCCAGACATTAAATCAACACACATAGGCACAGACACAGGCAATAATCTTTCAGTCACTGCTATCAGGCAACAAAAAGCAGCAACAAACTTACGGTCTGTAATGATTGCATCGAACAGCATCCCTTTTCGCCATATTGGCCTGGAAGAATCAGCAACCAGTGCATCGAGGTAGTATTTCTCTAAACCATACTGTCGGAGATTAGCTCTGATATTTTCATCTGGCCCTCTCCATTTCTGGTTCTTTCTGCTTGCCTTGCCTGGGAAGGGAGAGGGCCCAGAGAGGGGGAAAAAAAGCACACTCAACAAGAAACAATTATATAAGAAAAGCTTTTCATATACTCTACCATTTAATTTAAAGGAAAATAATTAAATGTCACTACAAAACCTGTCAAAAGTACTTGCAGTAAACTTCAGAAGTAGCAAGAAATAATGAAAATACACTAGAAAAGTTCTGCTGCACCATCTGCACAGGGTGTCCCAGAACACATTTGTAAAAATGTTGTTTTGTTAGACATTCTCTCTGACCATCAGTCACAATCCTGTCCACTAGGTCAGATACAATTTGAACTGCAGATTTTCAGAGAAGTAAGAATAAGATTAGACTTCCTGGGTTAGGTTACGAGAAGCTTCCTACATCACAGGTTAAGACAGCACACAGGTGTGGTAATTATTATTTGGAATTTTGTTTGGTTTTTATTATTCCTTTTTTAAAATATTTCCTGCTTAAAAATAAGACAATATTTTATCTAGGATACATGTAAATTGGTGAATAAAAATAAGCATGACCAAATAAATCCTAATAAGATTAATATTGCTTTAAAATCCACTAAGTATCATCCACTACCATCCTAAATTCCAGAGAGCAAGATTTCAGTGGTTTAGAAATATGTAACATACCTAATCCGTGGATTGTGTTGTAATCTATATCAGTACCACACACATATGCTCCAAAGTGTGCTGAGGAGATTAGAAGGCCACCTACACAGGGGAGAAAAGAGGAAAAATATAAACTCCTGTCATAAATGTTACTTGTGTTGGAATTTTTTCCTCAGGAACTTCAGGAGTTTACAACAGTAGCACACCAGACCCAAAGCTAGACCCAAGTACAAAAAAAAAGAAACTAAAAAAAGAAACAAAACTACCAACCTGTTAGAATCACTATGCAACTATAATTAGAAATAATTACACCAAGTCCCTTGTCTGCTATACCTGATTCTCCTTATCTTACTATGCCTTTTGTCACTCCTTCTCTTTTGAGACTGCTCTTAGGAGTTTGTTTATGGTTTTCTGTATTTCAAGGCAGTAAGATTCTTCAATCATTACATGAACCAAAACTTTTGATACTACTTTGCAAGGAACAGAATTTCATATTGTTGGCACACAATTTGAAAAGTCATCACCAAACAAATAGCAGTTCTCCTGTGTCTGTTCTCAAAGTATCTCCTTAACTGTGTCTAAAATCAAACTTGTTGTAAAATGTGGCCATTCCCTGCGTAAGAAACAATGGTCAAGAGCCTTGCAAATGTAAATATGTCCAATGTAAACAGGGAACATCAAAACAGTTCCTGTAATAGTTACGCTGTGTGAAAACTATATACAAATGCATTTTTCTGTGAGTATGCTGCCTATTCTGTCAGCAGTTTTACCAGTGTACTTATTCTGCAATAAAATCATTTTTTTAATTAATACTATTGCAATCTGCTTTACTAATTTACAAAAAAAAAAAAAAAAATAACAGAAAAGCATGTGTGATTTCCCCTTTAAACTTGATAGCAGTTGAACAGACCACAAAAATGAACAAATGACATTACCTCTTTAACAGCTTCCAAATGAAACAATGGACAGACTGTAGAAGATTACCAAATACCTGTGTGGTCAAGTTATTATGTAGCTAGTAGAATGGTTTAAAAGAGAACAGTGACTGAGAACAAGGCTGTGAACCCCACATTACTGGTGTCAACAGTCCTGCTAAAATAAAGGGGAAGATTGCTGCAGGATGAAGAGTTGACAAGCACAGGGAACAATGTGCAAGCTGGTTGTACTGTTGACACCAGTTTTCCCATTCACAGGGAGCATGGAGAGAAGCACTTCAGGTGGCTGAACTACCCTGAGCCATCCACTCAGCACAAACACCTCCCTAACATGCCCTGTGTGCATGGGCTGAAGGATCCCATCTCAGAGCACTCCTACACCATATGGTAACCAACTCTACAAAAACCAAATGTGAGGGAGAAAGAAAAGTTTTCAAATTCCTCTGATTTTTCCTGGATCAAGGAAGTGGATCAGGGAAAAGCAAGGCTACTCACCCCAGAGGAGTCACCCATTTCCCTTCTTGGCTGCAATCCCTCATAAGAGATGGGCAGTACCTCCAGAGGGTCACGACAAATTTAGCTAGCCCTGACCCCAAGTAAGGCATACCACCCAGTCCTATAAAAAAAAGTAAGAAGAAAGCACTTGGCCCATCTAAGAATGGTTTTAATCATAAGCAAAAAAAAGTTAGGAAAACATGAACTTAAGGCTTTCAATAAATCTCAGCTGGTACTAGTTCAATTGTGTTCACACAGAAGGTGCATGAATACTTAAATACAGTAATAGGGCCAGCTCTTTGATCTACTATATGAAACATGCTAAGAGGGTTAATCAGGGAATCACTGTGTCCCCTGATGACTGTTAGCAGAATGCCAGTGGCACAGAACTTCATGCCTTTCTATCATACGCTATTCCCCCATCTCTTCAGCACACATGAGGACTGGTCATAGCACTGTCCCCCAGAATGTCAAAGAAAAAAATTCTTGTCATTTGCGACTACACAGTATCACAAATTGGCAAAGAGAAAGTAAGGACAAATAACTTTGAATGGTATAATTAACAAGATTACTGAGATAACCTGAACAGACTGTCTAGGAGGAAGCACAAAATATTAAGGTAGAAGACTTGATTTATTCTTCCAGAAAGCTCCAAGCTTCTTTCTGCCCAACACTGAGGAAAGAATATCTAAACATTTATGGAACTTAAAAACAATCCCGGATGTTCCAATTCTGCTCTACAATAAGAAGGGGAATCAAGTCTCCTAAAAGCCAGCCTGGTCAAAGAGCACTTCATATTCCAATGACAAATGCCAATTTGCCACTGTTACACTAACATGGAAGACTTGTGATTTGGTTTATGCAAAAATCAGTTTCTTTCCAATAAGCAAGCACCATTTTGCAAGGCCATTCTGATTTGGCATTATTTACATTTTCAGTGTAAAGAAAACAGGAAGAAACCAAGCCAGGTAATAAAGCTGCATCAATAAAGAAATCTGAACCACAGTTTCAAAATGCTCATCAAATCCTGTATGTATGTTCTTTCTAAACCGATCAGCAGACTCATGCAGCTTTAATCTCTAGCCTTTATATTACAGATATCCAGGGCAAAAAATCCCCAAAAAATGTAATTCAAACCACTAGGTAATTTGCTGAGAATTTTATATACTTGTATTGTATTTGTTACCTTTCAAACTGAAAAATGATTTAACATTTATACAGAATTTCTATAGCTTTGCCATTTCCATGTGATATTTCTTCCTCTGTCTTTACCTTCCTTTTCACTCCCATGAGAATGAATGCTCTCCGAGATTTTCTTTTTGTTTAGCAGATTTTTGTAAGAAGATGCAAAGCCATAGATACCAAAATCAAACAAACTGCTCACAGATAAGTAGAGGAATTTCCTGAACCTTTCAAAGAAGGACAAGCACAAGGATGAGGAGAAAATTTCATGAGACATTATTATGCATGAAAAAAACCCAGATCATATATGAACAAAAATTTAAGACAAAAACATAAGAGTTCACTGAAGCCTTGTGTTTCTGAAAATATTACATCCCTGGTTTGTTTTCTGTGGTACAGAGAAGATACATGCTATTAAGAATTTATCCTACTGGTGACCCTGTAGTGTTGTCTTCTCTCTCCCTAACTTCTCTGCAGTCATTTCTGCAGAAAACTATCCTCATCCTTCCATTAATGTAAGCATTTTTAATCGTACGCATTTCACACGTGGTTATCTTGATCAAAGTGTAGCAAGTTGGCCAGGAGGGCAAACGGTATCCCGGGGGGGCATCAGGCAAAGCATCGCCAGCTGGTTGAGGGAGGGGATTGTCCCGCTCTGCTCTGCACTGGTGCGGCCTCACCTTGAATATTGTGTGCAGTTTTGGATGTCACAATATAAGAAAGATATTAAGCCATTAGAGAGCACTCAAAGGAGAGCAACAAAGATGTTGAAGGGCCTTGAGAGGAAGCCGTATGAGGAGCGGCTGAGGGCATTTGTTCAGCCTGGAGGAGACTGACGGGAGGTCTCATTGCAGTCTGAAACTGCTGTGGATGTGGAGGGGCAGACACTGATCCCTTCTCTCTGGTGACCAGTGACAGCACTGGAGGAAATGGCTTGAAGCTGAGTCAGAGAAGGTTTAAGTTAGATATCAGGAAAAGGCTCTTCACCGAGGGGGTGGCTGAGCACTGGAACAGGCTCCCCAGGGAAGTGGTCACAGCACCAAGCCTGACAGAGTTCACGAAGTGTTTGGACAGTGCTCTCAGGCACATGGTGTGACTCTTGTGGTTGTCCTGTGCAGGTTCAGGAGTCAGACTTTGATGATCCTTGTGGATCCCTTCCAACCCAGGATGTTCTATGATTCTACTCTATGATTCTAAAATCCAGGTCAAAAACAGAGCCTTCGTTACGTTTTTGAAGAAACTACTATAGGTAGCTTAATACAATATACTCTGCTATGATTATATGGCACAACCTGACACAACAGATCAGCTATTTCACCTACACAACAGCTCAGTTTCTCTGAGTCAAAATGTACTTTTATGTCATATGTGGAATAAAAGCTCCCCCTCCTGGATAAACTAGGAAAAGTTCAGCTGGGGGCGGATATGTGGTGTGAGCAGTATTCTCCTTTGATCTCTACTGAATGCTATGACCTAACTATTGTTACGCTGTGTTAAAAGCCTAGACGTGCCCTCAGCACTCTAAATAGCCAGCTCTAAAATGCCACTCCTTGTAACCCCCTGAAAGTGACGGCAGGAAGTGCATTAGCCAAATTTCACTTCTTGGTCACTTTGGATCTTAGGCAGTCCATAACACATATGAAGTAGCGTTTAACCCATGGTGCATAAAATAAAACCACGAAGATGGATTTTTTAGAAGTGTGAAATAAACTGTTTATAGCTTTGGAAGTTGGTCTCCTTCCCCCAAAATCCCTTTCAAGTTAACAGACTACTCATTTTACAATCACCATTTTGCCTTTGGTATCCTCTCAAATATCAGCTGAGCACCAGAAGCCACTGCACCAGGTAAAACCTGGTGCAAACAGTAAGACAATCTTCCAGTTTTTCCCACCAGTGGAAAAAAAATATATATACCTGTTCCAACAAATGGATCATATACAACATCATTGGGTTTTACTCTCCCATGGTTGGCCATAATGAAAGACAGGCAGGCATCCATGCTTGTATTTCCAATGAAGTGTCTCTTCTTTACACTGTAGGATTCAATGAGTTCTCTTTGGCCATCTGCAATCTGTTGAAACATTTAAAATCCCTGTCAGGTCTTAAATACAAGATACAGGCAGGCAGGCTAACATGTGCTTAAGTGACACCATCCAAAACCAGGTAACTTCATTTCATAACACATCACCTTGCTTTCTGACGTCTGAAAATATGACAGACTTCTTTCCGAGCAACAGATATCTTGGTTCAACACCTAGATAAATTCTTCAAGACAGAGGTTAAAAATATACAAACATTTTAGAGAGAAAATTCTTCTGAAGAGATAACTATTACAGCAACTTTGCTATTCTATCAGAAAAACAATTCCTGGCAATTCAGAGTTAAAAGAATTTCAAAATTAAGAAGAGGAGAGATGCATGTTAACACATGCATTGCACATACACACACGTATGCTTAAGGTCATACAGAACTTCCTTCTTCACTGGCACTTCTGCCATGCTCAAAATCTAAATTTAGGATAGCACTGACAGATCAGAATTTAATGGAAAAGCAAACAAAGACCAAATGCTAGTATTTTTACATCAGACTTCTAAAATATGTTGAAGAAGACCAACCCAATCTGCAAGAAGACATGGTCAAAAGCTCTTCCAACACTATCCCCCCATCTCTGGTCAACATCAGTCTCACTGGGTAAACAAAATACATTTGCGTATTTTTTTCAGGTTAGTTTACTCAATACTTCAGAAATCCAGCACAGATGGGCCAACAGCTGCAATGTTTTACAGTATTGCCACAACCCAGAGTGCTTACACATTAATCACATGCAGAAAGAACACTCACAGGTCCTAACAGATCACTTGGATGTCTGACTTCCCTGTACACAAGCCACTGATTATAGCTGTACAGCCTCTGCAGTGGTTCTCCCTCCTTCCAGCTGCCCTTTACCCAGGACACTGCTAGCACATATTCCCATCAGTGGCTAGTGTCATTCCGGAAGATGTCCTTTGGGGAGCCACATTTTCCTCACAAAAATATAAAAGACCAGATCAAATTTCCTCAGGATATCCTAATAATGCGGCAGCTTTAGAGTGTATATGGTCAACAGGCAAGAAGGTTTGTAGTGAAGACCTCAGCTGACAGGCTCCAGACAGTTTTTATAACTGGTTCCTGCTGTAGGCCCTGCACTCCCAGTGTCTCCTTGGGCCTGTGCACTGAACCTGCTGATGTCCAAAGCCTCAGGGATCAGTCTGCACCCTTCTGTGGAGGTTCCTGTCAGGACCTCTTGAAGCACTTACAGAATGCTCTAGTGGGCCTGACGCAACTCAGCAGGGCCACAAGCCACCTATAGTTCTGTATATCTCTCTACATGTCTGAAACACACTGCTGGTGCTTTCAGCTGCAGCTGGTCCCACAACAACATAATACACCACCACAGCTGCGCAGTCTCACAGCTGTGCTGAGTTCTCTCAGTGGAGGGCAAGAAGGTGTGTTTCCAGATACAACTTCATTTTTTCCACCTCCAAATTGCTCAATAAACCCACTTTTTCCTAGTCACAGTAAAGTTTCCCAGACTTGCAGTGACAGATTCAGACATAATTATATTGTCTGCTTCCACTGAAAGTCAATACAATTTTTTACATTTCAATTGAAGAACACTTTCCTGAAAATACAAGCTTATAAGAACTGAAGCAAGCATATTCACGCACCCATCTACCAAAATACAGATGAAAGGGCTCTTCTGGAACATTATTTGGGTTCATTCCATAATCTTCCAAAATCCAGAAGATGTGTTCTGGATTCTTTAAATTTACTTTTCCTTTGAATGGCAGAAACTCAAGGGCCTATACAAAAAAGAAAAAATAGAGTAAAAAAAATGTCAAAACAGGGTCAATTTTTTAAATAGAAAAAAAACCAAAACAAAGTCTTGCCCCCAAAAACCCCCACCACAATTTTACTAGGAGAAATGATAGATAAGTATTAAAAAGTACATTCTCAATTTTATCTAGATTTTTGAAATACCTTTCCTGTAAATAAAAATACCTCAAATGATTAAGAACTAGAAATCAGGAACCATAACACTTTTTATTAACTGAAGAGAACCCAACTTTAGAGGAAATAAATGGTGCATATCATTTATGCAATTTTCAAGTTATAAAAACAACACTGATGATGAACAATAGGATATAAAGTTTCAGTGATGTGCAGCTACACCAATTTACATACTCAGTATTATTTCATGCACACAAAAACTGAACAAACAGGAAAGAGTGGCTACTACTAATACAGATAATTTCAGTCTCCGTAAATGGTGTAAATAAAAGAAAAAGCTGATAAAATAGAATGTGGAAGAACAAAAAATCAACGGTAATTTAGAAAAATTTCCTAATTATAATACTGATACAGTTAGGAGGAGAGCACAAGTGCAGAAAAGAGCGTAACGACAGAGCAGGAGATCAGCACACAATCCACAGCTTACAACTGAAGTCACTTGTTCCACATTCTGCAACAATAAAAGCCTAATGCGCAGATCAAGTAACCAATTTTCCAAAAGTCTAGCACCTAACTCTAGCCACTTGAATCTCAGCATTTTGGACAATAAGCTTCAGTTTCCCCAGCACACTGGGCCAAAATCAGCGGTGATGTTTATTTGGCTTTGTATATGCCTCACATGGGCTGTTTAGGGAAACAAAAAAAAAAAAAGTCATGAATTTTGAGGGAATTTTAATTCGGATGCAAAGATCTCATTTAGACCTGATAAGACGTAAGCAATAAACTTCTTTCAGATCTTCAGGAACCCCAAACTTAAAAATTCTGAGAGCATGGAATAAGAACAACATAAATGATTAAACTAAACATCAAAGATTTCTTAACCACCTACTTACATCGATCTTTTTTATTTTCTGTGCTTGAGTCAGTGTTTTGTTAAACGTATGAATATGTACTTTGTAAGTAGAGTCTGACTGTAGATATGGAAGCTGAAAAAAAAAGGCAAAGACCATTTCATTAGTACAGATGCAGTGCTATTCAGTCCATAGAGGAACCATATTATCCAGATTCTTTATATGCATACCATCTTGTCCACTGGATAGTTCTTCAGAGAGGCATAGAGCTCCCCCTCAGATCTTCCATGACCCCACAGTTCAAATATAGACCTGGAATTACACAGTTTTTGAGAGTGCAGTCACATGGAGGGGGCAAAATGCCTTACAGACACTTACTCCTTTTAACCTTCTTGGTCAATTTATTTAGGCTTTACTTAGTACTGGAGTACTAAAGTGTGGTATTTAACTCTTAGCAAATGTTTTAATTTTTGTTCTTAAGAAGGACACACTAATTTTTAATCCTAAAATGACATTTTAACAATGCTTTTTTTTTTTTATTTGGTAACATATACCAAAAGCTTTAGAGCTTTTGTTACTGATTAGCAGTGCAATGGAGATGCACCGGAAATTTTCTTCTAAACCTAACATGTCTTCCCACAACAAGTAGTAGGCCAGAAAATGAAGATGTGGGCTAGCTACACTTTCTACATAAAATAAGGATACATTAGCTGAGAGATCATGGTATACAGAACATCTACAAGCTGCTTTGTCGTATTTTACTTCATTGGTTGCCTATGGCTGCTTTCTGAAGTGCAGTACAGTTGATCTCCACTGGAAACATACTGTCATAAGGACAGTTTTGTACACATGGGACTCCTTTAGGCAAGACTGGACAGCCCTAGTCACTGGAGGTAAAAGTGAATACCTGACACAATAAGGACTCAACGGGGACTACGCAACGCTCTGCAGAAGGGCCCAAACTAACTCTGAAGAACACAGCACAGACACCACAAATTTAGTATGGTCAGAGAGACATACCACACTTACACCGGCTCTCATCCCGAACCATACCTCCACAGCCTCTCTCACAAGCCTCACTGCAAAGAATGTTATTCAGACACCTCTAAAAAGGACCAGCTGGAACAATCACTCTCTGGCATATTCTTGTGCTCTTGAATTTTCTAGAAGGACCTCTGCTGCAGCAGATTGGGCTGAGGGTTCAGATGCCAGCACTAAGGGAGGGTAACACAATCTTTCCCTTCAAAACTTGATTTTCAATTTTTACTTATCATTGTTTTTATCTTTTAGTTCCAGACATGTTTTAAAACAACTCACTAACTAAACTTTATTCAAGGTCAATAAAACATCAGTGAGTACTGTCTCTGGAGTGAAGAACACTATCCTGACTTGATCATACACCAAGTAAAGAGAACGTGAACTCTACATAATCAGTCCTACAGGAGTCCTATAACATCCAGTTACATCTTCTCAATTCTAGAAGAAATCAAAGACTGTTTATTTGAAGACTCCATAAAAAATCTGTATTTGCCACAACATAACAAAACAATATTCCACCGCTTCAGTTATCGTTTACAGGATTTTCCATCTCTTACTTTGCACATACTGTCCGTTTCATTAGTCCCCTTGCCATCTCTTCTGAAGGAATATTGAGAATCCAAAACGGAGACTGAAATAAAGAGAAGATAAATCATACAAATACCTAGTTGGAGGATGTCAGATGAATTACACAACTACACAATTCTGTTCTATAAAAACAGAACATGCATGCTGAAAATAAATTAAAAAAAAATAAATCTGTTGACTGTAATCATACAGAAGATAAATATTTAATTTCAGGCAAAACTGTTTACTTGGCTTGAATGTCTGAGAAATTTTGTTATGTATTTCATTTTTCTACTGTATCTTTGACTTAGCAAAATATTATTTGTTTGCACTTCTGTAGATTATTCAGCCCCTAAAGACGGAAAACATCTCGTTACACAAAAGTAGTAACTTATTCCCAGTAATATTCTCTGACTAAGCACTGAGACCAAAATCATACAGCTTCCTAGTCATATTCTCTCTCACTGATTTAGATGCAAACACCAAATCCAAAGTGCTGCTGAATGTTTTCACAGTTCGCCTATTCTGAGAAGAAAGGAGAGCCTCCCAGCAGATGGCACTACTTCTTTTCACAGTCTTAAATGAAGACAGCCTGAGGTGCATTTTGTGCATATTTTTTATAAGTTCTGAGTCTTCACTGAAATTGAGAGTTCCTCATTTTTGGAAGATTCTTGATTTTTCTAAGAAACTTCAAAATTTATTCAGCTACCCACATTTAACAATAATACTATAAAGAACGTACTTGCATCCCATACACACACTCAAGTAAAATATTTGGTCCTCACTTACATTTACACGAATTTCCTGCTCACCACTGAATTTTCCACCACAAAGGGAGAGCAATGATGATATTTCCTAAATTGAAAATATAAAGGTCAGGCCTCAGAATCATTAACGAATGTTTTGAAGAAAGAAAGGTGGGAAACAAGGAAAAAAGGGCAGCATAACACAAATTCTAATGCAGACGGTGAGGATTGTGAAGAAAATTCTAGAGACAGCAAGAGAAGACAGAATAGCATGTACTACCAACTTTACTGTGGGAACTAACAGTGAAACACTCAGAGTAGTTGTGTGGATAGGACAGAAGTTCACACATAAATTCAGCTTGTATGTACTATTCATGAACAGAAAAAAAATTAAGACTTTCCTGCTATAAAAGCAGTTTTCTCAGAGTTCAGTGGCAAAGGAATGGGCTCTGTTAGGCAAATTTCAGTAATCAAATTCCCCTGCTTCATATTTTCTCTTTCGTCTAAATCTTTACTGTTCAACCCTGCTCTCTCATAACAATATTCCTCTTACAATATTATTCTCTCTATTCTTAAAATATTTTTCTGCCTAATTCACATAAAAATGATGTTTCACTAGTAACACTGACCCAGGGCCAGGGCAAGCACCGAGCATCAATTCCATTTCTGTTACCTCTCTGCTTTACAAGTATCTCAACAGTTTTCTTCAGCAGATGTCTTCTCTAAATCAAAAGACTGTAAATTGAACATATGAAAGAACAAACCACCAAGAAACAAGCTAATAAGTAATACCTGAAAAAAAGAAAAAAACGATGCACTAAAAAGACTTTCAAACTCAAATGAGATGTAAACACCAGGGATGTTTCTCATGTAGCCCCAATACTAGAAATGACATGCTGCAATCTCTGAATGATACTGGCAAAAGAACACAGAGGCAAAATTTTATAGTGGCTTAGATTTCAACTGAGTGGGTAAATGAAAAGATTACCATTAATTATCACCAAAAAAAATGGAGGAAAAGAAAACCCAACATGACACTAGCATATGGTTTTAGTGGGACATTACCCCACTCATTTCCATCTTTCCATTTGAATAGAAAGGACATAAGAAACATTGGAAAAAACAGGGGGTTTGCTCCAGGAGAATATGATTATGTGTAACCATTTCACTGTATGGTCCTGAGGCACAAAAAGCACCTGAGATGCTACACATGAGTCGGTGGCACCTCCAAACACCAGTAATATTACCTACAGAAAAGTGACAAAAATGAGAAGCAGAAAAAACATGGCCTGCAAGGAAAGGCTGGGAGAGACCAGCTACATATGCTAAAGGTTGCTGTGATAAAGAAAGATAATAATCTGTTTTCAACGTTTATTATGGAGATGACTGAATGAGGTTCAAATCACAGCAGTACTCTGGATGAGAATTTGGGAAGATCCTTCCAAGAGTAAAGACAATGAAGCACTGGAACATATCTGCCTGAGGACATTGATAAGAAAACATTCGACATGCACTGATCTGTCCATTAGGCACAAGCTTTGCTGTAAAACAGGATGCCTGATCTTACCCCTAAGTATCTGACCTAACAAAAAACAGATCCCTGATTATGGAGCACAGTTTATCAACTAAGAAATATGAAACACGTAACTTCGGACACTGAATAACAAATGTGGACTCTGACAAACACCTTCAGCTGCTGTGATCCAGCACTACCAGAAGTACAAAAGCAGTCCTCTCATATCCCATATGCAGATGTGGTAGAGATGGAGATCAAGCAGATCATCTGGCTAAAAAATCTGTCCTTCCTTGTTTCATTAAGTCCTTAACACAGCTCATGACAAAGCCAAACACATAGCTGAGCAGAGTACAAGAAAAGGGAAATGGAACTGCTTTCTACAGCAGCTATATCGGCCAAGTGCCACTACAACCCTGGTGATAAAACAAAAACTTTGTTACATATCATCTTCTTACTTCATCTGATGACTTTGCCTAAAGACAAACTGGGTTGATCATAAATAAATAAATTCATGTTCCAGTCTCACAAAGCAAATAGTAAAAATCAATGCACAAAAGAAAGCCTTAATGAAAACAAGGAAAACAAATGATGCAAGACACATTAAATATTTTATAACACATGTAATGATGACCCACCAATTCTAATAAAATAACTCCGCATTTTGGCACTATTTTAAACAATAACATACCATCCTGGATATTACTAGCTCTTCTAGATGGTGCCTAGAAGAGCCCTTTGGGTATCAAAATTTGTTAAGGTGTATAGCAACTCCATAAATTATCATGGGAAAAAAAAAATAATCACAAGTTAAATTTACAAACAAGAGGATTTTCTTACTAATGTAGAAACTGAGTGTATGCTAAACTACACATTCACCAAGGGCCCATAAAAAACACTTGGGATTCATAAAAAAGACCAGGGATCTTCAAATAAGTTACAATTTATTTTTGTTTCAATTATTTCTGTGAACACTACTTGATAAGGTAAAACAGATTTAGCGACAGGGGACACACTCTGCACTCCAGATTTTGCAACCAACCATCACACACGTGTCAATGACAAGCAGAGTGCAGCACTCGAGGCAGCACTTGCTCTGATCCCACCACAGAAGCTGCTCTACTCTGCCTAATCCCACACAGGCCAGTGGGGCACAAACCCTTCTGACTGCATGGAAGCAAACACTCAGGATCACAAGCCGAAAGAGAACAGTCCTCAGTGCCACTCGTGCGAGCAAGGCTCACAACCAGGACGCCAGCCAAGGCCTTGCTCATGTGCTCCCGGCCCATGTCACAGACCCTAGGGCTTCAGAGAGCACCATGCTCGCTGCCCCCCACATCTTCCTCCTGAAAATGCAACTCCTGCAACTCTCCTGCCTCACAAAGCTCCATAAACACCTGGGACAGGGAATCACAGAATCAATCAGGTTGGGAAAGACCTCTGAGATCATGGAGACCAACCTATCTCTGAACACCACCATGTCAACTAGACCATAGCACAACGTGCCACATCCAGTCTTTTCCTTAAACATCTCCAGGGACGGTGACTCCACCACTTCCCCCGGCAGTCCATCGGACACTGGAATGAGAGCTGACCCCACACGTCCCCCAGGGCTGCACCAACCTTTTCTGTACCCACACCACGCTGGCGGGAGCAGCAATACAGTTTAAACAAATTTTAAAAGTCACCAGAGCAAGACCTTGTGAAAGCATTTTTGTAACCCCATTCCCCCCCCCCCAGCTTCCCCTTCTCACGTGGAGCCCCACGTACTCTGCTGCCAACCTCTCCTAGCGCCAAAAGCAAGGAAAAAAGCCACCACGCAGACGCTCTCCACGGGGCAGGAAGGGAGGAGAGGCAGCCCCACGCTTGGGGGTCCCTTGCCCCGGGACGCGGGGAGCGGAGAGCGAAGAGGGACCGGGAGCCCTTCGTCCCCGGCTCTCCCCGAGCCGGGGCGGGCGAGGCCCCACCAGGGTCCGGCCGCCCGCGGGCACACCCGGGACCGCGCTGTCCGGGAGCGCTCCGGCTCCCGGCCCCGGCTCCCGGCCCTGGTCCCGGTCCCGGTCCCGGTCCCGGCCCGTTGCAGCGCTCACCGGCAGGCGGAACTCGAGATGCTCCTGCGCCAGCAGCAGCAAGTACCGCCGGAACGCCGGAGCCGCCAGCTCCATGTCCGCCCATCCCCCGCCCCCCGCATGCGCCGCCAGGAGCGGGCGGGCTCCGCGCCGTGGGGCGGGAGAGGCGGGATCAGCCCGGCCGGGGGCGTGTGACAGGGATACCCCGCGGACCGAGCGAGGCGGGAGGACTGGGTGCTGCGCGCACTCTGCGTTAACTACTGTTCATTTCGTCTCCTTCTCATCCTTCTTGTAATTTGTATTTTGTGTGTGCTTTATCATGCGCGCCACGTGTCAGGACAGCAGAGCCTGCGTATGGTTTATAAATAACTACACGTATCCTGGGGACACACGCTGGCTCAGAGGTGTTAGCACTGGTAGGGCAGCGCTGCGGCCTCTCCTGGCCACATTTAAGGATCTGGAGCATTAAATAACATTAAGAATTAACAGATGCCAAAGGAGTCGCATTCGTTTTTCCGTGGGAAGGAGGTCAGCACCGGCGGCGTGGGTGTCGGACCACGTAGAGAAGCAGATTCCCAGGAGAAGGACAGAGGTGTGACGATCCAACGGGGGTGGGGGAAGGGATTTGTCTTGCGGATTATATTTTATTTTAATATCTAGGCTTGATAACTATAATCTTGTACTCACTGATCTCCCTGTTATGTTGAGTTGAGAGATTTGGCTTATCCAGATTTTGGTAAGCTTTTCATTAGAATCAGGCTGGCTCAGCACTGAACTCATGTTCTGTATTTTATGTGCTAATTTTTGGACAGCTTTTTTTCTAGATGGCTAAGATTTTGCTCATGACCAGTGTGCACTCCACAGGCCACCTTCCTTATGCATCTCCATAATCCCATCCTGCAGCTTCTCCAGTTATCCCTTCCTGCAGTAATCAAAACTGAGGTTTACTGTGAAGTTTTAGCCCTGATGATTGACAAGAAAACAATCTAAAGTGACCTGGCAGCTAAACGTGAACTTTCCTAGAAGAGAAAGAAAAGAGGTAGATGTGGATCAGGCTTGTTCACCTGAGCAGTTGAATGCTGGCACCCAGCAATAAACACATTGCTGAACTGCTGACAAACCCCGAGAGCCTGAGATTGCTTACAAAATTTTGGGATTGCTGAGAGAGATTTATTGAAAGAAGCCTGCTTTTATTTTTACATTCTGTCTCACTTTAAATTTCTTAGCTGTATGGCTTCCATTTTTGAAACTCCTTAGGAGGCGTTATTGGTATTATTTTTAAGCTTAATCTCTTTGAGACTGGCTTTTGCTTACTTTATCTGCACTGCTTTATCTTCATAGCATTGCTGTCTGTTCTCACGAGATGAATACCTCAGTTTTCCAGTGATACTGCTTCTGTAGAAGAATTTAACTAAAGCCCTGGTTTTTTCTTGCTTCAGACTTTAGCACAGTTTGAAAGTCAATGTACATTACTAAGACTTACAGTGTATTTGATTCTGATGTAAAAACAAAATGCTTTTCAGATGCTCTGTTTGTAAACTGAACATACATTCCTGTAATGTCATTGAGGAGAATAAAGCAGTTTGTTAGTGTGGATTTGGGAAGTCATCCTAAATCAACAACATTATGTAACTATTTTAGGGAGAGAAAGAAAGAAAAATTGTCCTTTTTAGCCTTTTAGCCTTAAAATTTTGAGGAAAATTTTAAGTACACAAAATGTAATTACTCATCTTGAAATTCATCCAGGAAGCTAGAATTAACCACCTTCCTCTCACAAAAAAATATAACAATAGGATCATATGCCAATCATGAGTTTCAGTTTAAAAGTGAGAGAGCATGATTGAAAAGCCATTGTTTAATGTGTGCTGCTGCTTTTTATTCTCAGGTCTCTTTTGTAGCAATTGTGTTGCCATTTTCTGCTCACTCCATGCCCTCTTCTGGACCCAGAGGCAACACAAGTGTTTTTTGACTGACTTGCACATTCTGCTGGGGCATTCGGTGAGCTCTGTCACTGCTCATGGGTTCATGTGCCACAGCACCAACATGGTGCAATTTGGGCCAAGTTGCCCAGTATGGACAAATATCCATGAAATTCTACCTTAAAAACAGGAATCTTTTTAAATTATAGAAATACCTGTTCTATAATTCAGTTGTTAAACTGTTCAGAATTTGCATTTCTGTCCATTTCCCCATAGAAAAACTAGCACTAATCCTCGGTTTTGTCTTCAAATGTCAGTAAAAGTATCAGCTCTACTAATGTGCTATATGGAAACTCTAGTTTGCATATTTCAACAGGTGAAAAATACGACCCAGCAAAGACATGGTTATAACACATTCAGATCTCTGTAGGTATGCAAAAGTCTGTGCCTAATTCATCAAAATAATCCTGTACTTCGCAGATAACCCATAATCTAAGTACATGTAATGTCATAGGTGGGGGGCAGCCCGTGTACCCGGAGCGGTAAGGCAGTTTCCCCTCTGGAGCACAAGCTCCCTTCCCTTGGAGCCTGCCTGTGGCTTGTAGCTGGCAGACATGGCTGTGCAGCGCAGCCTTTTAAGGGAGAACTATCTATTCGGGTTTTGTCTTCTTCACTAAATAGGGTGTTGCATATAGTGACACGCTCACTAACTGGGATTTCCACTCCTCTTTGCAGTGCCTGATGAGGAAAATCCTCCTGCTCCCACCATGTACTGCCATTTCAGCTCCAGATAATATTTTCTGTGCATAATAACTTCCACAGTCTGTGGGAACCTTGTCAGCACAGCGTGAATTTGTCCACCTTTAATCAGCGCGCAGGCAGGAGAAAGGCTTTCCACCCCTTTACATGGGTTGCTGCGCTGCCTCTCGGGGAATGGTTTGCTCTCTTCCCGGGTCAGCCAGCACTGCATCAGGTTGTTTGGGAAGTCAGCGGGGCTGCCGGGTACTAGGATAAAGTTCTTTAAAAGGCATCATTGCAGGAAAAGTAAGTACTGCACTATGTTTGTGTTGCACAGAGGCTTTTACGAATAACTTATTGTGTTCCAACGTTGTTTCTGAATTTCAGCTGGATCGCTTTTACTTTCTTCATTGCTGTAGAATTATGGGTGGACTTAAAAAGTCTTCAGATATTTATTGTCTTTTTCAGCAGCCTTTCCTCTCACTTGAGCAAAACTCCTCCAAAAATTATCGAGCTGATTTGTTGTTTTTCTTTTACAGCTGACAGTGCACCTAAGAACCGCAGTTACAAGCAGTCATTGATTTGTTTCCTGCTTGAGCACCATAAAACGTTTTTCAAGAAATGGAAGGAGATAAAGGGCAGAGTGCTAAAGCTACCAGTGCAGTGGGTGACCTGAGGAGAAGTTGGCAGACCTGGGCAGAGGATCACATTGAGTATCAGAAAAAGAACCCGTTCAGCAATGACGACAGGCTTGCATCTAAACCTGCGCACACTCACCGAGGAGATCCTACCTATGGGAGACCCCCTGAAGGGTCTCGGACAGAGCAGAGAGGGAAAGATGCTCACTCACACGTGGGCAAGGAAGTAGAAGAGCTGTGCTTGATCATTAGAAGCACTGGACAGGTAGGAGAAGATGGACACGTGAGTGTGACATTCGGGCAGCTGTTTGAAACATATGTGACTATTTCCAATAAAGTAGTAGGAATCTTGTTAAGAGCCAGAAAACATGGTCTGGTTCATTTTGAAGGTGAAATGCTTTGGCAAGGAAAAGATGATGATGTGGTCATCACTTTACTGCAATAATGCTTTGTCATGGAATGAATTTTGCTGCATGGTTCCATTTGGACAAACATACCTAGACAGCACCTTGAAAGGTTTTCATTACAGAATTTCAACTCAGCTACCTACTGGGACATGAGCAGGAGAGAAAATTGGTGAGAAGGATAAAGCATATTATTGTAAAAATGTAGAGATTTGGACAGAAATCACAAATCATGAGCTAATCCATCACGCTGCCACTGGATTGTCTTTATCATCTACTATTATGTATATCACAGTTCTTCAAATGACTCTGCTGGCTTTTAGGTTACTGAGGATAAATAACTAACTTCCTACCATACAACACTGATCCTTGCAGGTTGTGAAATACTTGCTGCATGGGGGATTGAGATTTGTAAAACGTGAAATGGAAAACTTTTGTGGGCATTCATATACTTCTTCAGACAAAGAGCCTGGATATATTTAGGTTTAATTTCACACTGTTAAACTGAATAAGTGGAAGCTATTTTCATGAAGGAGAAAAAAATTCCCAAACTTACTAAAATACCACAGCAAGGATATTTGATGGTTCCTAAATTAGTTGCACCTTGCATGTATTTTGGAGAGCTGCACTAGTCCTGGTTTTTAATAGCCTATTCTTATAATCATATTTTCTCCAAACCTTCTGTGTCCTGTGTTCTTTTTCTTCTGTATCTCACACCATTTTTACCTCTTCTGTTCTTCCAATGCTGTGTCATACCCTAGAAGGTCACAAAGCTCTCTAGTTTTTTTGGTGAATTCAGCTATACCCCTTCATAGGAAGTAAGGTGCCACAATATAAAGATGTGAAAGACAACAGAAATTCTGTACTGGGGCACCTGTACATTCATAAGGAAAAAAAAGGCTCTTATTTCACAAAAATGAGGCAATGTTTTTTACGAGAGGAGAGATCCTGTAGTGCCAAATGCATAAATAAAAATATAGCAGTGCTGTCCCATACTTCGTTTACCAAAGGCAAAGCTGTGCTTTCCGAGCACAGTTGTGAGTTCTCCAAACTTTTTAAAAGAAAAAAAAAAGGACTGATTATATAAAATAGTTGTAATAGTGCTATTAAAAATAATCAGGAGCTCTATTTACAATAGTTCCCATCAGTAAAGCTGTAAAATTAGAAATCTAAAGGTCTGGTTTTTATCAGTGCAAATAAAAGCTTTTGTGTGGTGTTAACTACACTACTTGATGGGTCTTTAAAGATACTCTCTTGCATCAAAAGGATATTAAAATTTAATATAAATTAAGAACTTGATAAAAGTGATGTTACTTTATGCTATTTATATAAAAAACCTTTATTGCAAAAAGCCTAGAAGAAGGTTTTTTTGTTTTGACGTTTCCATCCAATTGGGATTTGCATCAAAATAAGCCTTTTTACTGAGCAAATAAGAATACAGATTTCATTATCACTCTGCCTCCTTTTTTTTCTAGTGAGAAGACAATGAAAATAGGAAAAAAGGAAGAAATGAATGTGCTGAAATAAGTATATCTGGGGAACAAGGGAGTCAGATGTAGGTAAAAACTGGATGAGGGAACAAAGGGTGGGTTTTAATCACCACTTAATTTTACCATGTTGGAAACTGGGGAATATGTGCTGCATCAGGCATTGCTGGTGTGTGTCCACTTAGTTTTCAAACCCTCCATTTCTTCCAAATAAATCTACGTCTTGCAGCTGAAAATAAGGCATGTCATTTGTGATCTTAAGACATTTAAAATGATTTGATTTTTTTGGAAAAGCATTTTTTGCCAAAGTGACGTGAGCACACCTCAGGAGATTTCAGCTCCCATTAGATGAAGTCTTTACATACATTTGGATTTCAAAACAAATCGAGCTTTTTAAAAAGCAGCTATGGAATGACTTTTGTTTAATTCTGTCAGTTCTGAAATTCAGTCAGGTCTGCTGTAGGTCTGTTAATTCATAGCTTGCAGGAAGCAGCATCAGGTGCTTCAAATGTCACCAGCCAACTAATGGGGTTGTAATTACCAGGAAATGTAATACATTGCTAGAAATTGTACAAATAATCCATGGCAAGACACACAGTTGAGGCAGTGTGTACTCTGAGCACCCCAAGATGCAACTCCAGCTTATATAAACTTACTAGTTCTTAAGCCTGGCTCAAATAGTTAAATATGAGCAATCTAAATTCTCACTGGAACTACTGTAAGCAGTTAGTGGCAGATGGTTATGCAGCCTCTGATGCATTTTCTCCTGCTGCTGGTTGGTTTAAACACCCCTTGAGTATATCTTTAAGCACACCTCTGATCAAAACAGATGGAAACAGAACAAGGTCTTACCTACTTTGCAAGCAACTAAAAAAAACCTTGCTCTATCATTTTATTTTGAATAAAACTAAGGATTATTATAGAAAAAAATATTATTTACAGAGGGGTGGTGTTTTTTTAAACCATTATAGGGCCACATTTCCTGCCTGCCAGCTTTAGATGAGCATTCTAGAAAGAGTGACTGAAATCCTTCTATGTGCCCACACAATGATTATAAACACTGAGCTGCCAAACTGGGTCAGCATCCAGGTTGACAAATCTGATCTCGTGCTTCCACTAATAGCCAGTATTCCAAAAAAAACAGCTAAAAGATAGGTAATACAATTGGTCAGCTTGCCCACTCCCCTACAGAATAAAAAATTACTCCTGAAGGCTGTATAGTCATGAATGCATCATATCTAATGGACATGACTCAGTTTAGCTACTAGTTTACAAGTTTTATAAAACTCGTTTCCTCATCTGTGATGTGATTAATTAGCACCTACACATGAAATGGGAATGTAAACACACAATTTTTTTTTCAGCAGGCTCCCATTAGAGTAAACGAAACAGAATTTATTGAATTATTTTTGCAAAAATTTTAGCACGTGAGGAGCAGTAAACTCCAACGCTCTAAAAGGTGTTCTTGCCCTATTCTAGGTAACTTTCAGCTCTTGAAATCTCTCCTAAACTTCACTTCTTTGCGGCAGGCTCCCTGAGTGGTCTTTTCTCTTCTTTCCCTTGAAGGTTGTGAACTCTCCATCTGTTTTGGACTGTACATCATATAGGGATTATCTGTGGTTTGTCTTGTCAAACACTGAAGGCACTTTCACCATTTCAATAAATATTGCACATCAGTTTGAAATGACAGTTTTTAAGCAGCATTTTATTGTTTCCAAGTTTGTCAGTTTTCAAATACTGTTTTCACTGATTTTCTCCCATTTTTATGCTTTTATTTACAGCTCTCACTTAAAAAGACTTTGGAATAGTTTGAGGAGCTATTACTACTTTAAGCACGTTAAAAATGCTGTCCGTAGTCAAAACACAAACTTTTCTTTCATTCTTAATTTAACAGCATTGTATGTGTATCTGTTTCATCCTTTCAGAGGAAGCTTTTAGTAGTTCAGCATAACAGCATTATTTTTTGGGTTCACATTAGGTTGGGAGTTTATGTAAAACAATTGAGCAAAACAGTACAAATAAAGCTTTGTCCTTTCTAAACATGAGGTCAAAAAAGCAGCTTTTCTCAGGATTGCTAATATTGGATCAAAGAACAGAGCTGGGGCAGTGGCTAAACAACTTTGCTTCTCCAGGCTCTTGGAGAGTAACAGCTACTGTGTTCACTCTGCTTATTGATCTTTGCTCCTTGGAAAGCTCTACAGATGATTCTTTAAGTTTTAAAATAACTAAAATCTTCTATGGAAGATGGTGACATAGTCAATGGGATTTGCCCACTGCCTGTTCCAGAGGACAGCCAGTAGTTCAGAACCGTATTCAAAGTATTAGGATAGGCTTTTCACAGAATATTTCTTTCCTAATTAAAAAAATTATCTGCAGAGTCCAAGAGTGCTTGTCAATGTAGAAGGAAAACGAACACAGTTCTGTGCTGAAAAATGCTAACGAGATGCTGAGCATTCCTCAGTAATTAATGTTCCTCTGTTTAACACTTCGTTGTTTGAGCTGGTTTGAGGCCTGTCTATTGCTATCAGGGATAAGTGAGATTCTCCATCTCACTCATCAGCAAAGCTCTGGAAGCTAGAATTATATCCAGATTTTTATCTTTCCAGTCTTATCATCATTTGTGCAACCCTTCTCAGAAGTTAAGATATAAAACTTGACCTTTTTGCTTTTGTGTACCTTTGCCAGCGTACTGAGTCTGGCTGGGACAGAGGTGACTTTCTTAAGAGCAGCCCATGTTTTGGGTTTGACTGGAACAGTGTTTGTAACACAGCAGTGTTCTGGCGATTGCTGAGCAGTGCGTGCACAGCATCAAGGCCTTCTCTTTTTTCTGCTCTGCCCTCTCCAGTGGGCAAAGTGTAGTGGGCACAACCTGCACACCTGACACCAACTGGCCAGCAGGGATATTCTGTGTCATATAATGTCTGCTCAGCAATAAAAGCTGAGGAGAGGGCTTTTTTTTTGGTGGGGAGGTGGGGGGATTGCTACTGCCCTACTTGTGGGAGGTCATGGGAGGATTACCTTTGCATTGCACACCTTGGCTTTCTTCTTCCAGTTTCCTTCACATATTAAACTGCTTTTATCTCAACCCATGAGTTTTCTCATTTTGCTCTTTCTGTTCTCCCATCCTGCTGGGGTCAAGGGTGAAGAGTGAGCAAAGGGCTATCTAGGGTCAACCCCCCAGTCAACTATTCCATTGCACTGGAAGATCATTCCAAGATTAGCATTTATTCTGTTTATTAATCCTTTTTGACAACAGTTCATGTTGGTACTTTAAATATTACATGTCACAGTTAAGTACAGTTACATAAATTAATTACAAATCAGAACACATGCACAGTATTAACTCTTGAAAGACCTTAATGTTTGAGTATTTCCCAAAGCTAGAAGCCAGCTCAAACCTCCTCATCTATTGCACAGAAGTAAAGTTCAGTGGCTTTAAGTCACACTTTTCCTACCAAATGTTAGAAACTAAAACCCTAAAGGGCTGCAAATTACATGTAAGTGCCCACTAATAAGAATAACAAGACATTAGGAAGAAGATCTTACAAATAGAGAGGCGTAAACTCTTCCAGGTAGAAAATGCTGTTCTTCAGACTGTTGGGAACTCCTTAAGTACTGTAAGAATATTACAATACCTCATATCACCAAGGCAACAGGTACTGGATACGTGGAAAACACAGAATATTATATTCAGGGAAGCTTGCAGGTGGAACAGACATCATCACCTCAGCTGCATCTAAATGCATCAGGTAAGGGCACTTGGTTAGTTTGACACCAAGACACGCTCTGTGAACAAAGAAAATCCACTCCATGTTTTCTAGAGTTTTAACTTTCCAAACAGTCTGCCTTATTATGGTATTGAAAAACAAAGTGCTGGCATTCCCAATTAGAGTCATACAGCAATGGCAAACGTTCAGCAGGTTCCTTAAGCAACTCAACAATTGAGTTTTCCAGTTTTGGGCTGAGTCCCTGCTATCCCAAATTCAAATCACATTGCTCTTATGTAAGCCTGCCACACACTTACTGCATTAAAGACCTGTTTCTATTATGACTTCACTTAGAATCCAAATTCAGCCAAGGCATTAGTAATCTCCAAGGAACTTCCAGTGAGAACAATATCAGAAAATTTGGATTTTTGCATCTACTGCCATGCAGAAGAGCAATGTATTAAATCCATCCCTCTGAACTCTTCGCTTTTTTTGTAAACATACGATAACTACTTTCAAACATTGTGCATATTAGAGGGAAAAAAACCCGTTTAAGTCCAACATACAACCACTTACACATAAACTATATTCAATGTTATATGGCATTATCACATCTTGGGCACATATTGTATTGACATTTACTATGTCATCGTGATGCAAACAAGGCAGGTAACGTTGAAGTGTTTTAGCACCAGAAAGTAATGGACTTTCAGCAATGCACCTACTAATAACTAGGCATAACTACCATATCATACAAATGTAGATGGAAACTTAAATGTCTTAATGTTACCTGCAATTCCAGAACAATGCATCCCGAAAATAAAAGCTTGATTCCGCAAGAAATACTCCCTCTGGCACCATGTACACGCTGTTAGTTGTAACTTGTTGCCTTACCTGCAGTACATTCCGTGACTATACCCTGCCTTTCATTAGGAAAAGTTCTTTGCCTGTGTGCAAGTGTGTGTGCATATATTATGCATGTATATACACAAATATAAAATTATAATTAAAATACACTGAGCTATTGCGAGAGAAGTATACAGACTGAAGAGTCCAAAGGAGAATAAGGTTGGCAGTTACAAAACCTTTGTGCCTTTCCTCATAAGGAACTAAAGCTTTTTTTATCCTGGAATATTATTGGCAACATCAAACTCTGCAACCTTAAATCAGAGCTCAAAGACAAACTGGCTAATGACACAAGTTTTCAGCTGGCACCATTTTCACTTTGCAGTCTCTCAATCAGCTGTTCGGCCTAGGAGAGAGAGAAAGCAATGTTTTAACTACACCATGGGCCTTCAGTTTACTGAAAATTCCATTTTAAAAACAGTGACGCTGACAGAGCATTTACTTTGCACTTTTACAGACAGAGCATACAACAGAAGCAGAATACAACAATTGCTTTCAACAGCAGACTCTCACAGTTTCTATCACATTCCCACACTGTGATCAGAAGAGTTAACATAGCCTATGGAAGTCAGAGGATGCTGGAGCAAATAAATGGCAAATCTATTAAAGCACTGTGAATTTAAAGACCTCAGAAGAAAACAGTGCTCATAACAACCAAGTGGTGAGACCTGGGATTTGCTGTGAGACGCTCCAGAGCAGAGTGTTGTGAGCTCTCATCACCCAGCAAGCGGCACACCAGCTACATACAACGCTGAGAGGTCAGGGGTGTCTGTGTATGTGGTTCATGTCACGAGATACACATCACTCTTTGGTCCTGTCCCTACGCTCATACGTGCTTTTCTCATTATATGGCTTTTCTCATCATATCACATCTAGGGCAGAACTGGGACAGCTGTGTTTGTACACTAACAGCACCAGCTCACCAAGCCCTCAGAAAGGCTCAGGGCAGGAGGAAGTCTGCCAACAACCAAGCCAAATTGAGCCCACAGGCACTTCTGAAATAGATGAGTTTACTGTCAGTCTTTCCTTTTTTTGACAGTCCTACCGAATTAAACTTTTAATTTGAGCTAGTGCTTGAGGTTTTATTGAGATCTCCAAAGGAACTACATTAAAAGGTGAAAAGTTTAAGTTTGGCGTATTTTAAACACACACAGTGAAAATGCAATCAGCTACTTAGGGTAGGAACTTAACAGGACTTCAGTAGTTACTGTGGGTTTTTTGCAGTAAATGAAGCTACATAAAAGATGGAGCAACTGAAAATGAAGTTATCTGAATCCTGATTTGCATTCTGAGACAAGTACTACATTCAAGACACTATAATTAAAAAAACCCAAAATCAAACCAAACCCAGCACCAACCCAGGAACATTTTTCAACTTGACAATGGGGCAAAATACCTTTTAAAGTGCATTCATATTGAATAACCAGACTTCATACAGACCTCCCTGAACTAATCCAAGATAATAAGCAGTAGAACTACACAACTATACTTATTTTAGGGCCAAATATTTGTAAGATCCTCAACAACACAGCAGACACATCTGCTTTTTTTAAGCTGAGATCTTCAGCGAGGTACCACTGTGAAGAAGCCAAGTTTCTTCTCTTTTGTAAGAGGCTGTCTATAGTCTTTAGATGAGACAGACATTTTTCAGCAACTTTAATTTGGGGCTGTGTAATTATACCAGGATGCCGCAGCTACATCGCAAGGATAGGTGCTTTGCTGTATCAAAGCAGTGAGAGTGAGCTTTAGATCCCAAGAGAGAGATTTTCAAAGTGCTTTAGTCAGTGCCAGTTCAGTTTCACTGCTTATCTCTACTGGCATAAATCAGCAAAAACTGACACAAATCAGTACAAACAATATTTTTGTGAAGCAGACACTTGTTTTAGTCTAAAGACGACAAGATGAACTGATAAATGCAATAATTAGGTGGATATGTTTTCACCTACACTGGATGAACCAGAATATGTACAAAACAGTCCATCACATTTGAATATAACCTTTAAATTAATCTTTTAAATTAAACCTCAAATATTTACAAAGTGTCCACAGAAGCATATCTCAGAACCTGAGCTTCACGTAAGATCCAGAAGTACTATACTGTTTGCTGTTATTAGTACTCCATTCCCTGTAATAGGTAAAAACCTTAATGTTTATGCTATTATGTTTTTCTCAAGTGGTTCATGCAAAATATACATGATTAAGAATTATAGCAACAACAAAAATCATTGGTCAAAGTTAAAAGGTTAGAAAGACATCACATTTTCAGCTTGCAACTGAAAGCCTATCAAAAGGCTCATGTGCATTACACTCACCGTTATAAACCAGTAGGAATTGATTCTGTAGTACAGCCTGGATAAGAATCCTAGCTGACTGGCTGGGGCCAGGACATGAAGATGCAAGTGGGATATTGAGCAGAATGGAGGCCAGTGAAAACCCATTCTTTAGAAAAGGAAAAGAAGTAAAAGATATTAGTGATGTTAATTCAGGAAGAAGTGGAACATTGCAGGTTATTTAACATGATAATGGAATTCACAACTCATCCCATTCTTCTTGTACAAAAAGGCAAGAACAAAAATATGCCTTTTCATTATATCACAAAAAAACTTTTCAGAAACCCATTAACCTCCTCCCTCACATCTCTGTATTTAAGATACATTTTTTTAAAAAAAGAAACAAGAACAAGTATTTAAATGTATCCTATCAAGTTTTCAGCTGGAAAACCAACTATCAATTTTAATCATGAAGGCCCATCTCCTTATTTTTCTATACTGTTTAAATTATGTTATGGTTTACTTCAGCCATCAAATGCACTGCCTTAAACTACAAGGTCCAGCACTGAAAGAAATGAATGCTGGTATGACTGAAACACAATGCAGTGCCCTTGAATAGGACAAAGTTATACCTCTCTTCTAGCATCTAGGATTTAGAGCATACTCTCAGCATATAAAGAGAAAGCAGCCTTTTAGGTAAGCTGTGTGAAGTGCCCTCCCTATTCCAAGATATGGTTGTTAAAGAATCTCAGAGCTGGAATGCAATCTGTGCCGGAATTCTATCAGACAAAAAGTTTATATTCAATGCCAGCAGATTCTACTTGAGAAGTCATACAATAAGTGAACGTAGACCCAATTTCTTCAATAAATCATACTGCAGTTTTTGCCACCATTTCTGAAATAACATTTTAAAGTTAAGTAAAAGTAAAAGTAAAAAACCATGCTCAGTAGACAGAAGGTTTCCATTACATACCTTACATCATTCAAGTCACTAAAATTATTTTTCTGGAGGACAGATTTTCCAACTTCCATCATTCTCTTCACTGTTAAACACAAATAAATTTGATTTAAACAAGGTATTCTTCAGAATATTAACTTCAACAGACTAATAACATTGAGATTACAAACAAGGGTTTTTCAAAATATAAACACTGTAACTACTCCTAATCAAACAAAGACAACCAAGAGAGTGTGTGCAATGACTGACTGAAAAATTGCCACTGTTAACCAATTTCCACGTTAGTGATAATTTTAAGTGTGGTATTATTCTAAGGACTTTGGCCAAAGCCATGCTATCATCACATCCTTATTAAAAAAACACAACAAATACTGATTGGTCAGAATGCTGACGTTTACACTAATTCCAGTGCTGTACCTCTATACGGGTACGGGACTTTGATCTCCAGGTCCTGTGCAGCCTGGTGTAAGTTTCAGAGACAGTACACAAATTAAAATAAAATTCCTAGTCCTACTTATTACTAGGACAAAATTCCATTACTCTGTCACTAAAAATGCAGCAACTCCAATACAAAAACTGAATGTAAAAGTCAAAGGAATTGTCTTCAATTCAAACACATACAAAAGGTATTTTTCTGGAGAAAATCACCCTATGTTTAGAAGAGAAATACTGCTAGTGATGCAAGATTTGCAAAATACCACCGTATCTATTTTCTTGCATCACCTGTAAATTTCCCTAAGATGGAATCTCTTCATGCATGTATGGCTGTAGTTTCTTCTGTTACTCAACACATTTAGCTAGGCATATCTTGTGAAACAAATTCCAGGACAATGTTTTCCTAAGAAAAAAGAAGCCTGGCAACAATAAATCATAGCTTCAACATTTTAGAATTTTATTTTTTCAAAATTTTTTAAAGTTTATTGGAACAGCATTTCCCCTTTTCATCTATCACTCTCTTTTTTCTGAAAAATGTAGCACTTATTTCGAAGTACACATTTCATAAAATTCTTCTATTAAGTTTCTCATATAATTTAAAATTGCATATATATTTATGAAAACACAATGAAACAGCACATAAATGCTTTAATAATAAAGTTGCAGTTCCAACAAAGTGCAGAGGCATCTGTACGCCACGAAAGCATAAGAGACTTCATGCACTAGTGCAGTGTTTTTACAGAATTGCAAAAAAAATGTGCCATTCCAGAACAGCACATGGAAGTTCCCGGGAAGCCTAAGTCCCTACCTACACTCACATCAACTATTTCCGTGTTTACAAATAGTGTTCAAAGGTGTAATTTACTTCAGAACGCACTATTTAAGGCTGTAAAAAATTATTTTCCCTTAGCTTAAACACACACTTAGAGCCTTACCGAGAGGTATGTGCTCTGCCTTCAGTGTTTTGCAGTTTCCCATGTGCTTCACAGGCACCACCAGGTAGTGGTGGGGGGCACCAGGTTTCCTATCTCTAAAGCAAACAAGGTCTTCATACTAAAAAAGGATGTAAACATATTAAATTGATTAGGATGAGGATATTGGCGAAGAGTTGGCAAGAAAGTCCATCCTTCCCATATCAACAACAATACCAAACTAAAAAATCTAAAAATATCTAATGTCACAGCTGAAGTAACTAGAAAAAAAACCTTGAGATTTTTGGAGCCAGCCTAAAAGCACGATGTCCTGACCTCCTGCAGTCAGGAATCCTCGGCGCCAGCTTCACGGCTGCTGTGCCAACATTTACGGAAGGCACAGCGTTTTCCATCCGATCGATGTTTCACCCCCATGTCCACGAGTAGGAGCTGACGACCCTCAGGGCTGCCGCGCACCCGCCCCGCCTCTGAACGCGTCCCCTTCGCCAGGCGGCCGCCCGGCACCGCCCGAGGGAAGGAGGAGGGAGGTGGGAAGGATGGAAGGATGGAGGCCGCGCTGGCACCGGTGCCCCTCACCCACCTCGCAGGGGAGCAGCGCCGTGCCCGGCTCCTCCCGGCGGGCGATCCTGCAGAACACGCACTTCCCGTCGTAGCCGCCGCCGCCATTCCCGGCTTCGCTCCCCTGGGCGGCGGCGGCCGCACCCGCGGCCTCCTCCTCGGCCATGGCCCCGCTCCCGTTCCCGTTCCTCTCCCGCCGCCTCCCGCGGCCGCGCCTGCGCCCCGCCCGCCGAGGGAGGAGCGCCGGTACCCCCGGAGTCACTGGGAACAGGGGCTGATTTTCCAGGGGGCACAATCCTGAGCTTCCTCGGAGCTCTGGGTTAGGCCTCTAGCCGCACGCCGAGTGACACCTCCGCAGCATCGGCAGAAACGCATGGAGTCTGCTCACTTCAGTGAAGTTTTCACTGAAAAAAAAAAAAAAAAAGGTACAGACTGGGAATAAAATCAAGTGATTGCACTCTGAGGTCATTAAAGGCAAACTGCCAGGAATAAAAAATAAATCAAATCCACAGTAAAAAGGGCAGATAGAAAGTTCTTATGACACTGGATCTGTCTCCACTTACTCATCTGAAAGTTTTGTCCAGCAATTCCTTGATCAATACAAAACATGAAAAGTCTTAAAGAGAAATTTAGGCATTTTGCCCCTATATTTCAAATACTAAGCTTACTTAGATTTATATATATGCAAAAATAATCTTAAAATACCAACTCAGGTCTGTTGCAATCAGTTCAGGATCACTAGTATAATTCCAGAGATTTTTCCAATTGAGCCTACGTTTTTTCTTCTACACCCCTACCAAAGAGGGCTAAAGTCTGATGTTAGGTCTAACTGCATAAACTGACAACCCTGAAATTGTTGCCTGCTCACAACAGCTACACTAATTCACAGTCAAAGTGAGATATTTCATAGAATGGTTTGGGTTGGAAGGGACTTGAAAGCTCATCTAGTTCCGCATCCCCTCCCCCCAACCCCTGCCATGGGCAGGGGCACCTTCGACTAGACCAGGCTGCTCCAAGCCCCATCCAACCTGGCCTTGAGCACTTCCAGGGACAGGGCATCCACGGTGTCTCTGGGCAAGCTTTGCCAGTGCCTCACCACCCTCATCCTATCAACTGCTTCCAAAGCTAACAGAGGTATTTGTAAGTGGTAGTTATCTTTCAATTTCTAAAAATGTTTTCTTAATAACTTGTATTTTAAATTGTTTGCACTGCTGCAGAATCAACTGACTGTGGAATTTCAATGTTTGTATTCTTCATGCAGCCCAAAAGGCATAAAGTACTTGTCCCACTGATGACAGGATATAGTGTTTGAAAAGGTAACGAGATGAAAAATTTAGACTGAGATTTTTCAAAAATGCGCAATTTTTTAGGGCCAGCAAGCTGTGCCTGTACAAACAGGACATGGTTAGCTATTCTACCTGAAGCAACTCATTTGCCAGATTCGCCAACCTGCAGAGTGCTGGGCATTCCTTTGCAATGTCTTAACCTGCTCCTTTTCTCTGCTTCAAACAGGCAAATGAAATCTTTAAAGTTTACAAATGAGAATTTGTGGTGGTTTGGGCTAGGCCTGGACCCTTCCCTGGTTACAACTGGTCACCAAGGAAGGCCTAGCCCAAACCACCACAGAATTATTGAGAATAACTAGATATTCCTTTGCTCTAAAGCCAGATTTGTGCAAAACATCTAATGCAAAACCTTCACTGAAACCAGTACCAAATAAAACATCTGCACTTACCTGAGTAATGACAAGCCTTACTGAGTGCACATTTTCGCACCATCCCAAATCAAAAATCTTTATCCAAGTAGCACTAAAGCACATGCTTGACATTGCAAGAACAAGCTTTTGTTTTACCTGAGAGAAAAATTACTAGTGTAATTTTCCAATTACTTTAAGAGAGTCGTTAATGCATTTCCCTCAAAGCAAGGCTCACAGCACACTTGTTCCATTGCACACATAAGCGTAGTTTGTTTTCTCTTAAAGCCACTTCCGTATACAGTAAAAAACAATAACACCCAAGAAGCAAGTACTTTTAAGACGTTGTATGCCTTTGTCTTGCTTGGGCAGAAATAAAAATACATAAACACTTTGAAAATATGAAAAGGGTGCATACAATAATGATTTACATGGACTTATGACTTCTAGGAACAGGTTGGTCAAAAAAGATGAGGGAATACATGTCATTCCCTACTGCTGATAGTAGCAGCAAGAACTACTAAGTTAATTGTTTAACTGTTTACTGGTATTTCTTAGCCCTTTGTTAGTCTATCTCTGAGTGAACTCAAAACACAGCTCTCTTTTAGGACATACCATACTGCACACACAGAGAAAAACCTCAAAGCCCAAACCAACTCAACCAAAAGCTCCAATCTCCTTACCCGTGTTTCTAAAAGATGGTATTGCTAAAATTCTCTTTTTATGAGGAGGCACAGGTATTTGTCAGCATAGCCTGTAACTTAAACTACATCCTTTAATCTTTAAAATGTCCTAAAGTTTGTGAATAAAAGAGAAAGCAGTTGTAACAAGTTTCTGAATGCATAAATTCCTTTATTGAAAATATTGTGATAGCACTGCATTACATATATTCAATATTCATAGTTCAAGGGTCACAGAATTTTGATTGAACAACACTGTTTTGAATAAGACCACAGCGTTTAGATATGCTCTGACAAGATAATATAATGGAGTAAGTTGTAGGTTGCAATAGTGAAATGTATGTAAAATGTTGAACTTAGTTGGTCTAGTTTTGGTTGTTGTGGGGGTTTTCTGTTGATTTTTTGGGGTTTTTTTAACTATTAAGTAGTCTGCCACCATTTAAAAGAGCAAACAGTGTTAAATATTCTGGGTATCTTCAAAGCATTATGCTGTTAGCAACTTCCAAAATCTTTTAAAGCATTACCAATAAGAACTTTTTTATGGCTGTAGTAGACCAACCATATAGAAAGGGAGTGTGTGAAAAATTCACGTGCAGTGTGATACAGGCTTACCATATATAGCACTGGTTTTTTAGACAGTGAAATTTCTGTGCAGGATTAAGATTTAGAAATGCTTTTCAAAAAAAAAACACCTGGCTTTTTTTTTTTTATTTAATCTATTCAAAAAGGAAAGAGCAGTAACTAAATTGAGTTGTATTACTCAGTTATTAATATTCCAAAATTAGATTGTACTGTTTTAATGCACGCTACTGTTTCTAAAACCTGCCTTTCTCAGGACAATGACACATTCAAATCTAAGGGCAGGACAGCATCCTAATGTTGGTTAGGCCTGAACTGTGTAAACAAAACCACAGCTTAATGGCAAAGCAGAATTCCTTAGCAAACAGTGAAGATTGCCAGTCTTCTCTCACACTCTCCCTTTTTACCAAAATTTTCATTTTGTACTATAGTCTTTTCAGCTTTGGCGGGCAGGGAGTATAATTTCATCTCATTAAAAACAAGCAAGACTATTTAGTTGCCTGTCAAATCCTAAACCACCCTGTTGCTTCAAGGGCCTTTTTTTGGGGAAAAGAAATATTGTATGTAATTACTAAGAAAACAAGTTTTACACTAACGTGACCTGGCCTGCAAGGAAAAGAACATTCTTCTCTAAATCTCCATTGTATCTTCTCCTTAACAAATTCTTAAATTTGTAGAGAAATGCTCATAAAAGCACAGTGAGAGGCTTATTTTGAATCATTTGGTGGTTACACAGAAAAACAATTCTCTTTTAAAAATGTCTTTCGTAAACAGTCAAATAATACTAGGGCAGATGCTCAGAGTGTGCCGTCCCAACTCTGTGGATTGCAACAGAGCCGATACAGTCTACACCACGTGGCACTTTGCCCAGTGTCTCCATACTGCCAAAATAATAATCTATTAACAGGAATGTGACAGCAGAGTTAATAAGAAGCACTATCCACCTTCTCCCTCATTTCAGGAAAAGAAAATGAAACAGAATTATGCACTCAAGTGTTTCTGCCAGAAAAACAAACCCTCTAAATTAGGGTATAATGAAAACAAAATCTCATTTACAAAATAAAAATATAAAAATTAACTTCAAAAATCAAATAAACTGATTCAGAATAAATGTCAATGCATAAGAAACCTACCTCAAGAGCAACTATTTATCAAAATGAGATTTGAAACATGGAAAGAAAAAATCATAACTAATATATTCACAAAAAAATCTGCTATACAATAACAATAAATAACATTATTTTAAAAACATGTTCCCTTAAGTGCTGTGTACACCTGTTTCTGACTCTTTTCCATGGCAAACAGTATGCTGTAGATTTTGGTAAAGTAACCTTTTATTTTTGGTCAGCATTTGTATGTTGGAACATAAATACACATGGAATGTACTAGATAGTTACAGTTTTCCCAAAGGATTTTTTTCACAGTTACATAAAAAGTTTTCAACTTATACACCATGAATGTTTTCATAAGCATCATATCTTCAAGGGAGGCATGTTGGAAGAGGCAGTAAAAAACACTTCAGAGTGATCTCTTACTGTTCCATCTCTTGCTGCCTCTCAAAACCAGTTCTTTTATTCTTGGGTTGTTTGGTTGGGTTTTTTTGCGCAGTCATGCTCTGGTACAAACTTGAGGAAAAAGCGTGTAACATTGTGAGGCAGCCTGCACCTTCTAGTTAGCTTTTAAGTGCCTAATGGATCCAGTCCTTAAGGCAGTCAGTATTTCACTCAAATGTCCATACTTCTACGTCCTGTATTATGAAATCTTCTTTCTTAGTTAAGATGTCATTATTGAAGGTGCTGCAGGAATTGCTTCGCCCGTGATACAAATCTGCATCTAACCATAAGCCAAACCGGCCACTAAAAAGGAAACACACAACAAATTTTGAGTTATTTATAATAGTAAAAATACTGAAAGCTGTAAAAACAATCAAAGAAACAATACGGAGAAATCTAGGTAGTTCTGAGGATCTCTTAGACCAAACTTGAAGAGCTCAGTCATGGCAAACCGCTCACCAGGAAGCCTGCAGAGCAGTCCCCTTGCTTTGTTTGCACCAGTGAGTGGAGCAGTGCACAGGACCTTGAGAGGGCCCACAGCCCCTCGAGCCATTCGACTGTTTGCACTGCCAGCTATGGCTCACACCAGGGCATGGATGCTGGGGTTCCTCCCTTGGCTGCCTGGATGTGGACACAGCCCCTTCTGGTTAGGAGGAGGAGGCAGGGAGTTTATGCACTCCCAATGCAAACCATGCCCAGAGGTACCATGGTACAACCTGCAGTAAGCTTTAGTTAGTCACAGAGCCCTAGCCCTTGATTTCATACCCACTGACCTCTCTCAAACTCACGACCTGACTATGCACTGTCTGTATCCTTGCTCTCTGGATCAACAGAATAATGACAACTTAATAAGGACAATGTGATAAACCTTAGAAGCTGATGGCAAAATTGCCATTAAAGATTATCTTCAACCCTCTTCAGCAAGAGATGTATCTACCCAAAACATCTGGATTTTTTTCTAGCTAAAAAAATACCCAACGAAAAAACAACACTGCAACAAACCCTACTTGGCTAACATCAGTCACTCTCTTTAAGCAAATGAAATTGCTCTTAGTCTGTAACAGAAATCAGATTGCTGAGGTATCTGCACTACACAGACTACATACTTTTTACTGCTAAAAGTTCAGACAGTTGACTGCTAAGTTTGTCTTACATCTACCATTGTCCCTATTCTCATTTAAAATAAAGTTGGCCACATGATTTGAAAACCAAACATTCACTCACCCGCCACCTCCAAGCTCCAGAGAGCTAGTATCTCCATTGATAAAGTAGGTATTCTCTCCACTCCATTTGAATACCTGAAGAGGGGGAAAAAAACCCAAATATATTTGGACTGTGAAGATTCTTGTGCTCTCAAACTCTTAGGTACCTACTCTTAGCAGGTATTTTATGGTGTAGTCATCTTTTATTTTACTTTTTTCTTGAAAGGGGAAGAGGTAATAGGTAGAAAGTAAAGGATCAATATATATTTAAAACTATGAACAAGGCATACTAATCCTTCTCTTAAATTCTGCCTCCCTCTCTAAAGCAACAGGTATTCTGTTAAAAAGGAACAATGTGTTCAATATGAAAAAAATGCATAAGCCATAAGCATTAAGGGGTATTTCAATATCACTCTTATCTCTAGTTTGTTGCCACTGTGATTCTAAGCACACATAAAATTATACCCTATTGTTGATATCACTGCCTTCCACGGTGTCTTTGACAGTCCACTCCTTAATTCCTCTCTGCTTCCACCTTCAATCCACTTAAAACCCTCTCTTCCTCACCATAATAGATTGTCTTCTCAGCACCTAAATTAATTATAGCCACTTTTGCTTAAAGCATTGCATTGAAGCAATGAATGTAACTGCATTTATCAACAGCTGGCGCATCTTCTAAACTCAAATATGCTGTCTTCATAAAAATCTCATAAATGTTTTAAAAGGGGAACCAAAAAATTTCATTTGAGAAAGTGAACATCCACTTACCTTGAAATGTGGACTGAATGTGTAGAGGAATGTTTCACCAGTGCCATAGTAGTGGTCACTAAACTTGAAGGGATGTGTAGCGTATGCTCCAAATATCTGTTGGAATAAAATGATTAAACTACTTTTGTGGACAGTGCAAAATTAAAGTGAAAAAACCCCAAACATTTTAAAAATACTTTCTAAGAACAACTGAGCTGATTTTCATGTTAGAAGAACCAACTAGTAGAGTACACCAGATAAGCAAGTACTCCTCCAAATCTTTTGTATCTTGCAAGTTAAAAGCCAGATGACAACAAAGGCAACACGATTGCCACCTCTAGGAGCTACTGAAGAATGAGACCTCCACAGAGACATTGTTTGTGACAGCTCCTTAACTAAGATACCTAAGGAAGATACTACCAAAGGCACTATTGCACTCATTGCAATTCTTAAGCTTTTATTAGTGCTGAAGTACTTTCCTTCTGTAAGTTTAGTTTAGGCAGTAGAAAATACAAAAGAAAACACCAATGTCTTATTTTGGTATGATGTCACTTCATGGTATGACTAGCATTTCATAATGGTTGCTTTTCATAATGTTGCCCTTTCAGTCCAACCCCCGCAGAACAAGCACTCCTTACCTGGTTGTCCATATCTTTGATGACAAGGAGAACAGGACTGTCAAGAGATGCTGATTTACGGTACAGAGTCTTCAAGCTAGTCCCATGCTCCAGTGTGCTGTATGCGAGGCGCCATGGATATCCCTGCACTCGTGCAGGCAAGCGCCGGGCAAGCTGGGCAATGAACGGGGGAAATGGTTACACAATCAACAGGTTGGCTCACAGATGGTGCTCCAGGCTATTGCCTTTCTGAAGGGGCTTTCAAACCAAAAAATGGCTGCCAAGGGAGCAGCAGCTTAACTCTCTGCCACATGGCCATGTAATCTGAGCCCAACTGCCTGCATTCTCATCACTTGTTGAAAGCATTGAAAATGTTGCCAGTCCTCAAGATCACAACTCAAAAATAAGCTCTCCAGGTGATCCAGTGCTGCAGCAAACTGGACTTTGCACAAGGTCACTCCAACATGCTGCGTACTTTCCAGAAAAAAAAAGCATTGGCATTGCCTCCAGCAGGCAGAATGTCCCACACTCAGAGACAGCACCACATCTAACAAGAAAACTTGAGGTTTTTTTAGCCATACCTGCTCTATGTGCATGTTCTCCAGGAGAGCACTGTGATGCTTTAAGATAGGCAAAGTATCATCATCCTCTTCTTCATAGTAACTGCAAACACTCTTTCGTCGTTTGGCTTCTTCTACAGTAATGATCTGAGGCAAGAGAACAAGTGTCCAGCCTAAAGCATAGCTCTTACACTGTCAATCCTCTGTTGAAACCAATTAATTTAAAACTTACTCCTCAGGTGTCACACTGTGTGGAGCAAAACCACCATATGGGATAGTTATATCAAGCACAGGCAGCCTTAACCAAATGGGGAACATCTTAACTGGCAAGGTACCTTTTTGACAGAACAACAGTCAAGGTCTTCATAAAATACATTCTTACTTGGAGGTGATCAAACAGCTCTTTGGAAACTTCTATCTACTCCTTTGCTGAGAAAGATGGGGCAAACTCTGAACACCACACGGCATGAGGAGCAAACAGGATGCCAAGCGTGGCATGGAGCAGGAGCTCCCAGGCTGGCAGCACCCACGGTGCCCAGAGCTCACTGCAGAGAGGAGGACACCACCTTAACCCCCGGTGGCAGCAGTCCAAGTGTCCTGGCTCCCAACAAGTTGCTGCTGGGGTGCTCAGCCTCCCGTCTAGCAGAGGGCACAACACCTGGCACAGCTTAAAAGCTGCCAAGACGTCAGTGCAGCTCAGGGTGCTCTGCGAGTGACAGGAGCCTCAACTCCTCACAGCAGTGGGAGGTGGGATGAGGCCTGTTGTACCCAGCAGCGGGGCTTTACCTGGGGCCTGGTGCCACTACAGCACATAGGAAGCAACAGCAAGAGCTCAGAGATGGAGCTGATGAGAAAGAAAAGTGGAAGCAAGGAGGCCTAGCTACAAAATAAACAGGAAACCTTAAACCGTCCTTTCCTTCCATGAGCATATCACCACAGAAGAGCAGGAAGCACAAGATGGGGCTGCAGAGTACACTGCTATGCCCCTCCCTGCCAATAAGGCTTCCAAGCAGCTTTCATGTTACATATGGATCAAGTTTTACAAAACTATTCTGCACCTTCACAATCACTGCTTGAACTTGCCTGAGGTCCTACACACACCTGCCCCCCAGGCAAGAAAGCAAATGCACTGGACTGACTCCAGGTGCGGATTTAACCATGCTGCAAAGCACAGAAGGGGGTTTTCATGACGACCAGGACTGGTGAGGAGTTCACAAGGCCTGTCACAAAACCTGTCAGTCACACCTAGCATCCCTGGTGGGATTTGAGCAATACATACACTGCATGTCCAGCCCACATTCACCTGCAGATGCCTGGAGCCAAGCAGGGCACCCAGGCACTGGCACTCCAATGCACATAGCAGGGTTAGGAAGAGAGAAGGATCACAGGGAAAAATCCATCCTGCAGAACTAATGCTGTTATATGTGACCCTGCACCCTGAGGGGTTACAGGTATTCCTGACTGCAATACTGCAAGAGGTGTACAGCCTTATCCTGCCCCTCCAGCCCAGTCCTAGGTCTTCTGAGACAGCAGAGAATCCTTTGTTGGAAAATTTTTCATATGGTCAATTTCAGGGAAGGTTTGCACTGCAAAATTAGGATAATTTAAAAAAAAAAAAAAAACAAACCCAAACCACCACAACAAACTGTTAAAAGAAAATGTTTTTTTGCCTTTTATCCTTGTTCTTTTTTCACTTTTTGAATGGTTTGCCTTTCCTCCTCATCTCCCAGATCATTATTTTATCTTTTTTTTTTAATTAACACATTTTTTTTTTAATTTTCACCTTAAATCAAAAGTACACAGCTCCACTTTTGAAGACTATCTTTTAGGAATAGTCTCCCACCAGGAGTAGGGGAAAAGTATCACAGTAAATCAACCAGCAACAGGTACCTGTAGCAAAACGTGACTAAATTCAAAGACAGGCAACCATAGAAAACCTATTAACACAGTTTTAAATTGCAAATTGACTCCAGAGACCAACAAGCCCCTCCTCTTCTCTGCAAGGGCACCTACTCAGTCTCTAACTGAAGTGCACATTTGAATGAAGTTTAGTCAACAACTGCTAAAAGAGGGATCTGCAAGATCAGATATTTAAAGACCACACAAAAGCAAAAATGGATGAAACTAATAAACTACTACAGAAACTGGATCTACAAAATCTTTCAAAGATTTTAGAAGTCTGAGAAAGCAGCTACCTGAGGTGGAAATGCCTCCCCATGTGAGTACAGAGCACATTTATTACTAGGACAGAAGTGCTGTCATCAGATCTACACTGCTCAAACAGGGACACAGTTCAACATACCTCCACAAAAGGTTCCTCCTGGTCAGGTCTGGCATAGTAAAGAATTCGAATATTCAAAGGCATTTGTCTCTGTTTCATCATCTAGCAGTTTATTTTGCAGTATCCACCACTCTGTCCCTGCTCTAGTGGCAAGAGTTCTAACCCACAAGCACAACAGACAGCTACTGGCCATGGCGTGCTGTGATAAAATTGCTTATATGCTTCTCTACAATTACACTTTCTGTTTCCCCGCAAGGGAGAGTGAAACTTCCACAGTCATCATGCCCAAATTTGGACTTTAATCAACAGAGATTTCCTGGCAGACCTACTTTAAATTGGTAAAGCCTGAATATATTACAAATAAAAGAAACACACCTTTAGAAGCAGTTTCCAGTTCCCAATACATATTTAAATAAAACAATGAGAGACAAGCTCCTAGTGTGGCCAGATCTCTCCCACCTCTGTTCTTTCGATCACCGGCTCTCCTCCTTCATTTTGGTTTTATGAAAATGGCATGCAAATAACTTGAACAGTGAAATCTAGTGCAATGTATGACTGCCCTCAGCTCTGAGAAAACAAGAAAGGCTTTTTTTCCCCATCTTGCAGTTCATAAAGCACCAACATTAAGAAACTACAAAAGTGTAAAAATATAAGCTATTTGGGATTAGAGGTTGCTACATTGCAAATGACAAGTCCCACCCTCAAGCTCCATTTTTGAACAGTGTAACACACTTTGAAGATAAAAATGCTCAAAAAAAGGCAGTAGAATTTAAAGAAAACAAGTTTAAGACATATAAGCAGATCACTTTTTAAATCACCATAAAGAAATTTCCCACTTTGGGAATTATCTGTCTTTTAAAATTTATCCCATATCCTGAATGCTCAAACACAGCAAGTCTTTGAGCATTCAGAAATATAATTTTAAATATGTGTTCAAGCTTATTTCCCTTAGAAACTAGGCTTTGTATGCAGAAGAAACAGATAGATAACAAGCACATGCATGCCAAGTGGTTAAAACAGATTGCCAAAGACCCCTCATGAAAAACCCAAAGTCCAAGGATAAAACTTATCCATCTTAGAGCCAGTATTCAAACAGTATTGCTGGGTGCACCCAAGAAGCAAGGATCTGGCACGTCACCACATTTGAGTTTCAACCAGGACACAGGAGTCTGTGTTGATGTTTACACACATATATACATTCTAAGGTTTTATTTGTAGCATATAAATACGATAAGAATTTAGCAATATACACCTGTATAGCTTTGCAAAAGACTAACATCACACGATCAAAATATTTACACAATTTCTGGCTGCACACCACACAGCTCCCAGGTAAACACCTGCTTTTTCTAGGGAGAGAAGAAAAGAGGACTGAAGGAATAGGAATAAATTTGTGAGACAGATAAAAGTCTTGAAGAGACCTCTATGTGAAGCAGAAACTGTAATAAAGAAACACCATAAAAATCCTCAAAAGAACAACTGCTAAGATTCTTAACAGAGGATGCACACTTCATATGCATGTGCTTCATGTAAAGGCAGAAAGCACTCACCTCCCAGCTTTTAGAAGTGGGCTCACTGAAGAAGTTGTCTATCATGTCAAGTTCCTCCTTTTCTACCACAACAAAACCTTGTTCTTTGGCATCTTTCCCATATATTTCTGGCACCCTATGAAGAAAAGAGGAGGAGACAACCATTATTCAGTGGTCCGTGAACATAACACTGTCATGTAGTACAGAGGTCTTGCCCAATGACAAAGCAGGGACAACCACACAAATAGGATACTCATTTATCTCCACCCTCACATATCACACAAAGCAACAGCTCCCCTCACCTGGCAGCCTGAAACATTTGAAGGTTGCTCTGCTTTCACTCCCCTCAATGTACTTTACTTATTTAGTTTGACCTCCAGGATAAAACAAGCCATGAGATCACCAGTAAAGTCTACACCACATTTCTAGCTGCCCTTTAAAAGTTATAGAGGTTAATCACAAAACAATCTTCATTCTGTTAGCATTATGAAAATAAGCTGTTACCAACAGCTTTGCTAATGATATTATACCAGGAGTACATGCTCTTCCATAAATGTAGTCAGCTCTCAGCCACTGTCTTTAAAGAAATGGTCCTTGACAGCATCCGTAACAAAACATGAAACAATTTCTGAATAAGGAATTTATGTAATATGGTAAAGTTAAAATGAACACATGCAATTTCAAACACGAATATGATAATGGATCCACTATACAAGAAGTTAAATTGCCAGCACAAAAATAAAACACATGGTAAAGAGGGCAGATAGAAAGATAAGTGCTTATGGCACTGGATCTGTCTCCACTTACTCGTCTGAAAGTTTTGTCCAGCAATTCCTTGATCAATACAAAACATGAAAAGTTTTAAGAGAAATGTAGGCATTTTGCCCCTATATTTCAAGAGTTATATTATTTAGATTTATATATATGCAAAAATTATCTTAAAATACCAACTCAGCTCTGTTGCAGTCAGTTCAGGATCACTAGTATAATTCCAGAGATTTTTCCAATTGAACCTATGTTTTTTCTTCTATACCCCTACCAAAGAGGGCTAAAGTTTGATGTTAGGTCTAACTGCATAAACTGACAGCCCTGAAATTGTTGCCTGCTCATGACAGCTACACTAATTCACAGTCAAAGTGAGATATTTCATAGAATGGTTTGGGTTGGAAGGAATCTCAAAAATCATGCAGTTCCAATCCCCCTGCCATGGGCACCTTCGACTAGACCAGGCTGCTCCAAGCCCCATCCAACCTGGCCTTGAGCACTTCCAGGGACATGGCATCCACAACCTCTCTAGGAAACCTGTTCCAGTTTCACCACCCTCACAGTAAAGAATTTCTTTCTAATATCTAATCTAAACTTACCCTCTTTCAGTTTAAAGGTATTTACCCTTGTTCTATCACTACATGCCCTTGTAAAAAGTCCCTCTCCTCTTCTCTTTTGAGCCCCCTTTTTGTACTGGGAGGTTGATATAAGGTCTCCTCAGAGCCTTCTTTTCTCCAGGATGAACAACCCCAACTCTTTCAGCCCATCTTCATAGGAGAGGTCCTCCAGGCGTCTGATTTGGATGTCTGGAGGGGCTTCAATCACTTTTGCCTCAAGATATTTCGCTCCAATTTCTACTCCCCTCAAAAAGAGTAAAGGATCTGCTTTGCTTCATCATGGAGGAAATGCCCTCTTAATAAGAGAAAAAGAAACAAATTACCATTGCCATATTTTTCTCCTCTCCTTTGCACATTCGCAAATGCTTTCGTGGTGCATGGCTAGGAGATGTTCTAGCAGAATTTAAATTTGTTATCAAATAACAACTGTACCTGTGAAACATTTTTAATATGTATAATAAATACAGTTTTAGTACAATTATCCTACATTTTTTGAACACCCAACACTAGTTCCTGAGTTATCAGCAGCCTCCCTTCATCAAGAACAAATAAGGTAGTTAATGCTGATATCAAAGCAAAAAAATTTAGCTGCTGCTCATTCCTCCACAGAAACACAGACACAAAAGAGATCAAGGTAGTACTGTGCAAACAATCGGTCTCTGGGATAGTTCTCACCAATAATTGCTTAGAAAAAGCTAAAAGAGGGTTGCACCCCCATTGTGAAGGGTTCCCTCTTCTTTGTGAGAAGCCATGTGATTGCTTACATGTTTGCACCGATCTAAAACCAGTGAACTATGGAAGGCTCTTCTAAAAGTCGTATCATCTCATTTCAGTCAAGACATTATCTTCTTCTAACTGCACAAGTTTCCCACATCAATAGGTGCCACTCAGCATGCCCTGTTCCCTTCACTTGCTCGCAGAGGCTTCAGAAAGAGCAGTATGATCATCTCTTTGCTAACTAATGTGACTTTTAACTGGAAGAGACATTTAACTTGAGCACTGTGTATTTTATGTACAGCAGTTCTACTCTGGAAAGCTAACTACTTAATTCCTGCAAATCCCTAAGAATGAACAATAAAATTAATGGTTGCTGCTGTCTGGCTAAGATCAGTTTTAAAGCACATTCATGCAGGTAGGTGGAGGAGAGCAGCATACTCTGATCTCATAATTGCAGAACATATTTAGGTTGTAAGGCACCTCTGGAGATCCTCTAGGCCAGTTCCTGTTTATAGCAGAGCTAACTTCCAGGTTACAGAAGGCTGCACATTCTTGTCCATTTGCAGTTGTGAAAATCTCCAACAGTGATTCTGCAACCTCTCCATGCAACCTGTTCCATGCATAGTGAGTCTCATGGTTTTTTTTTTTCTCTCCTATCTAATCAGTTTCCTCTGAGGCATGCAGCATGTGATCTGAGAAGGGTCTGGTGTCATCCTACTTTTTCTTGTCCCTTCCCCTCCTTTTTTTAACCCTATGTCTAAAAGGAAGAGGGCATTAACCACTACCCAAGTTGTTTGGCTGTTCTTCCTTACGTGAGCCTGCAAGAAGCAAAATTTTTGTTACTGACATATAGAGTTTGCTGTCAACCTCCCCAACTCCTTTTCTGCAGAGCTACTCCCCAGGCCACCTGTCCCCAGACTGTACTGCTGCAGGGACTGCTCCACCCCAGGTGCACACTTTGCATTTGCCCTTTCCGAACTTCCTGATGTTTCTGTCAGCCCATTCGTCTGTGTTGAGGTCCCTCTGAACAGTAACCCTGCCCTCTAATGTATGAACACTCCCCAAATTTGGCATCATCCCCCAAAATGGCTAAGGGGTGGTCTGTCTCAATGTCCATGTCACTGATGAAGGCATTAAACAGTATCAGTCCCCAAGAAATACCACCTGCACCTGGCTGCAACTCAGACTAGATACCAACCCTTCAAGCCCAATGGTCCAGTCAGTTTTTCAACCACCTGGTAGTCTACCTGTCCAGGTCACATCTTGCCAATTTGACTGTAAGGATACTAAGACAGAGTGTGTTGAAAGCCTTACTAATGCCATGGTAAAGCAACAATCCCTTGCTCTCTCCTTGCTCAGACAGCTAGCCATCTCAAATGGAAAAAATATCTGGTTGGTAGAAAAATAATTTGCCCTTGGTAAATCTATGACAGCTGATCCTGATCACTTCTTGCCCTCTGTGTGCTTGGAAATGATGTATGTAAGGACTTGCTTCCCAGGGACTGAGGTGAAGCTGACTGCTCTGTGCTCCCACAGATCCTCCTCCATTTTTCTGACAACGGTTGCAGCATTTGTGTTTGCAGTTATTAAGGACTGCTCCCAGTGATCATAACCTTTCAAAAGATGATAGAAAGCAGCCCAACTTCCTCAGTATACTCCGAACATTTCCTGTCAGGCCCCATGGACCTGTATATGCTCAGTTTATATAAGTAGTACATAACTAAGTTTTCCTCTACAATGGACAGTTGATAAATAAATCCAGACACTCCAGATTTAAGAAGCAGCAGCATAAAACAGAAATAGGTGATTGTAGAAGTGATGTCATTCTGAAAATGGATGCTCTGCTAATAAAATTGTAACATTATGCTATGCTGGTATTCTCAAGCTACCAAATTGAAAAAAATTGGAGCCAATTTTTAAATTGAAAAACCACTGCTTGAGGAACTCTCTTACAGCCAACTTGACAGCTGTGAGGAAATTTATCCTAGAACTCAGCAGCTGTTTTGGTGATCATATGCTTATGAGTGTGTCATGACTAACAGAGAAACATCAATAAAACACAAAGCACTTGGAAAGAAACAACTTCAGAAACCTGAAGTTAATCACTCCAGAAAGAAAATATTCAAAAGGCTCTAAGTCCAACCACAGCTTCTGGCCTAGAAAAAGGAATTAATTCAGAGGAGTCCTGTGACTGCATTATAAACATGCCTGCCTAGATGACGATCCTTCACAAATTTTATGAGGGTTGAGGTATCATAAGCCCTCATATGCTTTTACCAACTTATATAGACTTCGATGAGTCCTCCTTATAAGACATTAAGCTACAGGTACAAACAGGTTTCCATAGGTTTCATCTATATAGTTTGATATCTTATTATGAGTAGACTAGGAGTACTCTCCTTGTAGGAGGCTAATTCAAAAGGATTCTAAATCTTTTATGTTACCTGTTCCATTAACAGAAACATGGAAGAATGATCCTTCAGCATCTGGACCATCTTAATCATTGTCCCTTTATGCAAAGCCCTATGTAAGTGCATGGAAGCATCCTGTAGGTATTGATTCCAGCCAGTTGTGCTGCAAGTTCTTTCAGGTCTCAGCTTCAACCGTGTTAAATACAGGGTGTTACAAACTAACACGAGTCACAATCAAGCAATATCTTGCTCTACAAAAGGAAACCCCACAGAAACTGAAACAGTAACAAAAACCAAACCAAAACTTACCCATCTCCCCAAATCAAATCTAACAAATCAATGAGGTAGGATGCCAAGACTGAAAAAGAGAAGCAAGGCTCAATTCCTGTTATTTTTCCTCCTTGAAAATCTGTGTCCTTTCAAGAAATAAACTTAAAAAAAAAAGCAGGTATCCTCTCAGCAGCATGATCTCAGTGCAGTCTTTTACATGAACTTCAGTACAAATTTTACATTCATAAACCAAACCTGTCTGCCAAATTTATACTATGGGAAAATCAAAGAGATTTACTTCTTGACTGATGAACTAGTCAATGCTATTATTCGCAAGCTATTATTTACAAACAAAGAAATTCTGCATTACTATCTCTGTCCCAGTGCAAGGCATTTTCTTCTGCAAGACACTGAGGAAATCTGTGTCCTAATTACTGAGCTACTACTGCTCAAAATCCACTAGGGTGGGAAATCTACCTACCATTTAAACATAAATCCGTGTAGTAAGAGCACACATAGACTTACCCCCTAATACTGTAAGCTATACCCATTGCAAGACTTCCCAGCAAAAGAATCAGCTTCTGTGTTCGTGTCCAAAAGCATGGGTTTCTCTCTGCTCAGCTGAACCTGTCATGAAGCTGCCCTAGCCTGAGTAATCTGTATATAAGGGAACTCAAGACACCTACTACCCCCTTTACGTGCTAAGGTGAGCACTCCTGTGATCAAACAGGCAGCACAGAGGAGTCCTGTAGTGACTGATTAACTCAGCCACACTGTGCAGGTCACAGGGGGATGTGTGCCGGGACACACTTGGCCCCCTGGAAGCCATGCAGGAAGAGAGAACACCTACAACAGTCACAAAAGGCAAATGAGACTTAAGATTTAGTGACAGCCTTCATAAAGAATATCAGCCTTGAAGTCTTCTCTCTGTATTAATAATGTTTCCAGAGGCTTCCATTAAAAAAAAAAAGTAAATTAAATGGTAAGTACATTTTTCCCTCTAGTGCCACTTTCCTGCAGCCTCCAAGGCCAGGAAAGCAGCCTGCATATGGAAGAGCAGCTCTGCTGGGAGGAGTGGGCTATGGGGTCCAGGCTGAAAATGGAGCCATTTTCACAACTGATGACAGACGCTGTTTTAACAGCAAACACTAAGAGACCATGGAAAAAATGTAATTAAAAGAAAATCAGAGGAAGCTTTAACTTACGCTGTGATTACAGACATGCAGACCAGTTTCTTCACAATCTCTCTCCAGGTTTGGACTGTTAGTTTGTTTTGGTGTTTCAGTTTTGGTTTTTGAGGGGTTTTTTTGTTTGTTTGTTTTTTTTGTTACTATCACTTACACTGCTTTGTGGCCAACAAGATGAGAGTGATATCTTTGGTATTTTCATACATGAATATAAACTGCATTCCAAATAGTTTTAAATGTAGTAAATTATCTCATATATTTTTTCTAAAATACATTGCAAAGCTATCCCACATGACCTACTATCCACGGCACTGTCAAGATGCAACACTTATAATTATATACTATGCAGTACTGATGCAAGAATATTCTCAGCAGGTAGGAAGCATTGCATTTTGCTTTGGGAAGGCATCCAAGAGCTGGGAGAAAACACTGTCTTGTTCAAGAGGCAAAGACGTCTTGCATTAATACAAAGGAGTGGGGCTCACATTTAATTTCTGCTCCAAGTTCTACATGATCCTTTATGGAATTCTGTCATGTTAAAACAGGCATGCATGAATAGCACCAAAATGACCCAATCTTATAACCAATCATTCACCTCTAATTTTGATCAAGATCTGAACAGCTGCCCTGATATCAAAGATTTGGTCTGTCAGCCAACACAGCCAAGTACTGCTGCAGCAGCTCACCGCAGAAATTACTTTTTTCTCATTATAAAAACTGAAGTACAAACCAGTTGTCAGCATCTCAGTTTATATATGGAATAGGTCTGCTCACTCTTCAGAAAGTTTGTGCTCACAAAAAGACAAGTAGAAATGCCATTTTCCAAGTCTGTGGTAAGAAGCTGGATAGATTTACCTGTTGCACAGAGCAAAGATTAGAGATGACCTCAAGTTCAGCTCAGCAGCTTTATTCAATGTTAGATACACTATCCCCAATGCAGTAACTGACCTTGTGTTATATTACACCATCACTCCATTCCTTGAAGTATTTACTCACACTTCCACCTAGAATTTTCTGAACCCGCCCTTTTGCAATCCCTGAGGAGCCAAGGACTGAGATCAGCAGATAGCAAGCAAGCCAAAATCTATCCAGCTACACTCCCAATGGCACATTCCAGCTGGATTAAACCTCTCCCTCTCCTCCAGGGAGAGTTCCAGGTCAGCAACTTCCCTACAGGCAATCAAAACACTCATTTCTAAACCACTAAAAATAAACACTTAAATCAACATACATGCTACATATTTGAAATTAAAATTATTAAATAAAAATTATTTAAAAAAAAGATTGACTGCATCTTAAATAAACAGCTCTGAGATGGATCACAAGTTCAGCTTCCTCCTTCCTGGTATCTAATTCATCAAAATCACTGATTTTGGTTCATCAACAGACCAGAGAATTCCTCTAGCTGCCTTCTAGCAANAGGGATCTGATTCCTCACAGACAGTGAAAATTCTTGGGTGATTTATGTGGAAAATCACAGACCTTCACCTCTCTAGTTTGTTGTCTTACTTTTTGCTATAGTACTACATAAGTACACAGAAACATTTATGTTCTTCAATTTTATTGCAAAGGGACTATTTTTTATGGGCCTGAAGGCAGAAATAATCACACTTGTTTAGTTAGGAGTGTCTCCCTTTTCCAACATGATGCCCTTTGCTCATGTGAAATACCTGGGGTTTTTTAGCACTGACACCTTAGTGGATTCCTTGACTCTCCAGGCACTGCTCCCCTTTACTCCTTTCCCTCACTTTCTAGACTACAGGGGAAACCCAGACCATCCTTCAGTTCTTTTATCACATGTTAGCTGCACATACATTCCTCTTTCCATCTTCAAGTGGCACCTGAACCTTTCTTCCTTCCCACTGGGAGCCATGTTAGACCAGCAACAAACATTGCTTTCTTTCTGGCATGCAATGAAATGAGGGCACCCCTCTCCTAATCTCAGCATCCCTGCTGCATTTCACACCTTGGACCACATAGGGAAGATCAGATTCAACTCGAGAAAGCAACAGACAACTTTAAAAAGTAACAGACAATCGTGTTTTTGTGCTAAGAGGACTGCAGCTTACCTTTCCCGAGGAACAGCAAACCAGTACTCTGGTTGCTTTATCTTCTTACTGTACTGCTGAGACACGGTGGTGTTTTGAGACACAAAGGACTTTCTCATGGGCTTGCCTACTTTAATGCACAGAAACATTGGAGGAGTCTTGCTCTTCTCCTCTTTTGAAGGAAGCATATCTGAATGAGACACAAAAGAAACAGGCTGCTTACAGGAAAAGTACAAAAACTGTGGCTGATTAAACACTATGATAAAGATTAATAATCTTGTGCAAAGCAATACTCAGAGGCATCATCCACAGAATTACACCTGACTTCAATAGCACAATTGATTTAATAATCCACATTCATCCTAAACTGTACCCCCCCCAGCTGTAAAGCTATGTACAGAATAACCCTGTAAAGCAAATAGGTAAGATGACCAGGCTGGGTGCTGCCTGCAACATGAAGCAGGCAAGTAAAGGGGACAGTGTTTGACTGGGTTCTGGAAACCCATCCAGCTGAGGGGTAATCCTTTATGCACGCACACAAGAAGCCTAATCGGTTTCTCAATTCTGATGGTCAGACAGCCATATAAGCACCTTTTATCTGCACAAGTCAGGGCCAAGCCTAAGAGCAGTTTAAGCTCCTCAAATTGCTAGTGTGAAAAACCCCTGCTTAATAAACTCTAGCCTTAATCACACTGAAGTTGCCTTCTTCATTTTAGGAATACGCATACAGCCAAATATAACTAGCAAGATAAAAACCCTTCCGAAAGAAAGGGAAAATCATTTTAAGAACTACTGTTTTTAAAATAAAGACTTCCACTCTAATCATCCCCCCCACCTGATATGGATCAAGGGTATGTCCACAGGTTCATTAAATTACCAAGAGAGGAGCATCAATGCTCCAGGACACGCTAGTGCTTGGAGGCACTGGGTAGAAATGGTAGTATGCATACTATTATTGTGTGCATACTATCTGAACTAAGATTTCTTTTTGTTATATGCTTTCCAGTAGTAGCCTGAATTTTGTGATAACACAGTAACAATCAGGAAAAAAGATCAGTCAGTAGGACTCTACATATATTCCTATTTATCACTTCTTTAAAGGTTTCCATAGCATGAAAGACACCTGACATACACAAATAGTATCAAGAATACTTTGGTAACCTGCCTTAGAGCAATGCACTACTACTTTGGATACTCTCAGAAATACACTGACAGTCTTCCATAAGGCAACAAATGCAATATAGAGTGACAATTCACAGACCATGAAGTGTCCTTGTCAATAGTGAAACTGGATGACATTTCACTGTCCTTCTTAAACCCAGCAAACAGAGGTAAAGATATATAAACTGTGATCACTGGTTATGGGAAGAGCACACAAGCTACTTATCAAACTAGAAGCTTAGAGAATTTGAAGATAGCAGATAATATAAAAATGAAATATACAAGAGTAAAAAAGAGACCAGGGAAAGAGGAAATTTAGAGCAGAATGCAATCAATTCAAAGGTTACCATCGTAATGCTGTCCAAGTCTCAGAGGAAATAAGGATAACCAGAGACCTACCTTCAATTGGCACTTGAATTTTCTGCAGCAGCCACAGTCTGATTTCTGATTGATTGTCTAACTGTGTTTCTTGACAGGTCTTGTCTATAGCTGGTACTAAGGAAGAGTCCACAGACTCTTTCAGGTTCTTTTCCTCTGCTGCTGCTGAGCTGATTTCTAATGAAGGTGCTTTCCTTTCAACACAGCAGGAATCAAGCTCCATACTTTTAACTGTATGGACTTCATTAGCTTGGGACTTTGAACAGCTAAGTGTAAGGTCTATGCCAATTGCTTTATTGTTTTCACCTTTCTGGATTTCAGCCTTGTGTAAGTCTTCAGATGACTGAGACCCATTCCCATCTTTATTGAGGTAAAATTCAATAAGTTTATCTTTCTCTAGCTCTTTCTTAGTGTCCAACGCATTCTCCACCTTACCTGTCGGGGAACTGACACATTTGTTTACTTCTGGAATAACATCTTGCTTTTCACACAGCTCTAAGTCTAAGTCAGCTTTAGGTTCAACACTGTCCTTTTTTTCCAAGGAATCAACTGTCAAGTGCTCCTGGACTTCTGTAGTAGGTTTGGTTACCTGCTGCTTAGTTCTCCCCAAGTCCCGGGGGTCTGCCAGCAAGCCTTCCATTACTGAGATTTTCCTGTCCAACCCTCTATCCATATGAGATGATGTCTTTTCCAGTTCAATGAAGTCATCCTCTCCTTCTCCTAAACGCAATTTTTCTTTGGTTTTGATATCTGAAGCATTTTTTTCCCCAGAAGGGTCCTTGGCACATGGATCCACAGTAAACTTTTCCAAATGTTCAGTGGCAGTGATGTTGTTGGGAAACTCCACAGAATTTGATTTGATTGAGCCTGTACTCTCAGATGACTGAAGAACTTCAAAATCAGCAGACTTTTCCTTATCTGAAGGCTTTATCTGTTTGGAGCCCAGAGGAACGGATGGGTCCCCATTCTGTTGCCTCTTTTCCTTGCTAAGGGATTTGAATTTGCTGAAAGGATTGATATCTTTCTCAGAGGATAGGTCTTCCCATTCTCCTGGCCTGTACAGAGGACAAAGATCCTTTGGTATGTCACTGTCAGGGGAAATGATGGATGTACATAGGATGTTAAAAGCAAAACGGAAACAGAAAAAAAAAAACTGAAAGGAAAAACTAAATAATATACAAACTTAAACTGTGACACTCAACGAAAAATTATTTTCTCCAAAATAAACACAAAATTTTGGAAATAAGTGACTTTAAAGAAAATGGAGAAAAATGCTGAAAGGATAATACCAAAATAAAATGAGTAAACCACTTGGCAGAATATGTCACATGGGTGAAAAAATGGTACACATGTAATAACAATGTGCAAGTCAAGAGAAGTTCAGTAACAGAAAATCACAGGACATGTATTTAGCTGCTGCAATTTCATTCAAATCATATTAATACTGTAATTTCCCAAACCTGACAATGTGTCAACCTCTACAACCATCCATGCTTCCCTAGTCGGTACAAACGTATTTTTGAGAAAAAGCAAACTGGAGATAAGTCATGTCCTGTTTGAACATATTTACTGTAAAACAGTAACAGGCAACAGAGTTGGTGTTTTTTTCCTTTTATTTGTCTCCATTACTCAAACATACTGTTTCAATGCAGCTTCCTCAAACGTTTCTTTTTAAAGCAGGACAATCATAAAACATTTCAGAATGGAAAATTCTGAAAAAAAATCTATCATCATAAAACTTGAGCTCTTCATTACTGCAAAAAAGTCTGAGGTGAATGAGAATACAAGACCCTCATCACTTAAAGGTTACTAAGAAGTTACTAAACACTCTAGTAATGAGCATAACAAGTATCTGGAAAGTTTTTCTTGAAATGAGAAAATGGAGGGAAGATGATGAATTCCACTGATCAAACAGGTATTGCCTGTAAGAACAAAACCTTGCTTAGAACAAATACATAAGCACTGCCTAGTCTATGCATAAAAGAAAGTAGCTCACCCAGAAAGTCTATTATGCATTATAGATTATAACTATCGATGCATTTCTGGTTTGAAATAGAAGTATTCCATAGACTGGTATTTCTGTAAGTCCTGAAGATGGCAGTTAAGGTCCTGTTATCTTTAAAAGTTTTAAATACTCCTCTCAGAACAGTCCTGGTGACACAGTATTGGTCCAAATCTAACCCTATTTGCTTCCACTGAAATAGCCCTAGAGACAGGTCAGTGCAAGGGCCCAGCCACACCAATGCTTTTATTAATTACTGGTTTGTACTGGTCTCCTTTGCACTTCGGTTCTCATACGCATGACCGATTTGCCTTTAATGCCACTTTAGTGTTCTAAAAAGACAGTGGAAGAACAACACAAGTGAATCATTCCTTTGCTGGCACTTTCCTCCCCTTTTTTACTCTGCTGCATTAAAACTCTTCCCCTCCATTCCCCCCTCTCCTGCCCCTTTTCCATGACCCTTACTGAAAATCTACAAATATAAGTTCAGGAAAGAACACTCCTTACGATGGCAATGCATCTTTAATCTTCATGTGAGAGATGTCATTGTAGAGAGCTATTGAGACAACCTCCTCCATGGGGCAGATGAGCCCATATTCTTCACAGCCATTCTCAATTACCAGAGGATCAGATTTATGTGGGTCAAACATGATATTGTTTGGAGTTACTATCATGACTCCTCCAACTACACCCTAAAATAGGAGAAGAGAGAGTTAGCACATCACATATAATGCACTTATCATTTATTATTGGATTTTAGGCTATTATCCTAAAAAGCAAAACCTCTTTCCTGCCTCTTTATACTGTGTCATGCAATCTTTGCTAACAAAACATTCTGTGTTCCAATTGCATCAAGTCAGACATTGTAAGAAGAACAAAGAAAAAAGTGTCTTAGTAACAACCAAGTTCTTTGCAGGTAAGGAAGAACATCTGAATTATTCAACTTTCAGTGCTGACTACTACAAGATAAAAATGTGACTGTTAATCTCTAACAAAATAGATTAGTGGATTTATTTTTTTAAAAAAGGATGTAGTTTTTTTATTCTAAATGCAGCCATCTTCATTTGATACATAAATTTACATGCAACCAGCACACCTGAATGCAGTCTTACTCATGGAAATGTCCAGGCTACTATGCTAAGCTACACTATAGGTCTCCTTGATCTAGTCTCCCAGAGGTACATGCAAAAAGCTTCTCTATATAGGGATCTGATATGAGAGATCTTCTCCCCAAAATAGAAGCAGCTTCTACTACCAATCCAAGCATATTTTGCACAGCTGTAGGGGACATATTTAATTCTTCAAAACATGCTCTACCCATGAATTTGAAAGAGGCTGCATCAGCCATTACTCAACATCAACTCGTGGCAACTGACCATTTTTCAAGATTTACAAAGGAGATTTCCAATGTCTCTCTCCTGTACCCTCTCCTTCAGAGGAGTTACAAAATTCACCAGACCAACTCAGAAGCTGTGTGTAAATCATGACAACTGACAAATAGGAGCCACAGATCAACTGGAGTGACTCACACTGCAGGTATTATTAACTATTCAAGGTCATCTGCAAGGCAAGCCAAGGAAGTCTTGCAAATAGGCAGGTAAAAGACCACAAGCTTGGTTTGTTGGTTTGTTTTTTTTAACGAATAAGATATCAAGCTGATGGCTTGGCACTAGCAAGTGAGTACCTGAATGCCTGCTTCTCTGTTAAGCAAGCAAAGTCCATATGTATTTCACATTTGCTTTCCCTGTATGACCCAGTTCACAAGCCTGGTTTGTGTTTGGGTCAAAGAATCGAAGCCAAATGCAGAGACATGTAATGTAACTCTAGTATAGCCAGAAAAGCAATACATCAATAGGCTGTGCTTCCCACTGCAGGAAGCAAGGCAACAAGGGATTTTAGCTATGCTGGCAAAGAAGCCATCTCATTTTAAATTGTTCTGACTGCAAATTACTTTTTCAGTCCTGCAGCCATAAAACTGGCAATCTGTATCCTCTGCACCTAACAAGCATCACATACAAAGTGACAGTATTGCCCTAATTTACATGCAAGACACCAGGTAGTTCTCTATTACTTTCTACAAAATAGCAGACTGCAAAATTGCAGAGTGGTTAAATACAGTCTACATCCACTGAAGCCAGAAACTGTAGGTGTAAACACATCCATCTTAGTCAGGACTAAGGGAAAAAATACGTTGAAATGACAATGATTAGCATATCCAGTGTTATAAATTCCAGAGAATTTGAAAACCCAAACATGCAGATATCTAACTGAAACCAGAGTCAACAAGAGTAGATATATCAAAGTAGGCGGTTCAAGAAGACAGTGTCTTGCAACCTTGAGAAGCAAAGCAGGTTAAAATACTACCCAAGCTTTGTGCCTTTGCTTCTAAAACAGCTGCTGTAATTTAGGGTTTGCAGTCGTGGTGGGTACACATGTATTACAAGAATCCTTACAAAAAACAGAAAGAAAAGGTTGTATAAAGCACTATTTATCTTTTTATTAGGGCTTGCACAACACTAATTAGAAAGTGCAGAAGCAACATGGACATATTTGGAAACACTGCTCTGGGAAATAGTTAAAATTTATCTTGAAGTCATAAATGAAATAGATTGGCATGTACTCATTTTATAAAGCTGTTGCACAATTTAATGGAACTTGGACAACTAATCCTGACATGTCATAAATCTGAAGTGCAGTTTTCTCTCTGTATGCACTCTACAGCAATGCACTCTTACACAGATAATTGGTAAGACATAGTAATGGAATAATGACGGGTAGAAGAGCTATTCTTTCATAAAGCTATTAGCATAACAAATTAAACAACTGAAAGAACAAAATTATACAGTATATTATCACAGTATCAATAAGCACAGCAGTAACAGATAAAGCCAACATAACATTTACATTCTTTAAAAACATGGAGCACATTTGACTCCCCCACTATTCATCTCTTACTTATCCAAAGAGATTTCGCTTTTAAAGAATCTCAAACAATGCCCAAAAATCAGGTTTCACCTACCTTACCATCTGTGAAGTAACGACAATTCATTTTTAAAAATTTGACAACCACAGGCTCATCCTCTTCTGAAGTAGAGGACAAGACTCTTTCAACTGGTTTGAAAGCCTTTCTTGCCAAATCAGCATCCTTAGAAAAGAAAAAGTTCAGTGCAGAGCAACAGGATCAGAATACTATACTTTTAGATTTTGAAAAACTAAAAGGCCAGGTTCAAACAACTATTTTCCTTTTGCTTAAGGAAGAAAAGCAACGGTTATGTATGTATGTATGTTCACTTCCCACAGCATCCTGTATGGAAAAAAACCTCCATACAAACAACAGGTAAGAAATTAAAAAATAATAAGGTAAGTCAGCTCACCAAAATTCAGTGATGCACTCTCATTAAGAGAGGGCCTGCCCTGCCACATCATCTACACTGAAGACCTCTGCTCATAGAGCACTAGTGTGATTCCCCGTGCAGGTGGCACAGAGGCATAAGGCTAAGGTTAAACACAGTTATTCACTCTAAGCTTCTCTCCACTTTCCTTTTCATTAGTTATGGATTTGAAATAACTAATTACTTTTACATCAGCTAATATTAAAGATGTTAAAGGCAGCTAAACTGCCTAAAAGTACTGTCTAAAAATCATCATAGCCAATCATCCTTCTAAAGAAAATGAAAGATCAGCTGTGCCAAGGCCTTTCACAAAGATTAAATCCTGCAGTCTTGTCTAAAGACAAGTCTATATATGGGTACCACCATAATATGTTTAACTAGAAAGATACTGACTGCTCAGACTAAACTAACAGCCTCTCTGTTCAAGGATCCCAATGCAGGATTCAAGACTCTGGACCACAGAGCAGCATAAAAATCTCCAGTGTGAAACACTAAATTTTTCATATTTGACTTTCTATTCTTTAAAAATTACACACTGGACTATTTTCAGTTGTTTTGATAGACTCCAGGCCCAGCTGAACTTGTAATGGGTTCCTAAGCTCAGACAGAATTTCCTTACTTTGGAATTTTATTTAAGATATGGTAAATTTCATAGTACAGCAAATTAATTTTACACAATACACTACACACAAGGCCTGTAACCTCAAAAAACTGCTATTTACACAGCCTTGAATCTCAACTTCAGAATCAGAAAATATTTTGAGAGTTTAAGACCAGTGAACCCATGTTTGACTTACAGGGAGTTTGTCATATTCAGCATCTGATGATGAAGGAGAAACAGGAGCACCAGGACTAAAAGAGGACAGTCTTGCAGCGCTTGTCTCTGGCACAAAGAGAATCTAAATACAAACACATTTCAGAACAGTAAGGCACAAGCTGTAAAAGGTTATTCAATATAAATACTACATTCTTCTAGAAAGACACCACAATATTGATCACTCATGACTGCAATGCACTCCTTAACAACTACTTATTCTAAAGCCCTTCATAGGTGATGATAGTGGGGCACATGCAGGTCTAATTGCAGGATCTAGCTCTACCTTTTGTTTTGCAGCACAGGCAAGAGAATAAAACACATTCCACAGATTGAGAATCGTTTTTCCCCCTCTAAGATTTGCAATCCCAGGTTGCCTTGCAACTACCACCAACTAGAAAACAAGTAACCGCAAAATTACTATTAATAGCCCTTAACTTGTAAAAACAAATTCTGCTCTAAAGTGAAGGCCATTGCTGAAAAAGAGGGATTTTTAGTGCTAGAAGTTTGTAACACTTCACTACGGGTTGTCTGTTTCCAAAAACATATTTGCATCTCCAAATCTAAGAAAATACTCTTTATATGAAGCAGCATTTTAGCATATACTACAACTGTAAGAAAAAAATCCCAGATGTACAATGCTAATATAAGCGTATATAAAAATGCAATGCTTTGTTTGAATTTCCACATTCCCTCACAGTGAACATTACAGACTTTTAGTACAGGAGTACTAGAATTGCAGTACACCTTTGGACCTCCACCCAAAATAAAAAGTGAGTCATTTGTTCCAAGTCTCAGAGCAAAGAAAGATATTTCTAAATTTAAAAAAATGTTCACAGTTTAGTTTTAAACTAAAAATGTTCAGAAAAATGAAACTATTTTCCTTATCCCAGCTTTTGTCTGCTGGGTATTCTTAGGTAAGTCAAGCCATCTATCCGTGCCTCAGTTTCCCTATATGCAAATCAGGACACTTGAATCTCTTCATGTCTGTGAAGCAGTAGAGATCTGCTCTTCATGAACCAGGTGTTAGTCTCCATATTTGCCTTTCCGATACTTGACTCTCCTAAAAACATTCTCTCTCCATTTATTTCTTATTTTACAGGAGACTGACTCATTCCCAACATAATGGCAAGAAGCCATTTCAATTTCTGTATCTAACTTTGTAATTCTTTAATGCATTATATATTGCATTTATTTAGACTTGCCAAGAATTCAACTCCCTTGCAACAACTGCATTACCTTATTGAGCTTCAAAGTCATCTTTAAGCTTTAGTGACAGCACATAAATAACAAGCCAGATATGGCAATTACAAAGCTCTCCCTTCCCCCCCACTCCAAGTAATGATCTACCAAGTTTCACTTTGAGGGAGGGCTTTAAATTACTGCCCCTTATCCTTGTATCCAAGTATCTAAAAGATATATCTAAGTGCTAAAAAGCTTTTAAATACACAGCAAATAATAATGCTTCAGGTATTAAAAAAAACCCCCAAATAAATAAAAGATTTACCTGGCCTGGCACAATGGTCTGCGTGAAAAGCTTATTGAGCTCCACAAGCTTGTTTGGGGTGACGTTAAACTTTAATGCTATGCTGTTTATGGTGTCCTGATTTCCAGCCTGAAGAAAGAGTTGAAGCTTAAGGTATAGTGAAAACATTCAGCACACCAGCTGAACCAAAACCCACCTAACAGACTGTTTTCAGGGAATAGACTTGATGACCTCAATACACCCTCTATTTAACAGCTTAAGTGATAGACCAGCATAAAAAAAAAAAAGACAAAACTATTCTCTCATACTATACAGTAGATAAAGTGCTGAGGTGTTACAGATGTCCCTCTCCTTTCCTGTTAAAACCTTAAAGCAGCACTACTGTATTTAGAACTGGTCTGGGAAGGAGAGCAAGGTCAAACACTGCAAAGTTCACTACACCTCCGGCAGTCACCAGACATCAGGCATTTGTGTTGTTCCCAGCTGGGACACTAACCTTCCACAGCAGCTCTGCATGATAGGGAGTTGAGTGCAGTCCCTGTTTAGGGTCCTGACAGCTCGCACAGACTTTCTGGGCAGAGCCAGTCCTCTGAGCTGGCACAGCAGCATGCTGCTGTCCTGCTCCAGCATAGCCAAAGAGGTCTCACCATCTCGAGACCAAGCACAGGCCAACCACCTGATGACCTTAGCAACACTGTGGGAATGGAAGTATTTTTCAGAATAACAAAACAATTGCTCTACTAGAGAGCTATAATGTAGAAGTAAAAATAGAATTGGCAGCTGCAAGAAAATACAGAGGACCTGGGCTGAACAGATTCAGGATGACAGCCCAGCTCTCCCCATACAACAACATTTGGAGCAATCCCTATTGAGACAGGTGTAAACTTCAAAATTATTTACTAAGTGCTTTCAGTTTTGTGCCACTGCCTCCCTTTTGACCTCAACAGCTCCACTTTCAAAAAGCAGATATGAACACACCACAAACCAATACTTACAGTGTATTCTATGGTACCATGGGGTTTCTGAGAAACCATTTTCTTCTCTTTCTTTTCATTGGTTTTGTTTTGATTGTCATCTAAAGAGTAAAAAAAAAATCAAGTAATTGACTTTCAAGATTTTTGTCTTTCAGTATGTTTTGAAAGCGATCTACAGGATGTGCAAAAAGGAGCTGTAAACAGGAACAAGAGAAGACATTAAAAATACCTATTAGGCCTTAAAATTGCATTGTAAGGCAAGCAGAACTTCATCAAGTACAGCAGATTTAGTAATAATTCAGGAACTCTGCAAAAACCCTTGCAGGACCCAAAAGGCGCTCAGGAGCTCTCAGCAGCATGAACAAGGTAGAGATTTCCAATTTTAATACAGCAGTGGGGGAGTGAAGCCAAGGATCAGGCATGATGCCAGCTGCCCAGCCAGCCCCAGCCCCATGGGTCTCGCCTTCCACAGCCAGACCCGGACCCACACCCACATACCTGGGGGAGGTGAGGGCAGCATGCAGCCCCAGCTCCAGGAGTGGGGATGGGGCACGGTGAGGCAATTCAGCGCTGCCCCGCTCGCCCAGTCTGATCTCCCCAACCCCTCAGGAAGGTTCTGCTGCCTCTGGCAGGTTGCTGCAGCCTGAACAAGTTGGGAAGAGGCGAGAAGACAACGCAAGGCTGGGCCCAGTAAAACCAGCAGCCAGAACCAAGAGCCCAGAGACGCTGTCCTTCTGGGAGGACTGTTCCTGTGGTCCAAGCTGGCAGCTCTGGAAGATCAGGACGGAAAGGACAGGGAATGGCAGCACAGGGCTTCTGACTTGCATTCAGGCTTTGCTGCAACCTTTGCTATTTCCAGGGAGCAAGAGGCAGATAGTAAAAACAAGGGCGAGGACTGGCCTGCCCCACTGTAATGTACACAAGAAACAAGGAGGGGTCGAGAATCAGGCTGCACCTGATCCTTCTGCTGGCCCATGTCTACAGAAAGATTAGTGCTGTGGAGCTGCCGCAGTGTCTCCCAAAGGCTACTGGAGGGACTATCTCCTTCAGTCAGAAGAGACTCACAAGAGCCCTGAACACACATCCAGGCAGTACTGCCACCTTACCCCACTCCCCACCTGCCAGGGATGCAGTCACAAGAAGTGCACTGGTTAGGGATACAACAGAGAAAACATGTAGGGACCTAAACATACACAATTTAAGTACATGTGAATGGTACACATGGCATGAACGACAGAGGTAGAAAGAGAAAGATCAGGATGATGCTGGCTTTTCTCTAATAGCATTTTGGGACAGAGCATCAATCATCTCAGATATTTCATCTCCGAGACTGGAGACCCACAGTGAAATTTTTTCTGACCATTTGTGTTTTCACCATTGTTTCACCACCTTCCTATGATCAAAGTCAAGGCAGTCTATGCTGAAGGATGGAAAAATAGGTAAAGACAGCATTAGCAGGGCACAATATTAAACTATCAGAAACAAAATAACAACATGAAGACAAAAAAAGTGACAAATACTGGATATTTTCTTTATCCATTATCTACATACAATTGCCAATATGGCACAATGCTGCCTGAAGAAGCTCCCCCAATTAACAAAGAGTGAGTCTACACTATTTTGTGCTAATAGGAGGTACCATTTTGGTTACTCCAGGATAACTAGAACTACGTATCACACCCACGCAGGCAAACCACCTAAGCTGTTTGCAACCTATGACTGGAGAAAGAAAAGAAAGGTTGATAGGTAGACTTAATCTTCTAGTAAATTATTTGGTCTAGCTGGAAAAAGTAGACAAGTTTTCAGATATTTTAACCCTTACTTATTTCTGAAACAGTACACAAGGTAGGAAACAGTTAAGAGCAATTATTTCACACTAACTAGACATGCACCGGTATGACCTTGGAGGTGTGGAAATAAAGTAGCCCAGATAGATGTAGGGAGAGAGATTTTGTACCTGTTGAATGTGAAAAAGTTTAAGTCTGGGTGTGGATGGGAGAAATAACAATATGCAATAAAACCAGTTTCTCTGAAGAGTTTATGATGTTTGGTATTAGCTAAACATTTTTTGTTCCAAAGCTTTGTCTTTGGAAATTGTGACTGAGAGCTGAGCATGACAGCAACCACTATGCCACTGTGGCAAAAGATGACCACAAAATAGCAAAACAGACAACTTTCTCCGCTACAGTTTCCTCCCTGGGAGACAGGACACCCCTCTCTCTCCCCCTGTGAAATACACTGTATTTTCCAGGTCCACCTAATTGCATGGACTGTAAAGTTTGGAGATTCAAAAATACTATCCAGTGAAAAGCTGTAACTTGAAATGCTGTGTTCAAAGGAGACATACAATATGCTCTAGTTCTTGGCTGACAGGACTGTGAGTCTATTTAGTAGGGTCCTAAACACAAGTATGGTGCAATACAGAAGAGTGAACTAAATGTGCACACATAGTTGAAAACCCAAACCGTACAGACAAGAAAAAAAGTTCAAAAGACAAGCTGAGTTTAGACTAAACATAATACAGTCCTCCTTTTGCCAATAAATGTTAATAAATTCTAAATAAGTTGAACAATTGGACACTTGCTTTTCTTGCAAATATACGTGCAAGAATATATGTTGTATAGCCTGTTTAGCTACAGGCTAAAAGAAGCAGTCACAGTCTGTGAACTTACTTGTCTTCTGAAACCAAAACCTTACACTTTCTGTTTGGATGCTCTTTTTCTTCTATCCTCTACTCCCTTTTTTTTTTCCTACCCCAACAACAAGGAGCTCTGAACACCGTTCTTACACTTGAGCCTAACTACTAGGCAGGCTTGGGCAATCCAAACCCACATCATATCAATTTGAATAGTGCAAAGTCTTAACTAGTCTATATTTTTAATTGTGCATATAAAGATTTAAAATAATAAATTAAAAAATTCAGACCTTCAGAATAAAAAATTGCAATGAATCCGTTTAATTTGACAGGTACTGCTACGCCCCACATACTGTACATGTAGCGAGGCCAAGGTCACAAATTGTGCTCTACATGAATGGTTTACAGCACAGTGAGTGGGAAGCCTGGCTAAGCACACCACCACATACTATCTCTCCAGTTCCCTTATATTCTCTCATTTCTCCTTCAGGAAGCCAATCTTTTTCTGACATGATCTGAAGGCAATAGCTCTAGTAGTAGTCCCAAAGGCACCCAGAGCATATGCAGGCATGATGGAGTCCCTCAGAAACCACATTTCTTTCAGGCAGAACTAGATGAAGAGCTCCACAGGCTTTAAAACAACTGCCACTGTCTACTTTTTGAACATTTGCTTAGTGGTGAAATGACTCATGGTTCTGCCTCCCAAGTTCTTATGCACTGCATGTACACTGGAGATGGGATTGCACAATAATGAGAAGTTACTAGGTGTTAATGCAAATTTGATCACACTGCATTTTTAAGAAAAGGGCAGTGTGGGTGGACTGAACCTCTCTGAGGTTCCAGGAAACATGCAAAATAAGAATTATGTAAAAAAAAAAAATAATGAGCAGAGAGAAGAAGAATGCCAAGAGAGAACAGGCAAGGAAATACAGGCCTACTGAAAACAGACAGGTCTAGAATGGGAATTTTTCTGCTCTTAATGATATATTTGTATCTCAGTTTCCTAGCAGACTCCTCACATTTCATTTAGCAGTGCTAAGGGAAACCTTACAAAAACCAGTTACTTAAGAGTAATTTGGACAGCAACTATTGAAGGACTATAATAAAGAGGTTAATCAGTTTATCATCCAAAAGACCTTGACACATGATAGGAGAATTACACCTCTGCAACTGTGTAAATAGCTCTATAAGTAGATAGAATAGGTCAAGGAGCATCAGCAGACTCTGGGGCTGCCCACACTGATGTACAATACCACCACCACCAGTGTTACAGACTAACCTGCTGCCAGTCAAAATCAGTGCAAGGTTTCACAGTGCTGGCAGTGACAGCTGAACATGCCTGACAGGTCCTGATGTCTGGTAGCCCAGCAGGAATGCTGAAGTAAACAAGGGGCCAAAGGACTGACCATTTCCCACACCTGGCAAACAAACTCAGTATCCTGAGAGGATAGAGGCAATGGCATACTTAGTGCAAAAGTCCAATTTACTTACTAATCTCTGTCTCACCAAAGACTTAGGCTGTATGTAAATAAGATGAATCTTTCCCCTGACTAGTCCCCTTGGCTTCTAGAAATCATAAATTTCCCAGAGTAGAGTAGCAACATTCACTCAACTGCCCTGTCCCTTCAAGACCTCCACACCAGCCCTATGCCAATGAACCCCACGATGTGCTACATAAATTATCGCTTCCATGATGCGCTACACAAATTAGTGCTTCCCTTCTTGTACTTTATACTTAATTTCACTGATCATCATAATTAATGTTAGTTTAAGGGTGAACAAGTCATCATTCACCTTCTGCATACCATTCATGATGTCACAGATTTCCAACATCTTTTTTTAGTTATTTCACTTTTTCAGGCCAATACTTTAGACTCTTTCCAATTTCTCTGACCACACAGGTCATACTTCTTGTTAGCTTTTCTTCTCCTACTATATCCTTTTTAAGATGGATGAAGTAAAACCAAGCACAGACTTTAAGATATGAAAAAAATATTAATTTGTGCTGGTAACATAATAAGGGTTTCCTTAGATCTGTATGTACTGGTAATTTTTCCACATCACACAGCAGTCATACTTTTCCACACTGCTCAGTACGTCATTGCTGGTTTAGGACATTCCAGTCCTACATCTCTACGACAGATGTTAGAAGTAATAAAACTATATTACCACAGTCTAGCCAAGCACCAGGACAAAGGAGTGAAAATCTGCAGGTAGCTTAAAAGAATCTAAAATGCAATAAATTCAGGGGAGAAGAGTTATCACTCAGAGTAACCTAATCAGAGTGCTGATAAGAAATTAAGCAAACAAGGCTTCCTGGGGTAGTTCCCTTATCAGTGAATGAGACCTGATACCAATTACGTTGACAGAGACGGGGTTAGTATCACTTAAGTCATTCTGGAGAAATTCAGAAATCTCAAGAATATGAAAGTCCTGCTTGGGATGGTAGAGGAGGAAGACAAATCAGTCTGTCTGAACAATTTTTTCCATTTCTACTTTTTACACTGACTTTTTAATAACTTTCAGCAATTCTGTTACGTGCAGACTAGTGAATAGGATGATTTGTGACTTAAAGCACCTCTCTGGTTCTTCTCATGACTCCTGAAATGAACTGAACAGCATTCACATTGCAATTATTAGTTTAAAATAAAAAGTTCTTCTTTCAGGTCCTGTCACATGTGAGTGAACCCCACCACCACAGGAGCCAGATTCCTGCTTTGGGACACCTCCCACCCACTCTAACATTTCAGCACTTCCCAGAGGATGCAGCAGACTCTGAGACAGACATTATCCCATTCCCCATTCCCAGCCCCATTCCCCCCTTAGGTAGCTGCAGCAGCTAAGGGGCATATCCATAGAAAGGTTTTTTGGCTATCTCATCAGACCTATCTCCCTGAAGAAAAGCAGCGAGTTAGACAGAAACATTCTCTGCTCAGATTTGGGTAGTGTGCTGCTACCATATTAAAAGAAAAGAAAAATCTCTATACCTTTTAAACTCAGGTGTCTGTTTTTGTTCTGCTTCCCACTTTCCCCACAGTCTTCTGACAAGCCCTCACCTTCACTTCTGCATATTTTATTCTACTGAATCATATTCTTGTTTGGTTTCCTCCTTCACTACTGCTGAAGTCCCTCAAAACAAAAAGGCAACTGTCATCCATTATGACCACACCTGTGCTTCCTTCACCAGTGAAACTTTTGCCATAGGAAAATAGCAATTCCCTGATCAGTACACATCAAAAAGGGAGGAAAAGGGAGGGAAGTAGGAAGTCGAATACAAAAAACACCCCCTCCACTCAATTTCAGATGGAAGTCATGCACTCCAACTGTCAGGGGGAAAATATGAACATTATTGTAAAGAAACAGTGAGATGCAGTCAACAGCACAGTGCTTTAGCTCTAAATCTCAGCTGGAAATCTCTGTCCTGTGTGACAACAGTTGAAATGTACTGAAATCAGAGTACTGCTGAAATGGTGTGTCACTGAGCAGCCAGAAAAAAGCACTGAAGAAGGATGACTAGAAGGTTCTTTATACTGAATGTGACGGTCAGAAGGGAAGTTGAAAGGAGAATGTGCAGTGCTGTGCAAAGGAAGGACACGCAGAGGATGTCCAGTAAAGGCAAAGGGTTGCTGGCATTTGCTCTAAGACTGTCTGAAGACACAAGCATGATGCAGATCAATTGATAACCTCTTGTCAGACAGGAAACAGACATACTTCTGCACATAGAGACCAAAACTTAAGAAATAGGTCATAGCAATATTTGCCAAAGTGCAGCAAGGCTGTAGAGAAAGCCATTCTAGATGCGTGTGCCTTGCTGATGGAGACTGCACAACTCATCCTCTGATAATAGGGGATGCTGATGGGCAGGACAGCCTCTGCCTCCAGCTCCTGTGAAACTTATCCTGGGGAAAAGGGAGATAAGTGACTCCCAGGGAGCTCTCTCCCACCTTTCTGCAGATGTAATGCAGCCTATCTGCAATGTCAATATTTGGAGTCACGAGGAAGAAGGAGAGAACATGAAGGCAGGGGGTGAAGTGTCCCTTGTAGCCAAAACCAAGCAAGACAAGGCTATTGTGAGAGGCAAGGTTTCTGACAGTACAGTGAACATAGATGGAAAAATCAGAGAAGTCTTTGGGACCACCAACATGTTTTTCAGGTCTGACAAGGATCAGCCTTTGCTACTAAATACATATTAGGAACAAGTTATGTTATGTGTTGTCTGGACAGAAGAATAGCTCCTAGCTGCACTGACTGTGTCTGTCTGTCTTTACCCCTCAGTAAACTAGTTGCACATCCTTTTCTTTTGTGGCATGGAAAATGACCTACATGGTGCAAACGTTTTGTGTCCTAGGCCTCTCAGAGATAGACTGGACACATGAGCAAACATAACCTTTAGCTGTCTGTGGATCAAAACAAAACTCACATTCCCATTTGGGTTTGAGATGGAACACACCAATACTGTTTTTAAACAGCTGGTTAGATTTCAAGAAATACTTCTGCTTGTCCCTAGGGAATGTAATGTACAAAAATGGAATTATCCTAAGCATCTCTCTAAAGGAGTGGTTTGCATTTCAAGATGCAAAAGAAAAACAGGTAAGACAAAACAATCTCATTTCTGCAATCACATTTTGGGGAACAGTTGATAACAATCTTTAAGCCAAGTTCCCATGATGCAACTGGCATAATTCTGTACACAAGGTTTTTGCAGACACAACCGAACACCTCCTTACACAAGGGTGAAATACATACTGAGCAAAAAACCTAACAGTTGTTTATTGTATTATTAAACCATATGTGGCCTTGCTCTTGGAGGAGATTTATCTGATGCTGAGATACCAATCGCAGCTTCTTTTTGGGTAGGATTTGCACAAGTGCCTGGGTCCGGTTTTCCAAGAGCAATTTAGGGCTCTGAAGTAAGTGCATCTCTCTTGAACATTTTACACTAGAGCATACTGAAGTTTTGTTTCTTAATTTATTGGAATTGACAGTTCACACTGTCATACTGTAATATGAGAAAGTGTTTATCCAAACACCAAACACAGGTAAAGAGTACTGTCAAAACCAAAAGGGACTGCTCAGCTGCCTAAAGTTAAACACAAGCTGTACATCTGCAGATCACTGTGACTTGTCCAAGACTGTATGATGGCAGCTGGCCAAAGAGCTTCACTGCAGAGGTAGCCTTGCTTCATATTATAAATCAGGTTATTATTTTAAAATTTGTATGAGAGATATTGTTCCGAAATAAGTATTTGTTCAAGGCAGCTATACAAATGAAAGGCAGATATAAAAGTGGCACAGGAATTAAAAATCTACACTGGATAAAGTAATTTTCCTTACACAAAAGGAGAAAACTTTGAAGAATGGGGGGGAAAAATGTAAACAGCTCTTGGGGGGTATTTAGAGTATATTAAATAACTAAAAGTAATGGTACAATACCTTGCACTCAAAAGCAGAGTCAATACTGCTTATGCAGAGGAAAGTATTTACAGGACAAACCAAACTCCCTCATATGCAAATACTTGAAAGAAAACAAAAGAATTGCATGTCAAGAATCATTTGATTTCAATTTACTGGATTCAACAGGAACAAAACACACACAGCTACTGAATTGACTTCAATGAAGGTGCAGTGACCTAGCAAATCAGTTCAGTAGTTTATTTTTAAGTTTACATTTACATTGCGGCCTGATAAATGGCAGTGTCAGTTCAGAGGGAGAGAAAAAACATTGCTCCAAGCAGGGAGAGGAAGCACAAGACCTCCTCATCCACCAGCAGCGAAGCATTAATTCACATTGTGGAACATCCAGCTCCTCATAGCACTCAGCTGTACTTGGAACTATCACCTAAGAAAACGATAGCCACCAGACATATGGATGTAGGCTACATCAGGCATAGGCTACTTTAAGAAAGAAATTTTAAATAGGAAACATACACATATGAAACCTATTTATTATTCTTTAAGATTGTGAGGAACAACCAGAAATATTCAGATGGCATAAAATCAGGCAATTCATTGACAGGAGAGCAGTAAGAACGATTGAAAGATATGAGGCAGGGAAGCTCTCATTAGTTTTAAAGTGGATCTTGATCGGTTTAGTCTCCACAAGAAATTATACAACAATTACTATCTTTAAGGAACTATAAAACTATTACTGTAACAGAGAACAAGATCCAGACCACAAGCAGCTCCCCTAGTACCGTGAATAAACTGGTAGTATAAGCATCATGGAACTACAAGTTATATGCCCTAACAGCAGAGTTCATCATGTTCCTATGAGCTTTTCATACATTTTATAGAGCGCTCTTCACCATGCACCACATTCATATGTGAGGTTTTAGCCTGTGCAACACTATTTCAAAATTCAACAGTGTACATTTGGATCAACCCACATTATCATAGAAAACCAAGTTTTCAGTTCCTCACTTCTGGGGAGATTAATTTTTTGGATTATGCTTTAAACCAGTAAATAGTTTCCTAGTTTTAGTTTCTGCTCATCCTACTCCAATCTATGAACTTTCACTCTATCCCAACTTGCCTAATCCTCCCAGGGCAAGGTGGCATTAAACCAAGGTTGGTGTTAGCACTGAGGATGAGAGAGGGAAAAGAGGGATGGGGTGGGGAAGAACGAGGGAATGGGAATGTGGCAGTGAGTAGGGACTGATTTTTCAAGACACTCCACCACAGCCGAAGCAGTTGGGTGGTAGATCCAGGTCCTAATTGTGTTCTTTCCTTTAGAAAAGGATAATTGATTTCTCTCTTCAATATCAGTTGTATGTCTGATCTGTTATCACAATTCCTTTTCTGAAGGTTGTCTTGAATTCCTACTGATGCCTGGACAGAAAGACATGTGTGATAATTTTAGCCTTCCATTTCACAGACAGGTCTCTTTCTGTACATCCTGTGTACAGACAAAGCAATGGTGACACTGCTGAAAGATGTGAAAATGGTGAAAGGAGATCTGTTACAGAAAGTTTTAAATCTAACATTGAAATGGAAATCCACAGAAAACTGCAAATGGAAAAATATTTGTAAGTGTCCTCCTGCATTTTGCATACATGATCTAACTATACTTACTGTGGAAGTACTTAAAAACATGTATTTATTCTGGCCCTCGATAGTCACAGTGAAATACTGACATGACTGTAACAATAGGAAGTGATCATCATTTTTGTGACAGGAGCTTGTTCCCATGCACTCCGGGTAACTACTTTGTAGTGTCATCAAAACTGTGGACTATTCCTGACCTACTTTTAATTGACCACTAACTGTCTTTCCCCACTGCTATTTCACCAACCTGCAACAGCCTGTGTAAGGTGGACTTGGGAGCACGTTGTTCATCTGAGCTATTCAGAGACTGACTGAAGTCCTACTTGACATCAGCACCACCTTAGGTTAACTGCTGTCAGCAGCCAAATACCTTGTCCTCAGCCAAGTGCTTCATTCTCCTTCAGAGCAAAGTTTATGAGCGACATTTATTAGCCACACAAAAGATGGCCAGCAAGCAATGGATATCTCCTACTTAAGGGCAGATTAAATAGCTACCATCCATGAGGTCTATGGATATCAGGAAAGTAATTACATAGCACCCAGGTACACATGCTACCTTCAGTCTAAGAAGTGTGAATAGCAGTCAAAGCAAAGATGCATCAACAGAAACTTCAGCACAGGCTGCTACCAACTTGCTGAGTACACTTGGCTATGTATACAAGAATCCCAAAACTGCATTATTGTATCCTCCAGTCTGTTTGGCAGTTCCCCACTAGCATGATTAGCATTATACAAATATACAGTGCTAAGTCGACCTTCCACAGAAACACCAACTTGAGCAAGACAATTCACAGATTCAGCATCCAGAAACTTCCTCCCCATCCAGAGTTTCAGCTTTACTCACATGTAAGAAACACGCAGACTCAAGATTTGAAGCTGTTCATACCATCTGTCATCATTTCTTCCAGTTTCTAGTTCACAACCATTCAATCTATGCCAAAATCCCTGTGTTTGACAGTCTGCCTCTACAATATCCTGCTCTCCTTGTTTATTTGTGTAGGAAGAAAGGCCCTCATAGGTGCACTGAAAAAGCCAGTTGGAGCTGCAGGACAAAAGGAATTTTGTGCTTTGCCAGATTTATCAGCCAGTGAGGTCTCAGCTGTCTTATCACATAGCAACAGTGACCATGCACTTAAAATAGAAGCAGCCCTACACCTCAAAAAATAGCAAGGTGAACTACATGGGAGGAAAAAAGAAGGAAATAACCAACTAATTTCCCTGGTTTTATTTAAAAATCGGGGGGCGGGGGAAATCCTACATTTTCGGTTTGATAAAGACTAATAAAGTATCTGGTAAGTGCTTCCTTGAATACTCTTTCCCTCCATTATTCACTGTATGTGTAAGAGCTTTTCTGCCTAAGTTGGTCACCTGCAGATATATATACTCCATGCAGATGTTTGTGCTATCAACTTATAAACTGGATCAATCCACACAGCCTAGCTGAAGTATTTTGATCTTTGAAAGCACTACCAAAATACGCTGTGTTACTGCGAACTGCAAGAAGAAAGCCACACATATCTTTAGATCAGAGAGAGAAGGCTGTTCTTATTTTCTGTCACTGGCCTGGGCTATTCAGACACTTGGTATCTAACTGTGTGGCCAGAAACCCAATTCTTAGTAAACTCTACATCCTGTTTTCAGTTACCGAAGGAAATCCAGGCACAAGAACGAAAGTTTTCACACCACCTCTCTCAGGCCTCTGAGTAGATGGAGTTCATTCAGATCAAGTTAAGAAACAAAATAGTGGGAATAAGAAAAAGTAAAAACTTCCATCAGAAAACACTAAAACTTCCAACATGTAATTTATAGCACACGTTTTTCAGTTTTGTTTGTGGGGTTGTTTTTTTGGGTTTGTGGTGGTTTTTGCTTTTTCTTTTTTTAGAAAAAAACACCACATAGACTTTTCAGACTAAGCAATGGTTAAAAATCAACCTTTCACATACCTAACTTTAATTTCTTCAGTGAATTTACCCTGATGGTAACAAAGACTTAATGCAAATGTCTCTGTACAGCTCCCCCTGAAAGCAAACTCAACATTAATCTCCTTGAAGTGAGACTGAATTTGGACACAGGGCCACAAGGAGCTTAAACCAACCTAAGATGAAGCTGTTGCTGAAAGTGGCAACTCCACCAACCTTCTTCCTCCACATGTTCCTGCCACCAGCCCAGCACTGGTCAAGGTCACTAGATACCAACCTAGAGAAAGCAGGTCCTGCCTCTCTGGGCTGGTGACAGCTGAAGGCTAGGACTGGCACCACTCAGCTGGGCTCAGGAGGAAGACAGGCAGCATATCCTCTTTCAGTGGCAGCACAGGCACCTTAGAATGACTCTAACTGTTTATGAAAGTGGACTCTGGGACAGATATGATGATAATTAGACCTACTTCCAAGTTTCTTATGCAAAGGTGGAGATAAAAAGAGTTGGTGATTATTTCAAGAGATGAGGGGATGCAGAAAAGAAGATTCAGTGAGTTTGTACTCACTTTGAGTATTAGCAGGCTGAAGAGCACTTTGGAGATAGGTGGACAAGAAGCTGCCTACTGATCTTTGTGGTCTGATAGCATTACTTGTGAATTCTGTTCAGGTAAGTGTCAGTACCTAAACGCACCAATCACAAAAATATCACTATAAAATTTCTGACTATCCACTACATCAGGTACTCAAAGACAATATAGAGTGAGAAAAATCAACCTGTCAACAAAGCAGGTATGAGGGAAGGAATACTTAGGCATCACAAGACAAAACATGGGCATTTTAGAAAACTGTTAACACTACACAAGCTGTTTTTCTTCATTTATTTTGCTGCTTGTACACACAACAGCTTGCCTGGGAAGGCTACGCCATGTAAGTCAACCAAGTTTCAATTATTTGCATCTTTTTACTTAGTTTTACAACAAACAGGAGCTTATCCATCAAGATGAAAATTTGAAGAGGATTCCACACCTGCCCAGCGTTAAGATGTTTCCATCCAAATTTTCAGAACTTAAATGCTAATAGCATTATTACTAGTACTTACTGCTCAAATCAAATTCTCTTGCCTGTGAACAAGGCACCCCTTCTCTGTGCAACTGCTCCTAGTAAACATCTATTAACAACACAGCTTGAATATAACCTGGTGGCCTTACCACTGATCCACTGGGATTCACGATCATTTGTTCTTGTTCCAAAACAAGTCATATGAAAACAGCTGCCTTTCAGTCATTTGTCCACTTCATTCTTTCCACATGGTTTCCATAGCCAGTGCTAATAAACCAGCTTCCTGAAGCTTCTCAACCACCCACTGCCCATTACATCCAGTTTACACTCATATGCAAGTTATTCCAACCTTCCTGTGATTCTACACAGGCAATTATAACCATATATACTACTTTTTATGCTATTTCTGGAAGAAACAAATTATTTCCCTTTTCACTCCTCTCTGTATTTACTCTCATTTTTGCTGTCTGAAGCCAAACTGAAACAAAACGCTACAGCAAGCTCTCAGAACTTGGAAAAATTCAGATCCTGTTCCTCTTATAGTTGTATTAAGCAACAACACAATACTGAGTAGACCAGTTTTTAAATTACTTGGATTACTTAGAAAAGAAAATACTTTGCTACACAAATAGGGCTCACCAAATCAAGTCACCAGAGATTAGGGCTGATTACTGTTAGCTAATTACGAGTAAAAATTTGTAAAGATTTTCTCTTTTTTAAAAAATTCTTTTTACCTTTTTATGACTAGCACCTTAATTAGGTCCTCAACTGCATCCTACTGTTTTGTACTAGGTAATACAAAAGACAAAACCAGGACTCATTAAATGAAGGAAGTTTAAATTTTCAACTCAATATATATTGAAAAGTCCACTTCAGATTGAGCCTATTTATCAGGCCTAACTATTATGTAATGTGCATTCAGTAAGTGCCCTGCCTTTTTATTAAATTTAAATTCTCTATCAATTTTCACTGCGTAGCAAGCAACTTTCAACTTCGAAACAGAGTAAGAACTGCTGGCATCATGGGAGTCGCCTCTGCTGTTTCTGTGCCAGTCACGGCAAATCTCACACATTATGAGCGATGAAAATTGCTATGCCCTCTCTATTTTATTTACTAAAATTTGTTCTTGGCCAGCTACCCAGAACATTCAGAGGCTTGGTAACTGCACACATGCTGTGCTGCTCCTGTATTGCCCCCTGCTCCAGTGATGACAGAGAGTATAAGTCAAAAAAAGGCTTCTGGTTTCTGCCTCTGGCACCTCCTGCTTAACATACGATACACTATCTCATTAAACTGGCACATACCATTTTCCTTCTCATGATGTTCAGGACTCCTCTTTGTTTTAGATAGAAATCAGAGCTACAATAAGAAGAGGTTTTGATAATCTCACCTCCCACTCACTGCAGAAACTGAACACCGTGCGGTGAACGAGAAAGGATGGCTTTATGATTACAGAGTAGAACAATAAGCTAGTCAACTGGACTGTATTTTGTTGACAAAAGTAACTCTGTGATGTGGGATAACTCACCTAAACCAAACTTTTATTTATGACGTGTTCTTTAATGGAGACTAATTCCTCACATATGTGGAATGCTTATATTCTCAAGCAAAATCAGTGGCATCTAGGAATATTATGCACATTTGATAGAAGGACATATTATATCATGCTGGAATAAGTATATCGATGAAATTTAGTGTTGTGTTTGACCACTGTTACACTGACTACTTTCAGAAGGTCACACACACTATTTCAGCATCTTCAGCGGTAAAACACAAACAAATATTTTCATCCAGTTTAGCAATTCCCAACAGGAATCACGGTTTCCTAATCTCACAGAAGTCAAGTCAACATCTTCCAACAAAAACAGACTTCCCTGAGAAAGTGTATCTGAACCAAGCAGCCACACTGCAGAAGTAGGTCAACTAGGTTATCCCAAGAAGAAAGAGGGAGCATCCTGGGCACAGAGTATAGCAGCCAGACTGCCCACAGAACCACTCCACTGTACCTGACAGTCGGAAAGCAGCTTTCTGCAGCAACAACAGCAGAAAGGGTAAGACAAAGTTAAAAACCAGACTACCACATAAGCCAAGAGAGGAGGCAAAAATAAGGAGAAAGGAGTGTCATTTCCATTGGTCTTCAGGAACAAACAACAAGCAGTATTAGGACCTCTGTTGTTTTAAGCCAAGAAAACAAGGGCTGTATCTGCAAAGCAATGTCTTATTGGGTGAGATTTGGAGGCTGAATGGTACAAATTATTCCAGAAGTATAGTGACACTGCAAAACAGTGCAAACGCTAAGAGAAAACAAAAATACGAGGCTACGCTGGAGAAACCTTAGGAAGAGTAGGACCTGTTCATTCATTCAGCAGTGCCCTAAGAGAAATTATCAATACTGTGTACCATCAGGTTATTTGTAACAGTGCCACGACAATGCTAACAGACTCTATAGAAGAGTCTTGGCTGAGACAGGGTTGCTGGAGGATCCCTTTCTAGAGGATGCTCGAGTGCACCTCCTCCTGCTCGGCTCGGCGGTGCCACCCGCCGGCTGCAGCCATTAACACAACGTCGCACCTGAACACCAGGCGAGCAGCTCCTCACTCCACCGCTGCACTTCCACCTTCCTCAAATAATCAAAGTCTTTTAAACACTCAGGGACAACCACCATCTACAGTTCTGCACAGCCTTCAGAAGCTGTGTTACAGTCTTTCCACCGGAGAAGAGGGATTTACTGAGCCAACAAACTCCTCCTGACAGTGTCATGCCTGTATGTTACCTATTAAAAGGCACGGCATTCAAAGTGGAAGTCAGGATGTCACTGTCAGCATTTCCAGATTCATAAAGGCCAACACATTCACAAGCTTCTAATGAAGTGATGTGGTATGCAAGGAAGAAACTGAAGTCAGATGTGATGTTCCTTCCCCCATCCCTTAGCACAACAAATAAAGAAGGATTTATTGTCTGGTAAAATATGAAAGGGAGATTATTCAGAGGACAGTGGTCTTCACTCTGTTAGACTGACTGACACAACTCTTCTAGATTCATATTGTCTTATGACAGGACCTCCATTAAGCCACAAAATAAAGTACATATATCATGAGAATATGCAAGGCTGTTGCTATGTCTAATAGATTTTTCTTCTGACAAGGAAAACTTTAGTATTTTGACAAAGTGCAGAAAGTATTTAGAAAAACAGAAAACCAGTAATTCCTGTCTCAGATTTTCTTAAAGTTAGAATCATAGAATTGCTTGAGTTGAAAGGGGCCTTAAAGATCACCTAGCTCCAATCCCACTGCCATGTTCTAGACATTACTCAAGGCTGGGTAGTTGGGAAGGAACAACCATCAAGAACCCCAAGCCCTTGTGAAAACACAACTAGAAAAATGGTTAACAGGGGGAGAGAGGGAGGGGGAGAGAGAGACAGAGAGAGAAAGCACATTTTAGTCAGAACACCTCAGAAACATCAATAAAGGGACAAGTCAGAAGGGAAAGAAAAAACACGTTGGGGGGAAAAACAAGATACATGTATCCCTAATGTTAAATAATGAAGACAGATGCATGTGCATGGATAATCCCTCTCGGCCACTTTCATATGGATGTGTATCAACGATTAAAAGATAAAGTCCTTACAGATTTGGCAGTACCTTCCCACTATGGCAGCTAACACATCTTCCAGCAGAGACCTGTCGAATGTACACCTTCTGGCAGAACTCAGCTCACCAAGACAGATTGTTTTGTCCTCTGCCACACCACATGCAGGTAAAAAGGCTAACTACTTTAACAAGTCCAGCTCTTCAGACTCTATGGGTGTAGAGACAGCTCTTGGAAACTATTCAGTGTGTTAGCAAAGGGGGCAGCTTTCAGGAGAACAGCAGTAACAAACAGCTAAGCAGGTAAGCCCTGTGAGTAGTAGCTGCAGTGGATGAAGGCACATATAAGGCACGCAGTCTTTCTAACACTATAGCAACAACTAGCAATTCTACTGAAGTGACTTAATTTTGAAAATTGCACAGGAAACATAGAGCTGCTGCCTTGTTTCACAATCAACTGTTTTCTGTATCTATTTAAACTTTCAATTCCGCAATCTGATGCCCCAGTTGGGTAAACGTCTTTCTTTAGGAACAACCAAAAGGTGGAATTTAAACAAGAAAGGGGTTTTCATCTCTCTGAGTTTTTGTCAGTCGGGTCTGTGCTCAGCTCAACAGCAGCATTAAATTATTTTATTTCTCAACGGAAATTCTGTATTTCTGCAGAACCCAGAAGCTTTGCACACCTACATGATGGCCAGTAGCATTTCAAGTCACCTCACCCCGTAATGATGCCAGTCCACATGAAACACAGAAATGCTTATGAAACAAACATTAGTAAAACCTGAGTTTGTACTGACTGTTGGATCATAAGTCAAAGACAAGTTGGAAAGTCTTACAGCGTCTCTCACCAGCCCAGCCACACTCTTAAGTGACCTCGACCCTCATCTTGCCATCCCAAGTGTCAACTGTTGCAGCATTTTTTAATTAAACTCCTGAAATACTAAAAAACAAAGTTCAGCCACAACCCCCCAAATTTCTCTAGGTACAAACCAAAAATAAATCACTGCTTTTAGCAGAAACATTTTACTGGAAATGCAACAGAAGCTTATATTTTGATGTGTTTGGATTTCTTTTATATCAGCATGCTACTAAAAGAGAAAGAATTTACAGGTTCATTCACTAACAATTCTCCAGTTTTTCCTCTACAGATTTTATATCAAGAACAGCGTGGTCAGAACTTCGGACAAAGACAAGAAAGTTTTCTTTTAGTTTCCAAATTATTGATCTCATCACAGTCAAATCTGCCAAAAAGTACAGGCTGATCAATAAATCACTGTAAACTCTTGCGCTTGCCAAGAAACATTACTCCAAGGTTCATCTTCTTCATGGCAAGGCCTGTACTGCCTCATAAAAGACACTTTTTGGTTGTGGGCTAGTCCACATGCACCACCTGTGTCTCCTAGAACGGTTCCATCAACACTGCGTCCGTTCAATCCTAAACATCCACTGGTCAGATTTTG